>NW_016107811.1:1322927-1324102 GCF_001604975.1 Cebus imitator | reverse complement strand
CAGAGGCTTGCTCTCTCGCCCAAGAGGCTAGGGTACAGTGGGGCCGTCTCAGCTCACCACAACCTCCGCCTCCCCAGTTCAAGCAATTCTCATGCCTCAGCTTCCTGAGTAGCTGAGATTAGAGGTGTGTGCCACCACACCCAGCCTCCTTAGTGTAATGTTTTCGATTTTGTAGCATATATCTGTATTTAATTCTTTGCTACGGCTAAATAATATTCCATTGTTTGAGTGCAACGCATTTGTTTATCCATTTATCAGTTGATGGACGTTTAAATTATTTCCACCTTTTGGCTATTGTGAATAATGCTGCTTGCTATGAGCATTTGTGAATGCATTTTTGCTTGAGCACCTGTTTCAATTCTTTCAGTTATATTATTTCTATTTTATTTTTTAATGAGACAAGGTCTTAATCTGTCATCCAGGCTGGAGTGCAATGGCACAATCTCAGCTCACTGCAATCTCAGCCTCCTGTACTCAAGCAATCCTCCTGCCTCAGCCTCCCGAGTAGCTGGGACTACAGGCATGCACCACTATCCCTGGCTTATTTTTGTATTTTTTGCAGAGGAGAGTTCAAGTGATCTGTCCGCCTCAGCTTCCCAAAGTGCTGGAATTAGGCGTGAGCTACTGGGTGTGGCTAATTCTTTCAGTTATATACCCAGGAGAGGAATGACTGGATCACATGGCAATTCTTGTTTAAGTTATTGAAGAAGTGCCGAGTTGCCTTCTACAGTGGCTACAATATTTTACATTTCCACGAGCAATGTATGAGGGTTCTAATTGCTCCACATCCTTGACAACACTTGTTGTTTTCCTTTATTAAAAAGATTATAACCATTCTAGTGGGTGCAAAATAGAGTCTTGTGTTTTTTATTTGAATTTCTCTAATGGCAATGATACTGAGCATCTTTTACATGCTTCTTGGTGCTGTATATCTTCTTTAGATAAATGTCTATTCAAGTCTTTCCCCATTTTAAAATTGGGTTGTCTTTTTGTTGTTGAGTTGTAGGCGCTTTTCATATATTCTGGATACAAGTCCTTATTAGATATATGATTTACAAATATCTTCTTCCATTCTGTGAGTTGCCATTTCACTCTCTTAATAGCATCTTTTGATGCACAAAGTTTTTTTTATTTTGATGAAGTCCAGTTTATCTAATTTTTTCTTTTCTTTCTTT
>NW_016107811.1:1319706-1321252 GCF_001604975.1 Cebus imitator | reverse complement strand
TTTTTTTGTTTTGAGACGGAGTTTCGCTGTTGTTGCCCAGACTGGAGTGCAATGGCACGATCTCGGTTCACCGCAACCTCCGACTCCTGGGTTCAAGCAATTCTCCGGCCTCAGCCTCCCGAGTAGCTGGGACTACAGGCATGCACCATCATGCCCAGCTAATTTTTTTGTATTTTCAGTAGAGACGAGGTTTCACCTTGTTGACCAGGATGGTCTTGATCTCTTGACCTCGTGATCCACCCGCCTCGGCCTCCCAAAGTGCTGGGATTACAGTCATGAGCCGCTGCACCCAGACCCTAATATTTTCTGTGTTGCTTGTGTTTTTTGTGTCATTTCTTAAACCAATGCCAAATCTGAGGTCATGGACATTTACCTTTATATATTCATCTAAGAGTTTTATGGTTTTCGCTCTTACATTTAGGTCTTTTATTCATTTTGAATCAGTTTTTGTATATGGTGCAAAGTAGGGTTCCAACTTCATTCTTTTGCTTATAGATATCCAGTTTTCCCATCATGATTTGTTGAAGAGACTCTTCTTTCCCATTGAATGGTTGCAGTAGCCTTTGAAAATCAATTGACCATGACGTATGAATTTATTTCTGGACTCTTAGTTCTATCTCATTTATCTGTACATCTGTCCTTATGCCAGTACATGTACATGATGGTTACTGTAGCTTTGTAGTAAGTTTTGAAATCAGGAAGGCTGTCTTCTAACTTAGTTCTTTTTCATGATTGTTGGGCTATTTATGGTCCCTTACAATTCCATATGAATTTTAGGATCATCTTCTCTATTTCTGCAAAAAGGCCTATGGGATTTTGATAGAGATTGCATTGAATCTGTAGATTGCTTTGGTCTTAATATTAACTCTTCCAATCTACAAACTCAGGATGTTTTTCCATTTATTTAGATCTTCTTTATTTTAACAATGTTTTCATTGTATCAGTCTCACATCTTCTTGGTTAAATATATTGCTAAATGTTTAATTAAAACAATTTTTTTTAAGTTTTGTTTTTGTTTGAAACATGGTCTCATTGTTTGCTTGAGACAGGGTCACCCAGGCTAGAGTGCAGTGGCACAATCTGGGATCATTGCAGCCTCCACCTCCCAGGTTCAGGTGACCCTCCTACCTCAGCCTCCAGAGTAGCTGGGACCACTGGCATGTGCCAGCATTCCTGGCTAATTTTTGTATTTTTTTGTAGAGACAGGCTTTCACCATGTTGGCCAGGCTGGTCTCAAACTCCTAGGCTCAAGCCATCTGCCCGCCTTGGCCTCCCAAAGTGCTGGGATTACAAGCATGAGCCAAGGTGCCTGGCGTATTCCATTTCCTGTCCCTCCCCACCCCCGCCCCGCCACAAAGTGATAGACCTTATTTTGGGAGGGCAGCTTAGGTTTACAGAAAAATTAAGCAGAAAGTTCCAGTATACATCTTTTTAAAAAATGTTTATGCTGGCCGGGTGCGGTGGCTCAAGCCTGTAATCCCAGCACTTTGGGAGGCCGAGACGGGTGGATCACGAGGTCAAGAGATCGAGACCATCCTGGTCAACA
>NW_016107811.1:1303764-1319463 GCF_001604975.1 Cebus imitator | reverse complement strand
AAAAAAAAAAAAAAAAAATGTTTATGCTATTATAAATTAAATTGTTTTCTTAATTTCTTTTTTGGATTGTTCATTGCCTTACGTGTCTGCAACTTCGCTGAATCCTATTAGCTCTAATTGCTGTTAATATTTGACCTTTGCCCCAGTCCACGTACCTTCTCCCTGCCATTTCATTGTTGAAGAAACCAAGCAGCTAGGACTTGCCCAGGGTCCTGCTGCCTTTTACGGCTGAGCTTGGGATGGGCTTAGCACGTTTTCCCTTCAGAGCTCCAACCCAGTCCTTAAATTGAACCTCAACTTTTCAGTGTAATTTGCAGGTACAAATTTCAGCCAGTTGCCTCTACAAAGCCCTGTGCAGCCCTTCCAACTCCCTGATGTCTGCCCCTTCATTTGCCCCTATATGCCCATTATTATTAGCCCAGCCTGGACTCCCACCTGGACCCTGGACCCCAGCCCTGGCCACAGGGTCACAGACATAACTCCGTGGGAAATTATACCCCAGGGCCCTTTGCTCCTGACTCCCCACGTGGAGCAGAGAACCTCTCGGAGGAGTGCTTCCAGCCCCCACCCCGGACGGACGACCCAGGGGCTCTCACGGCTGTTTGCCTTGGCATTCATTCTAGGACGCTGTGATATTAGAGTACCCTGCCTGTTCCTGGCCGCCTAAGCACCTACAAGCCCATCTCAGGCCTCCAAAGCTCTGCACACGCTGCCCTGGCAAGGTCAGACCCTTTGCCTCCAACACGCCCGCCCAGAAGCCAGGCAAATCTAGCATGCAAACCAGGATCATTTTCGGGCATTGGGCACCACCCCCAGCTTGAAATCTGGTTTCCATGCTCACAAAACGCAGCCCTACTGGTGGAACTTGCGACTCCAGACGCAGAGAAGCGGTGGGCAGAGGCGGAGGCAGAGTGGGAACGCAGCCCGGCGTTTGAGTGGGGAGAGGGGGGAGCGAGGAACCGCGGCCCGGCCCCGCCCGGTTACCTAGGTGACGTGGAGCGGGAGGGAGAGGGGAGTGGGGGCTGAGCCGATCCGAGCATTTCAGATCTTAACACCGAACAGCTCAGCCCCCAGGGGGGAGGAGGACGGGCGCCCCAAGCCAAGGGAGTCATCTTCATTTCACCCTGGTAGCTCGTGTCCTGCCGCTCAGGGAGAAACAGAAGTCAACCCTGGAAAAGGGCTTGCGAAGTCTCCTTGCCCACTGGTTTTCAAGCAGGGTCGTAGCTAAAGATTCTTGTTTCAAAGAAAACCTTACCCAGACCCTCAGTTTGCAAAAACAGGCGCCTAGGGAGCTCCTCACTCCACCCCACCTTCCCAGACTGTGAAAAACTCTGGTCTGGGCCCAAACCCTCCTTGCAGAGATGGGGAAACTGAGGTCCCCAGACAGGCACTGCATTGCTGAGGGACACCCAGGACATGAATTCACAGCCGAACCGGGATTGGAAACGGTCTCCCAGAGACCACCCTAGAGCAAGCAGGAAGAAGCGGATCCCTTGAAGTAGCTGGGAAGAGAACAGGCGCACAGGCTGTTTTAGGAACCTGGAATTTACAGACCTGCCGGAGACAACACAACCCCCTCATTTTACAGACGAGGAAGCTGAGGCCCAGAAAGGAAGCAGTGGCAAGTTAATAGAGTGATCCTAAGTGGAGTAACGTTCTCTTAGAAAGAAGATGAATTTGAGCGTTTGGCTTTTTGGCTAGCTCAAGCAGTAAATCTTTGCTGAAACTCTGAGGTGCCAGATGGCGCAGGGGGGGAGCACCGGCCTGGGAGTTTCATCCGCCTCTGTTACTGACGATCCCGTGACCTTGGGAGATTTATTTTAAAGAGTCAAAGGGATCATCCCCCGGTTTGTAAGAGGTCCAGAGGAGTAATAGGATTAAATGGTGCTTCAGAGTGGTTTATATTGTTTCTAAATGTCAGGGCCTCCTTGGGGGAAGAGGAGTAAGCACAGGGCTCTTTAAAGACTGAATTTGACAGTGGGTTTTTAAAACGCCCTTTATTTTTCTTTTTCATTTTTCATGGCTAATTATAAAGCAACACATGGCCATTTCAGAAAATGTGTAAAGTACAGAAAATGAAAGGAAAAAAAGCAGAAAGAGAAATCACCCATAAACACATCACCCAGAAGCAGCCATTGTTATACCTTGTTGTACATTTCCTTTCAGTCTTTTTTCTATAATTTTTTCATTGTACAGAGTAAACTGGATTTTTAATTATGTTGTAATTTTTAATAATTTTATTTATTTAATGATTAATATTTAACTTAGAATGTTGAATCTAAAGATCCGTCTGATCACCACCGACAGCCCTGGATTCTTTGATGATGTATGAATGTATTCTTCCAGACCATTTAATTTTTGCCCCACTTATTTATACCCACTTTTATTTATACCCCATTTATTTATGTAGGCCCACAGGAAATGTATACTGTAATAATAAATGTGTGTGTGTATAGAGAGAGAGTTTATGTGTTTACACAATGGTATAATGTTTTCTCTGCAATTTGCTTTTTTCTTTTTTGCCCATTTGACACCTATACGATTCCACCTTATGTATAAGCCACGTGATACCTACCCATTTTGTTCTTGATGAGCATACACATTGGTTCCAGCTTTTTGCTACTGTGATAAATTCTACAGTGAATAACCTTTGCATGTTCCTCTGCATAGGGACTAATGTTTCTCTGGTGGTAGATGCACAGAAGTAGAATCACTGGATATGCATTTATTTACTTTTAATCCACACTGCCCAGTTGCCCTCTAAAGATGCTGCATATAACGAGCATCTTTGTTTTGCTTGATTATAAAACTTAACTTTAAAAAAAAGGCTGTTTTTAGAATCTACTGAGTGGAAATAATTTATTTGTCTATGATTTTCCTGATTATTAGTATGATTAAGTATATGTTGATGTTTATTGGCTATTTAAAAAATTAGTTTACAGAGTTGCTTTGTATATTTAGGCCACTATCTTTTTTTTTTAATATCTGTCACAAACATTTTCCTCAGTCTGCTGGTTATCTTTTGTTTGCGATGTCTTTTGACATGCAGAATTTTATGCTTAATATAGCAAAATTTATGTTATCTTCCTTTATAGACTTTTGTTTTTTGGTTCCAAAAGATTTGATCTATGTTTTTCACTGATAATTTTAAGTATCTATCTACATTTCTTTTTTTTTAACCATTAAAACATTGACTCCATCTGGATTTATTTTTGTGTATGTATGTGACAGGAATCTAATTTTGTTGATTTGCATATGGATAGTCAGTTGCTTCAATACCAATTATTGAACAGTCTTTTTTCCACTGATTTCGAATATCAATCCTATCATATGCCAGATCCCCATATAGACATAGATCTACTTCCCGACCCTTTACTCTTTTCCATTTATTCATTTATCTCCTTTTCTATTTTCATGCAAATACTACACTGTTTTGATTACTATTGTTTTATAATATACCTTAACAGCTGATGGGCAAGTTACTCATTTTTTTCTGTTTCATTGACGGTTCTTCCTGTACATTTATTCTTTCATATGAATCCATTTATGAAGGTCTGTGAAAAGTCTTCTGAGTAATTTGATTGTTGCTGCATCTAATTCATACCTAGATTTTGAGAAATGTATCTAGAATATAGTGTCTTTCTATCCAAGAATTTGATATATTGATTTATTGGGTCTTTTAAATTTTAGTCAAGCTTAAAATCACCTTCATAAAGATCTTATTTATCTTTTACTAAAATTTTTCTTAAAGATTTTCATAGTCTTTGTTTCTGTTGTTTCTTTCCAATTACATTTTCTTATAGCTTATACTTGTACGTAGAAAGGCAACTAATTTTGGTATATTGGTACTATTAACTTCATTGGCTCTTTTAGGTCTTTTAGATAAGACAACCACATCTCATCTGTATATAATTCATGCTTTATCTTCTTCCCTTCTAGTATTTATATCTCTATTTTGGAGAAAATCTTACTGCATGAAGTTGGGTAGGTTGAAGAAGGGTAATAGTGGGTATTCTAATCTTGCTCTTAACATTAATGAGAATATATCCAATGATGAGCCTTGTTAGTAGGCTCAGTGTTGTAACAGAAAACTCCAATATCTCAATGGCCAAACACACAGTGAGCCCCACTTGCACAAAGTCTAATGTGAATGCTGCATATCAAGCAATTGTTCTTCAAGGGTGACTCAGGAATCCAGAACCATTCCATCTTGTAACGATGCCACATTCAGTGTATCACCTCTAAATTTGCTGCAGAAGAGGAAGAGACAGTGGAGGAACACCACATCTTTAACCGCCTCAACCTGAAAATGACTCCCACTCACTTTTTAGTATAGGTATGTAGCCCCATGTATATGCAAAGGTCTGAAAAATACAGTTCCTGACAAGTCAGCGATTTCCTGGAATCTGTACATGATGTGGTTTAGTCGTTTCATAACTTTAAAATCTCTTCCGAATCCGTAGTTTGATCATTTTGCCATCTGGATAATGTTAATTTGTGCTCCCTTTTGTTTCACTTGATCAAGTTTGAAAACGTTTTTCTTTTCAAATGTATTAACTTTTCCTGTCTGTTTTATTGTTTTGTTCTTCTGTCTACTTTTTCTTTATTCTAGTTTCTTTACCTACTTTTTGCATTTCCTCCCAGTTTGTTTTTGTTGCAGCTCTACTGGGTTGAATAGCGTCCCCCTGAAATTGATGTCCACCCAGAACCTATAAATATGACTTTATTTGGAAATAGGATCTTTATAGATGTAATCAAATTAAGATGACATCATACTGGATTACGGTGGTCCCTAAATCCAATATGACTGGTGTCCTTATAAGAAAAGAGAGTTTTAGACCCTGAGACAGATACACAAGGAGAATGCCATGTGATGACCGAAGCAGAGATTTGAGTGATGTGTCTACAAGCCAAGAATGCCAACAACTGCTGGCAATCTCCAGAAGACAGTAAGACGTAGGGACGTCTCCTCCTTCAGTGAGAACGTGATGTTGCCAATACTTTGATTTCAGTTCTAGCCTCCAAAACCATCAGACTATAAGTGTCTATTGTGTTAAGCTGCACAGCGTATGGTAATTTGTTAGGGCAGCCCTAGGGAACCAAAGGAAAAGCTAAGTTCATTCATCATTAGTCTTTCTTGCTTTATAATAAGACCAAGTAAGTTTGTGTATTTCCCTAAAGTCTACTTTGACTTCATCTTAAAGTACTACTTCAGTTAATTCTGACTTTATTGTAGCTTTTTTCTTCAACCCATTAATTATTTAGACCTGTGTTTTAAAACTTCTCGATGTACACAAGTTTCTAGCCCTCTTCGTGTTGTGGTTGACACAAAATGTTTTCATTAAATCACTTTACTTACTTACTTACTTTTAGAGATGGGGTCTTGCTATGTTGCTAAGGCTGGACGCAAACTCCTGGGCTGAAGCAATCATCCCACCTCATCCTCATAAGTAGCTGGGACTATGCCCAGCTATATCACTTAAAAAAATTTTTTTGGAACTTACTGTGCAGTTGAATACTTAGTCAATACTCAGTCAATTTTTATAAAGGTTCCATTTATATTTGTGAAGAATGTACATTTTCTATTGGGTTCACAGTTCTAAATATATCCATTACATTCACAGGTCGTCTGTTCATTACTGTGTTAAAAACTAGCTAACTGATGAACAAACTTGTTCCCCTTCCTCCTGGGCACACAACTAGGCTATATTTCCTGGACTTTTTTGCAATTAGATGTGGTCTAGTACCAAGTTTTGGCCAATGGAGCATGAGCAGAAATTACGTACGTCACTACCAGGTCCAGCTCACATATGATCCTCTTTTCTGTCTCTCACTGTGAACGCCAGTCTCTCAACACGCAGAGTGACCTTGGAAAGTATATGTTGCAGGTGGCAGTGTATCTGTCAGCTTTAACTCCTGTGTGGAGCAGAGACCCTTCCTCCATGCCCCACAACCAAAGACTGAACTTCACATGAAAAAGAAATTAACCTCAATTGTTTCGTGTCCAGCTAAGATAGTTAAGAGTTTATTTGTTACAGTCACTAGTAAGACTTAAACTAATACTGTTTTGCTCTTCAGATACTCTATAGTTTTATACTTTTGTGTCTTCTTGATTTGTCAGTGTCTGATGAATGTGTGTGAGTCTCTCAGTATAAATATAGGTCTAGTCTGGGCACGGCGGCTCACAGCTGTAATCTCTGCACTTTGGGAAGCAGAGATGAGAGGATCACTTGAGCCATGAGTTTGAGACCAGCCTGAGTAACAAAGTGAGACCCCATCTTTACAAAAACTAAAAATATTAGCCAGGTGCAGTAGTCTGCCCTTGTAGTCCCATCTACTCGGGAGGCTGAGGCAGGAGGATCCCTTGATCCCAGGAGTTCAAGGCTATAGTGAGGTATGATCATGCCACTGCACTCTAGCCTGGGTGATAGAGCAAGATCCTGTGTGTGTGTGTGTGTGTGTGTGCGTGTGGCGGGGGTGGGGGGGGGAATAGACAGGGCGTGGTGGCTCACTCCTGTAATCCCAGCACTTTGGGAGGCCAAGGTAGGTGGATCACCTCAGGTCAGGAATTCAAGACCAGCCTGGCCAACATGGTAAAACCCCGTCTCTACTAAAATAAGAAAATTATTCAGACATGGTGGCATGTGCTTATAATCCTAGCTACTTGGGAGGCTGAGGCAGGAGAATCGCTTGAGCCTGGGAAGCAGAGGTTTCAGTGAGCTGAGGTTGCGCCACTTTACTCCAGCCTGGGTGACAGAGCATGACAGAGGGTGACAGAGGGTGACAGACTCTATCTAAATAAAAAAAATACACACACACACAGCTATATGATTCCAGATGTATACAAATTATAAATTATAAATTACTCTTAGTAATTCTAAAAATCTTACTGTTTATTTCAAAGCTATGTTGTTAGATATGTAAACTCATAAGTGTTATAATTTCTTGGAAAAGTATTTAATCAATATAAAAAATATTTTTGCTGATATTTACCAGGTTTTCACCATTTTATTTATTCATGTGTTGGAAGCGTCAGAGTCCACCGAGGCATTTTATTTGTAGGTATGTGTTATACCCCTAGAAAAAGAATCCCAGGATTTTCTCTCCTGTGTGTTTTTGTCTTGCTATTTTTATGGTCCGTGATGCCAGCTGTAGCTGTTAGTAGAAGGAATTGAAACTGGTGGGATGAAAGCAGATTATTCTGCCATTTTTCTAGATCTTTGAGTTGCACATTGATATGGTTTGGATGTATGTCCCCTCCAAATCTCATGCTGAAATGTGATCCCCAGCGTGGAAGGTAGGGCCCAGTGGGAGGTGTTTGACCCATGGAGGCAAATCCCTTAAGGATGGCTTGGTGCTCTCCTTGCCATCATGAGTGAGTTCTCACTCTGAGAGTTCACTGAGATCTGCTTATTTAAAAGAGTGCACCCCCCTCCCTCCATCCCCTGCCTCCATCCTTGCCATGTGATGTGCCTGCTCCCCCTTCCTTGCGCCATGAGTGGAAGCTTCCTGAGGCTTTCATCAGAAGCAGATGCCGGCACTATGCTTCTTGTACAGCTTGCAGAACTGTCAGCCAAAAGATATCTCTTTTCTTCATACATTACCCAGCCTCAAGTATTTCTTTATAGCAATGCAAAATGGACCAACACACAGCAAATATGGGGCTGATCACTCCACTCTTGTTTAACCTGCCTGTGAGGTTCACTATTTTCCCAGCTCTGTGATCATCAATGATTTCAAATTCACCAATGTAGCCATGCTTCATCATCACAGTTAGAAACTGGACGATGGCTTTGAAGCCTAGGAGCCTCTTAGGATGGCCTAATAAGGACCTGGCATTTGCTCCTCTTTGTCAGCATTGTTGATGCCCTTGAGCACAAGAGCCAGGACATTCACGTGCACCATCATGGCTGCTGGGTAGCCTCAGCCTCCCAAGCTCCCAGTAAAGCCCCAGCAATGAGAAGCTGCACCGCCCACCTGGCCACAGATCCCCAGTGCTGCCTGCCCCAGGCCAAGGGACTGCCTTAGTTGCTAAGAGGAGCCTGGGCTACTGGCTCTCTGGGCGGTTCAAAGTTCTGGCTCTCACCAGTGCTCCAGCCTGCACCTCATGGACCCACGTCCCCAGAATGTGGAGCATTAGGTGTTGGGGGCATGGCTCTCCTCTATGCCTGTCTAGGACCCTGCAAGGCCAGGATTCCTGCCCAGGTGGGGCCCGGTGTCGTTGCAGAGCACTAAAGCCAAGCCTTAGATTGCAGGATGGTGCCAATGACCGATGATCTTAACGCTTTTTAAGTGTACAGGTCAGTGGCATTAAATACATATGCATTGTTGCACAGCCATCACTTCCATGCATTTCCAGAACGTTTTCATCTTCCCCAACTGAAACTCCGTACCTATGCAATGTTAATTCCCCATTCTCCCCTCTCCAGCCCCTTCCAATTGCCATTTTACTTTTTGTCTCTATGAATTTGACTAAGTACCACATGTAGATGGAATCATACAATATTTAGCCTTTGGTGATTGGCTTATTTCACTTAGCATAATGTCTTCAAGGTTTATCCATGTGGTAGCATGTGTTCTTCATTTTTTTGGTTGAATAATATTCTATTGTAACATTCTTTAAAAAAAAAAAAAACAGGTTTATTTAGATACAATTCACATGTCATAAAATTCACCCTTTTAAAGTATATCTAATGATGGCCAGGCCCAGTGACTCACACCTGTAATCCCAGCACTTTGGGAGACTGAGATGGGCAGATCACTGGAGCCCAGGAGTTTGAGACCCAGCAACATGGAGAAACCCCGTCTCTACCAAAAATACAAAAAAATTAGCTGGGTGTGGTGGTGCACACCTGTAGTCCCAGCTACTTGCGAAGCTGAGGTGGAAGGATCACTTGAGCCCATTATACAGAGGTTGCAGTGAACCTCGATTGAGCCACTGCACTCCAGCCTGGACAACAGAGTAAAACCCTGTCTCAAAAAAATATATATAATTTTTAAATTAAGTACATATTGGGCGTTTTTCATATGTTTATAGAGTTGTCCAACCATTACCACTATCTAAGTTTCATCACCCCCAAAAAGAAACTCTGCAGCTATTAACAATCATGCATCATTTTCCCCTCTCGCCAGCCCCTGGTAATGATTAATGTATTTTCTGTCTCTCTGGATTTGCCCCTTCTGGACATTTCATATAAATGGAATCATACAGGGCTGGGCATGGTGGTGTGCACTGGCAGTCCTAGCTAAGGCAGGCAGATCCTTGGAGCCCCAGAAGTTCCAGGTTATAGTGTGCTATGATCATGCCTATGAATAGCCACTGCACTCCAGCCTGGGCAACACAGGGAGATGCTGTCTCTGAAATAAATAAGTAAATAAATAGGGTCATACAATATGTGGCCTGTTGTGTTTGACTTCTTTTGCTTATAATGTTCCCAAGGTTTACTTACACTATAACATGTATCAGTGCCTCATTCTTTTTTTTTTTTTTGGGACGGAGTTTCGCTCTTGTTACCCAGGCTGGAGTGCAATGGCGCGATCTTGGCTCACCGCAACCTCCGCCTCCCGGGTTCAGGCAATTCTCCTGCCTCAGCCTCCTCAGTAGCTGGGATTACAGGCACGTGCCACCATGCCCAGCTAATTTTTTGTATTTTTAGTAGAGAAGGGGTTTCACCATGTTGACCAGGATGGTCTCGATCTCTTGACCTTGTGATCCACCTGCCTCGGCCTCCCAAAGTGCTGGGATTACAGGCTTGAGCCACCGCGCCCGGCCGCCTCATTCTTTTTTATTGTTGAATAATGTTCCATTGTATGAGTATACCACATTTTGTGTATCCATCTATCAGTTGATGGGCATTTTTGTTGTTTCCAATTTTTAGCTATTATGAATAGTGCTGCTATGAACATTTGTATACAGATTTTGTGTGAACATATGTTTTCACTTTGTTTGGGTGTGTACCAGGAGTCAAGTTGCTGGATTATATAGTAACTCTGTGTTTAACATTTTGACAACCGCCAAATAGTTTTCCAAAGTGACTGTACTATTTTACAATTCCATCAGCAATGTATGAAGTTTCCAATTTTTCCACATCCTTGCCAATACTTATTATTGTCTATCTTTTTTATTATAGCCATCCTGGTGGGTGTTATGAGGTGCTTCATTGTGACTTTCATTTGCATTTCCCTAATGACTAATAATGTTGAATTCTTTTCATGTGCTTATTAACATTCATTTTTAATGCACATATGCAAGTATATTTTTAAAGAACTAATTGGTATCTATGTCTTCACTATCAAAAGACAAAATTACAACAAATTTAGTTTAAATATCTTAATTGGCTTTATTCGCAATTCTAGAATTGGGCAACACTTTATTCCACGAAATAGAATAAGTATTCCAAAGAGCTGAGCAGAAGAGGTTGGTTTTTATAGGCAAAGAAGAGCTGAAGAAAGCAGAAACAAAGAAGGAAAAGTGGACCGGTAATTTCAAAGTTACTCTTTTTGTAAGACAGGGACAGAGAGAAAGAATAATGGAAAGATAACTGATTGGTTAATATCAGGTTACTTTTTTGGTAGGGATTACAATGGAGGGAACTTCATTATTATGCTGAGTGTAACTGGCTTGTCTGGGGAACTGGCTGTTATCTGTCTCTTCTTGTTACCAAAACACCAGGGGTTTGGTCTAGATCTTAGTGCTGACAGCACAGAAAGCCAATCACCGAGACAACAAGTATTGCCAAAAAAGAGGAATTTAATTGGGTGCTTTAGCTGAGGAGAAAGGAGATCAGTCTGAAATCCACCTCCCTTATCGACTAAAGTTAGGGGTTTACATAACAGGGAAGAAATGTAACCACGTGTGGGAAGACAGGAACTTGGAAGGGGTGAAGAAACAATCATGATGAATGAGGGGCCTGTCATCTCATTGTCTGAATACTATGATCTCTTGAATTTCAGTTCTTTGATATTTTTTGAGGCCTGGGGGTTCTCTCCTGAGGAAGGAACTCAGATAAAACAAATGAACGTTTCAAGCTTTAAGACCAGAAGTGTCAATTTCTATGTTTCTTAAAAAAAAAAAAAATCTATGGTACTGTTGGGTCGGTTTCATCCTGTTTTCCCAGAAGATCAGATAACAACTTACTTTCTGTTTGGTGAGGTGGAACTTTAGCATGGGTGACTCCATTTTTGTTTGTAGCCTTTTCTATTGGGGCATATGGCAGGAGCTTTGTCCAAAACAATGGCCTCCTATAATTATTTTTTACCATCACCCAAACAAGGTAAAAATATTAACAGGAAGCTTTATTTCTTTGCCTCCACTTGTTGTGGAATGTTCCTATACACAGTCAGTATGCTAACCTCTGACATTTTAGTTCCCGGTTGGAATAACTTTTCAGGAAGTTGTTATTTAGATAAAAATAATACTTATTTAATTATTTTAAGAAATTCACAGCTGGGTGTGGTGGCTCATGCCTATAATCCCAGCACTTTGGGAGGCTGAGGCAGGAGGATTGCTTGAGCCAGGGAGTTCAAGACCAGCCTGGATAACATGGTGAGACCCTACCTCAACAAAAAATAAAAATTAAAAAATAGCTGAGCTTGGTGGTACACACCTGTGGTCCAAGATACTTGGGAAGCTGAGCCTACTTGCAAGGCTCCCAGCTACACCTAGGATCACTTGAGCCCAGGAGTTCCAGGCTGCAGTGAGCCATGTCTGCGCCACTACACTCTAGCCTGGGCAACAGAGAGAGACCCTGCCTCAAAAGAAGAAATTCACCTTTGGTTTTTGCATGCCACTGTTTCTTCTTGGGTTTTGTTTTTGTTTTTTTCTTAACTAGAGTACAATATCTAATTGCTTTTCTTTTTTCCCAAAAAGGATCTGGAAGAAAATGAGTGAGCAAACTTTCTGAGTATTTTTATGTTTGAAAATACCTCTATTTTATCCTCACATTTAAATATAATTTGGCTATAAAATAATAAACTCAAATGTCCTTTTAGCATTTTGAAGGTATTAAACTTATGTTGCTAAAAACATCTGATGTTATTTTTTTCTATTAGGTACATCTAATTTTTTTTTTCTCTGAGCATTTAGATTGTTTTCTTTATCTTTGATGTTGTGTAGTTTCCCAATGATGAGTCCAGATGTGGGTTAAGCACTTTGGAAGCCAAGGCAGGTGGATCACCTGAGGTCAGGAGTTCAAGACCAGCCTGACCAACATGGCAAAACCCCGTTTAAAAAAAAAAAATTATTGGTACCTAGTGAACCATTTCAATCTGAGAACATACTTTTAAAAAAATACTGGGAAATCTCTACTTACTGTTTCTTTAAATGATACTTTCTCTCTGTTATCTCTGGCCTGTAATTCTAGAACTCTTAGTAGATGAATATTGAATTGATTCCCTATATCTCTACCTTTTTTTTTTCTTTTTAAAATCTCTCTCTCTCACTTTGTGCTGCATTCTAAAAGAATTCCCAGACCTCGTCTTCCAGTTCTCAGATTCACCCTTTAATTGGGTTCATTCTGCTATTGGCCCATCTATTTTTATTTCAATAATATCTTTTATTTCAAAATGTCTGTTTCTTGTTTACAACCAGGTATTCCTGTATCATGAATAAAATACTCTTTCTTCTCTCTCTGAGGATTTATCATCACATTTATTTTCAAGTCTAGTTCTGGTTTTCCCTATGGCTCTCTTTCTTCAGGTGTGCATTTGTCTGTCTGCTGGATCTGTGATCTCTGTTTTACAGTACTGCACTCCTCAGGCATTTGGTGATCCTCGACTCTGCATTTTCGAAGCTGCGGTGTCTTGTTAGGCCGAAAGCTGCCTTTGGTTGAGCTGCCTGTGTATAGAGAGGGGCAAAGCAGCTGCTGAACTTGTGCTCCACACGATGTTGACAGGCAGGACCTGCTGCTAGGTAGGAAGCTCAGCAGCTGGTCTTTTAGGCTTGGGTGTTTCTCATTCCTCCCACATTTTGACAACCACTGGATACATGACCCTGTCTCATTAATCCAAGTCCTTGCCTCCAAAACTCTTACATGGAGGGTAGATGGAGAAATGCAAGGCTGATAGGCCTGGCCGTCCCTGGTATTGCTCCCCAGTTAGTTCTCTTGTCAATTTTCCCTGGGTATCTTTTGTTCCAACTTTCTTCCATCACCTCTGGACATGGGACATCTTAGTGTTGCTCCTCCTTTTAGGGTGGTTCACTGCAGCTATTGTATCCTGGATTAGAAGAAAAAATTTTCCCTTTTGCTATGAAGGATATTATTAGGACAATGGTGAGTTTATGTCTATGGATTAAGTAATGTGTCATAGCATCATTAATTTCCTGATTTTAATAATTTTTACGTTAAAAAAGTCTCTACTTTTAGAAAAAAAATATTAAAGAATTTAGGGATAAACAAACCAGAACACATATGCACACATGTACATACTTTTATGCCATGAAAAACTCCTCCGTAAACATCCATCGTAAGGCCTGCCTAAGACTCCACTGGCTGGGTCTATTATAAATTCCTTAATCATGACCTTCATTTTGCCATTTCTATTATTTCTCATTTGTCTCTATGACAAGTAATCCTGAAATGAACGCTCATATTCAATACTTTGTCTACATTTCTGATTTTCTTCCTTTGAATAAATACAAAGAAATGTTAACTACTGTCTAGGGGGATGAACATTTTAAGATCCTTGGGCCAGGTGTGGTGGCTCACACCTATAATCCTAACACATTGGGAAGCCAAGGAGGGAGGATTGCTTGAGCCCAGGAATTCTAGACCAGCCTGGGCAACAACGTGGTGAGACACTGTCTCTGCAAAAAATACAAAAACTAGCCAGGTGTGGTGGTGTGTGCCTGTGGTCCCAGCCACCCAGAAGGCTGAGGTGGGAGGATCGGTTGAGCCCAGGAGGTCGAGGCTGCAGTGAGCTGTCATCACGCCACTGCATTCAAGCCCGGGCAACAGAGTAAGACTCAGCCTCAAAAAAAAAAAAAAAAAGATCCTTAAAACACACTTGATTCATGTGAATTGGAATATCTCAATCATATTTGTGCATATTCTCATTCATTTAAAAGTTTTGCTTATTTGAAGAGAAAAAGGGAAATTATATTTCATGTTGTTTAACCGGTATTTCCTTTATCCCTAGAGACGGTGATTTTTTTGCTCTTAAAGTAGTGGATTTTGTAAGTGTCTGCTCTTGGTTCCTGAGGGGATTTGTGACAGTCAAATATTCCTCTCAGGAATAGAAACAGCAAAGCTGTTTGTAATTTCTAAGAAGTAATACGTGGTTATCATATTAGAACATTCAGTCAAATCACCTGTGACATATCCACATTACAGCACAAGATTGAATTGACTATTTAGTCTCCTAGAATGAGAAAACACAATATCCCCAGGGAAGGATAAAGGATGTGTGACAGGAGGAGGTGATTTCTTCGCCTGCTTGTTTACCTAGTCTCTCTTCCTCCCATCTCTCTCTTTTATAAATAGTCTGTATACATATATCTTGTATATAGATATATATCTAATGTGTGCATTCTCATATGAAATATGTAATAATTATAACATAGGCCAGGTGTGGTGGCTCATAGGTCAGGAGTTCAAGACCGGCCTGACCAACATGGTGAAAGCCTGTCTTTAAAAAAAAAAAAAAATCATAACATACTGGAATTATAAATAATCCATGATTATATAATATATGCATGACGTTTCCAGGCATCAAGAAGATTTAGAGCTATAAAGCCAGCTGTCTTTCCTCTGGGGCATATGCTCTAGTGAAGACGTGCCTCATGATTGCAGTGCAAGGAGGCTCAGCCTGGCTCCAGCATTCTCACCTTACCTACCAACCTGAGCTCCACCTTTGCTCTGAGACCCTCCTTGCTCTCCTTGCTCAGCACCCTGCTGTGCCTGGAATTCCCTTCTCTTATGGCCTCTCATCTAACCTAATCATTCTTCAAGGGTTGCTCAGATGCCACCTCCTCCAGGAAGCCTTGTCTAATCCCCTACTCTTAGGCGCAATGTTGCCAGCTCTTTCTGTGCACTGCGTCTCTCCAATGGGACTTGGCACTTGAGACTTGGCACCATGGCTGTTGCTGTACTTGCCTTGTGTCCTCAATCAGTTGTAAACTCCCAGAGGGCAGGGCCTGATCTGATGCAGCTCTGTATTCCCATGTTACCTACCTCAGCTCTTGGCATAGAAAAGGCCAACTGTAAACCTTCTGATAAAGAAGAGAATGCACACATCTATACAGTGTCCTTCCATTTCACAGTTTCCCCACATCATCGGCAATGTGCACCTTGTGTGTACTAGATGGGACTAAATGTTAAATGAGCACTCCTCGGTGACTCCACAGAGGTTGGTCTGTGGGCAAGTTCCCAAAACGAAAGCAGGAACTGGACATGTGAGTGTAGAATGGACACAGGATGGGGATCAGGAAGGCACTGGGTTTCTGCCCCTGCTCAGCCTCTTCCCAGCTGTGTGACCTTGGAAGTTCATTTCCTCCTCTCTGGGCTTTGATCTACCCATCTGTAGAATGGGACTTAGGGGTGATCTCCAATGCAAGGGCCTTTCCTTCTTACACATTCACCTTTCTGGCACAGAGTGTGTGTCAACTGCCCTGGCAGCCCTTGAGGGCTCAGTATTCAGAAAAGAGAAAGTAGCTGAGAGGTATCAGGCTGACATGTGCTCTCTATTTTCTTTTTTTTTTTT
>NW_016107811.1:1265752-1303059 GCF_001604975.1 Cebus imitator | reverse complement strand
GGGGTTTCACCACGTTGACCAGGATGGTCTCGATCTCTTGACCTCGTGATCCACCCGCCTCGGCCTCCCAAAGTGCTGGGATGACAGGCGTGAGCCACCGCGCCCAGCAGAGATGAGTATTTTCTATGAAAAAAAAAAATGTAAATGCATGAGAAAGAGAAGTTCATACACCTAACTAATAATAATAATGGTCTCCTTTGGGGAGGTGGGGAGGAAACTGAGGTTAGAGGCTCCAAAAAACTAGTTTTATCAATATTCAATGTTTTCAAGGAGGATATACATATAATTTTTATGATTAAAAATTAATAATGAATAATAAGTGAAAAGGCCCATAATTTTGAGTCTTGATACCCGTATAGGTATTTATTGTTATTTCCACAGTCCTGTCTCTCTCTCCCTCTCTCTCTCTCTCTCTCTCTCTCTCTCTCTCCCCTGTCTAAATGTGAGGACTGGAAATCATTTCTAGCAAGAAGAGCTTGATTAAATAAATGCTCGATATGGTTTGAGTCTGTGTTTCCATCCAAATCTCATGTCAAATTATAATCCCCAAGGCTGGAGGTGGGGCCTGGGAGGAGGTGGGATTGGATCACGGGGGTGGGTTTCCCGTGGGGTGCTATCTTGTGCTAGTAAGGGAGTTATCATGGGATCTGTCTTTTCACTTGTTGGTTTGACACAGGGTGTCACTCTGTTGCTCTGGCGGGAGTGCAGTGGCACAATCTCGGTTCACTGCAACATCTACCCTTCAGGTTCAAGCGATTCTCATGCTTCAGCTTCCCAAGTAGCTGTATTACAGGCGTGCACCACCACACCCTGGTAATTTTTGTGTTTTCAGTAGAGACAGGGTCTCACCATGTTGGCCAGGATGGTCTCAAACTCCTGGCCTCAAGTGATCCACCCACCTTGGCCTCCCAAAACGCTGGGATTGCAGGCATTAGCCACCGCGCCCGGCCAAGATCTGATTATTTAATAGTGTGTAGCACCTCTACTGTCTTTTTTCTTCCTCCAGCTCCAGCCAAGGAAGACGTGCCTGCTTCCCCTTCACCTTCCCTTTTCGCCGTGTTTCCTGAGGCCTCCCCAGCTACGCTTTCTGTACAGCCTGTGTAGCCATGAGTCAATTAAACCTCTTTTCTTTATAAATTACCCCGTTTCAGACATTCCCTTATAGCAGCACAAGAATGGACTAATACAGTGCTTTAATTTATAAGAACACTTTGCAAGAATTAGGACTCCAATCTCCTAAGAGTGTATATTTGCATGGAAAAGAAGCAGGTTGCTTGAAGAAAAGAATCAAAAATCAAAACTTTGCAATGAAGGATAAACTTAAAGTGAGAGCAATAAAATGGAGAATGCAGTTCAGGAAGAGGAGGTTGCAGACATCCTCATGGAAGAGGTACCATGCTTGCTGGGACTGGGCATCAAACCTGCTTCTGAAAGTCCTGGCAGCCAGGGAGGGAGAAAAGTAAAGGCAATTTCTTCTGTAACGCTTGTCATAGGAAGAAAGAGTGCATTCTGGTTACATAGAGGAGCAAAGCTCTCCATGAGACGCTGAAAGAACTTTCTGTAGGTATAATTATTATTGCCCCATGAGGAAACGGAAGCTCCCAATGATCTAGCATCTTGCCTAGCATCCCCTAGACAGCAAGTGGATGGCAAGATATCAACCTGTGCTTTTCCATTTCAATCCTAGTGACGGCAGTAAGAAATAGGCATTATTTTTCCTGTTTTAGAGATAAGGACATGATAGCTTCCAAAGGTTGATGTGCCCAAGCATGAGTCAAATTTTAAGAATTAATAACTTTAATATCTATGATTAAAGGTTAAAATTTCATAAGCAATTTAATTTCTAAACCTGATATCTCTATTTTCTCATAAAGTAAAATGCAATGGGATTAAAGGCAAGACAGACTCGCCCTTCCTGGTTTGTGATTGAGAAGGTCACTGACGGTCGTAACTGCCTCCTCCTTTATGTGCTATTGCCCTGCTGAGACATTTCTTGAAACACTGCATGCTGTACTCACCCAAGGTTTCTAAGGCTGTCAATGTCAATTGCTTTTGTTCTTATCCTAACACACGTTATCACATGAGAAACATAACGCCTTTCTTGTGAAGATAAGGGGAGCTATTATGGGTGCCTACCATGACTTGGAGATTAAGGACACCGTCTGTGACAGTTGGGTCATGGCAAGAAGAAGAATGCATCCCAGATGGATCAAATGAAGACACTTGAAAGAAAGAGGCACTTACAGACATATGAGCAGAGCATTGGGCACCAACAGTGGATGTTAGGGCACTAAGAGACTAGCATCTGAGGGATGGAGGGAGGGAAGCTGTTAACAGCTTTAAATCCGAAGGGACAATGGGAGTGAATAGTGTTACTGGAGTCCAGTGTGAGCTGGACCAGGAAGAAAGGAATCACCCAACACGAGCTGTAGGTGTGGAGCGTGGCAAATGCTGCCAAAGACAGGCCATGACATCAGGGAGATAGGGAGGGAGAAGAGATTTGATCTCTCTCTCTTCCTGTCCCCAGTTTCCTGTTAATGCCTCCACTAGCCATACCCAACCAGAAATGAGCTGTCAAGGGAGGCCAGGAGGTGGAACCACAGAGGTCAGACTTCGTGGCATGGAGTAGGGCAGAGAAGAGCAGAGAATAGATCTGAGTAGGGTGTGTGTGTGTTGCCAGGGAGCAGGGGGTGGCCAGCCAGGATGCTCTGAGAGCCAAACTAAAAAAAACCGCACGTGATGGATGCCTTCGGCTACTCTGAAGCAACCCCTGTCAGGTAACCAAAAGGTCGAGCAGACCCAGGACGCCAATCACAAGTGCTTTGGATATTATTCTTGAGAAGCAGAACTAGAATATGATTTCAGTTAAGGAACCCTGATTGAAAAATTAATGGTGGTGTACCCAATCTGGGAATTGTAAGAATTCAGTTGGAGTGTGGACAGCTAGGGTGTGAAGGCCCAGAGTGTAAGAATTTGGCAATGTGTCTCCAACACCATCCAGGGGAGAAGGTAGACTCACCATAAATCCCCTTCAAGCCTGCCCCCAAAGGGGAGTGAATGCATTAGACTGTCATAGCTCAGTGACATCTGCCATGAAGACCATTCATTTCCTCCCATGGCTCTGATTCTAGAGTCCCCAGAAGCCTTGTGTTTCACATTTGACTTCTCGTAAAGCTCTGTGCTTATTAGCCCACAAAAGGTCCTGATTCCCTTGACAGCTATAGCTCATTGTAAATTAATAAATTGGTGTCTGGTGTATCTGATGAACTAGAGCATTTTGAATCAGGGCTTTCTCTACATCTCCTCAGCCATCACCTCCTGCTTCCTCTTCAGGAACCAGTCACACCCAGAGTCAATAGCTCAGGGTCTGAAGCTCCGATGAAGAGTACCAGATTCTGAAGCGAGGACTTGGCCTTTCTGCACAGCCTCACCAGGCAGCCTCACCAGAACACGTCTTTGCTTCACTTTTCCAGCTGCAGTGGGAAGCTCACAGCCCACACTCCACCTGCCTTTTCAATGCTTCTTCCTAGCAGATTTTAGAACCCAAGGTTACCACCTTGGTTCTAAAAGGGGACTGTGAGACTAGCCATTCCACTCCCCTCTTTCTCTGCACCCAAATCTTTTTTTTTTTTTTTTTTTTTNTTTTTGGATAGGAAGGAGCATGATGAGTGGATGAATGCATGCATGAATGGACGCATGGATCGATACGGTGCATGGATGGCGTCATGGCTGCACAGAGGAAGGCATGGATGCACAGACGTTGCGTGGATGTATGCATGCTGCTGTGGCCAGGACTGCTCTTCCACACACACTCTTGTTGTGGCTTGGGTGCCCTGTGCCTCCACAGCTGCCACGTTGCATAACTCCATGCATACTGATAGCACTTTGAGAGTCTAGGCAGATGGATAACCTGAGGTCAGGAGTTCAAGACCAGCCTGGCCAACATGGTGAAACTCTGTCTCTACTAAAAATACAACATTAGCCATGTGTGGTGGTGGGTGCCTGTAATCCCAGCTACTTGGGAGGCTGAGGCAGGAGAATCAGTTGAACCTGGGAGGTGGAGGCTGCAGTGAGCCGAGATCCCACCATTGCACTCCAACCTGGGCGACAAGAGCAAAACTCCGTCTCAAAATAAATAAATAATCCAAGAATCTTGCTCACCAGTCGATATGAATTAGGCCTCGGCTCAACCAGCCTTGCTGCTTTATGAACCTTGATTTTTGTTGGGGTAAAAAACAAATCTTCATTTCACTGTGGAAAGTATTAAGCTGTGTTGCTGTGGCTCCCGACCCCATTTCCAGTGGAGCATACAGAAGCAGAGAGCTAATGATATGACAGCAATTACCTGGAAATTACACGTTTATTGGTTTTCCACTAGTGGATACTACTATTTTTGAACTCTTCATTGTTATGCTCTAGTGACAGGGGTCACACTGTCTCTACTCCAGATGTCCCCTCCAATCTCATGATTAGCAGGCTTTTTACATGGGGCCATTGCTGGCAGCATGGGACACCTCCAGGGCATGGAAGGGAGGTTTGACTCAGTCCATACAGGAGGCCCCAGAAGTCTCTATCACCCACGTTCGCAGGCACCTCTGGTCTAAATGAAGCATATTCCTATCTCTGCTCTTGGATACTAAGAACAGTATCCAATAGGAAGGGGCCTCTTCTGTCACTGGATATATTTATGTACCCTTCAGTTATGTGCCTTGGTTAATTGTCCCTTTTCTTTCTTTCTTTCTTTTTTTTTTGAGACGGAATCTTACTCTGTCACCCAGGCTGGAGTGCAGTGGTGGAATCTCGGCCCACTGCAACCTCCACCTTTCAGGTTCAAGCGATTCTCCTGCCTCAGCCTCCCAAGTAGCTGGGATTACAGGCGTGTGCCACCACCACCCGGCTAATTTTTGTATTTTCAGTAGAGATGGGGTTTCACCATATTGGCCAGGTGGTCTCAATCTCCTGACCTCGTGATCCGCCTCCCTTGGCCTCTCAAAGTGCTGGGATTACAGGCGTGAGCCACGGCTCCCGGCCTAATTATCTCTTTTCTACCAGCTCTTCTTACAACAGAGAGATTCTGAGCCTCGCCTGTAATTATAGTGAGGAAATATTTCTATGAGCTTTTAAAAGGGAAGCCTAAACTGGGTCAAAATGTCGAAGGTGCTAGGTCAGGGAGCAAGGGTCCATGCTGGCTTTATTCTGATGAGTCGGTTGCCAGGGGCTTTGAGTGTCTTTTGCCAAACTTGAGGGTCCTTGTCTGAAATTCCACCATCTGCACTTCATCCTGTTGTTATTATTATTACAACTGAGATGGATAGACATCTGCGGAGGATTTTACAGTCTGCAAAGTGCCTTTTACATGAAGTACATCACTTATCTTCACTGCAAATGCTGAGGGCAAGTCAGATGACTTGGCCCCACTTACTGTGCTGTTAAAATGCATCTCTCTGCTCCTCTAGAAGGGCCACGGGGCACTTGTTTCCAGTCATGCTTATGTTTTGTTGAGGGTAAAAAGCTAGCTTGGGTGGGGCATGGTGGCTCATGCTTGTAATCCCAGCATTTTGGGAGGCCAAGGCAAGAGGCCAGGAGTTTGAGACTAGTCTGAGCAACCCAGCGCGATCCCATCTGTATTTACCAAAACCCACAAAACAAACAAAAGCTAGCTTACAATAGCAGTGGCTCCTGTCTTATTCACAGGAAGATCTCAGCACCTAGCAAAATGCCCAACACAGGGTAGAAGACAAGAAAGGTTTATTGAGAGAAAGAATGCAGGCATCTAGCATAGGGATTTTGTTCCTTTTTAAATAAAAAGGAAAAACTTTTTTATTTTAATAGCTTCTGGGGTACAAGTGGCTTTTGGTTACATGGATTTATTCTACCGTGGTGAATTCTGAGATTTTAGTAGCATTTATAGGCCCTCTCCCTGTTCAGGACTTTCTCACATCCAGGCCTTTGCAGATCCCACCTGCTTGGAGCTCCCTCCTATTTATCTAAAAATGTCCATCAGCTTTGACATGAATGCTACTAATTTAGAGACCCTCCCAGGGCTACTGACCCATAGCGATCCTTTCTTTTCTGGACTCTGTCGGCCCCTCCTCACCCAAGTCATCAGTGCGACTCACTTAGCCTTGACATGAGATTGGAACCGATTAATTACCTGCTCAACTACCTCATGTAAGAAACAGGTCTAAAGAGGTAAACAGCCAGGAGCAGTGAGTCAATGGCAGGCAGGGTTGCACCCGGAATCCAGGTCTTTTATTAGCCGCCCCGTGTACTTCCCGTTACACCAAGGATAGGAAACAGGTTTCCATGGTTATCACCTTTGATCAAGCTGTGGTGGCCACCGAGAGTGAGGGACTGAGAACGCCGGTGAGAGAGCAGCCCAGGATGGTGGGAAAGAGTGCTGTCGTCGCTTAGTCAGTCTGCCAGGCTGTGGAAATGAAGTGTTTGGTGGGGAGAGTGGCTCACATTGAAAACTTGAGACCTCCGCTTAGCCTGACCTGAATTCTCCACTGCAGTGACGCTGTTGGCTGCCCCTTCACCCTCCCAGCCCCAGGCGAATTGCTTCAGGGCAACTCCCTTTTGCTCACACTGAAAAGAAAGCATAAGCTTATTTTTTTTCGTGTGAGATGGAGTCTCGCTCTGTTGCCCAAGCTGGAGTGCCATGGCGCCATCTTGGCTCAGTGCAACCTCTGTCCCCCAGGTTCATGCGATTCTCTTGCCTCAGCCTCCCAAGTTGCTGGGACTACAGGCGTGCACCACCAGGCCCGGATAATTTTTGTATTTTTAGTAGAGATGGAGTTTCACCATGTTGGCCAGGTTGGTCTCAAACTCCTGACCTCAAGTGATCTGCTCACCTCAGCCTCCCAAAGTGTTGACATTACAGGCCTGAGCCACCGCACCCACCCAAGAAAGTGTAATCTGAAGGTCAGTCCTGGGGTTAGGTCAGAACTTACCTCCTACCCTGCTTGGAGTTATGGATGTAGTGTTTGTCACTTGTCCCCCAACTCCATAGTCCACTTCCAAGATTTGACTGTGTGTTTGCACAGTTAGAAGAGCAACCCTTAAGAAACACGCAGCTCAGTAATGAACACTTTCAATCCCGGTAGGGCCAGGCAAGCCTATTGTGCCTTCAAGGCAGAAGGAAGCTTAAGGATCAAGCGCACTGCTGCTAAGAGTGTGCACTACCAACTCCACTGAGAGAGAAGCGCGTTTGCAAACTAGGGGACAATTAGGAGATGTTTTCCTTCTTTTTTGTGGATTTGGAAGAGTGATTGCAAACACAGAACACAGATGCCTCTAAGGGCCACACAGGTAATATGAATAAGTGAATAAGCCCGGGTGTAGAGCGGCAGGGGGCAGGGGGGACTGTGGCTGATTTAGAGCACCTGTCCTACCTAAAGGATTTCCAATTCTCAGGTATTTTTAAAAACATAGTACTGGCCAAATAGAGGATGTTTGCAGGCTTTGTTTGGCTCTAGGACTTTAGACTGAAAACATTAGAGATGTGTTATGTTATCTAATCCATTACTTAATGGCAAAAACTGCAATTACTTTTGCACGAACCTAATACAAGTTATGCACTGGTGGCTGGGCACGGTGGCTCACATCTGTAATCCCAGCACTTTAGGAGGCCGAGGCAGGCGGATCACTTGAGGTCAGGAGTTCAAGACTAGCCTAGCCAACAATGATGAAACGCTGTTTCTACTAAAAATACAACAATTAGCCAGGTGTGGTAGCACGCACCTGTAATCCTAGCTACTCGGGAGGCTAAGGCAAAAGAATCACTTGAACCAGAGAGGCAAAGCTTGCAGTGAGCTGAGATTGTGCCACTGTACTCCAGCCTGGGTGACAGAGTGAGATTCCATCTCAAAGTAAAATAAAATAAAATATAAAAGTTAAGCCGGGCACGGTGGCTCAAGCCTGTAATCCCAGCACTTTGGGAGGCCAAGGCGGGTGGATCACGAGGTCAAGAGATCGAGACCATCCTGGTCAACATGGTGAAACCCCGTCTCTACTAAAAATACAAAAAATCAGCTGGGCATGGTGGCGTGTGCCTGTAATCCCAGCTACTCAGGGGGCTGAGGCAGGAGAATTGCCTGAACCCAGGAGGCGGAGGTTGCGGTGAGCCGAGATCGCGCCATTGCACTCCAGCCTGGGTAACAAGAGTGAAACTCCGTCTCAAAAAAAAAAAAAAAAAAAAAGTTATGCACTTGTTAATCAGAAACATAAAGACGCATACCTGATCCCCCAGTGGTAATTCTGTTTTATGGGACAGTGTGCCCTACTCACTGTGATCGGTCCTGCTGACTCTGGGTATCATTCCAGACTAAATAACTCAGACTTATAGAATGCCACTGAGGAGAAGGGGATGCTTTCGGGTAAGATCAAGCCCTAGACTTTGAAGGTGAGATTTCCTGAAAAGTGGGAGAAGATTTGCAAGGCAGTCTGAAAAGATATGCAAGCCAGATCTGTAAGGCGGAAGTACAAAGGAGGAAGCTTTCTCAGAAGCCTGAGGCTGGGGCACAGGGTTAGGGACTGGCAGGGCCCCAGGAAGGACTGAGACATGCAGTGTGGCAGCCCTGGTGGTGGTGATGGTGGGGGGTAACTTACTGATGTACTCCTCAAACTATGAAAAAACCCTAATATTAAGCATGCAAGCTTAAAATGTTCCCCACTACTACACAGAGATCCCCCTAGATAGCTTATCCTCCTAGTCTCACCTCATGTGACATTGCTGTGGGAATAAAGAGGTGGGACAGAGGAGCAGAGTGGCCTCTCCCTCCTGTAAGAAAAAGCACTTGTTCTCAAGAGGATGGGGAGTGAGGACCCAGGTGGTCCTCACAAGCTGTCTAGGGGAGCACGTGGCGTGGAGGAGACCTTGCCATGCAAACCCCTTTGCTTGTAATACACACTGCGGGACTGGAGCCCCTGAAGGGGAAGCAGCAGAGGCTTGGGCCAGCTCAGATGGAGCAGCCTGGCAGGCTTCTGCCCTAATCCTCAGAAGGAGCTGGTGGTTTCTTAGCTGCTCCAACTCTCTCACAGGAGGGCTAGAAGCTGCAGTTCAGTGGCAACTGCAAAATGCTTGGGAAAAGAGAGACCCCTATTAATGCAAAACATTATTATGAACCCTCCCTCCCCACACCCTTTTCAACCTCATGAGGTGTTGTCTTTAAGGCCCAGTCTGGTTTAAATTATAAGATGATTAAACTCACCTGATCTGACAAGCAAATGTTCTGCTCAAACCGCAGAGCCTTGAAAAGAGCAGCCTTTGCTTCTCCGCCCCCTCGGGAGGAGCAATCCTGCCGGCCAGTGAGTAGCCGGACTGGGTCTCTGGCAGGGCTGGGTCTGAAGCTCAGCTTCATGAGCAGTGGGCCTTGACCTCACTGTGCCTCAGTTTCCCCCGTCATAGCTGTTTCAAGGCTGGGTGGAGTAGTCCTCTGGAAGCCTGAAGCTTTGACCATTCTAAAGCAGAGTTTCAGGTGAATTTATACATGGATGGGAAAGAAAGAAAGTCTGTTGGATTTTCAGACGATGCTTGCACTTTGGGTACAATCAAGCTATTTCCCCAAGGGACAGACCAGAGACAAATGAGCTGTGTCCCTACTAAGCTAGCATTCTTTTAATATGAGGGTGTATTATTTGCCACAAGGGGCAAATGTGAAAACTACCTCTTGAACAGTCACACACTGTGGGCCTCTTGGGAGTCTGGGAGGTCACAGGTCAAGTTCTAGAGCAATGGCTGTCTGCCAGCATTAGGGACAGTGGAAGTGCTTTCCCTCCTGAGGCCCCTTCGCTGTGGTCATGGGGTGCTGCTGATGTCTGTAGCCCTCTGGGCACTCTCTCAAGCAAAGCTACTCAGCACAGGGGCAGTGAAATGACAGCAAACTCCCTTCCATTTCCTGGTGGCTTGTTCTCTGGGACACAGAGAAGAGCATGGTGAACACCAGCTTTCAGGTCTAGCCAGCAGGGCAATGAGAGCTCCTGGGCACCTGAAGATTCAGAACCCCTTCTTTTTTTTTTTTTTTTTTTTTTTTTTTTGTGAGGCTCGCTCCGTCACCAGGCTGGAGGTTTGATCTCGGCTCACTGCAACCTCCGCCTCCCGGGTTCAAGTGATTCTTCTGCCTCAGCCTCCCGAGTAGCTGGGATTACCAGTGCACACCATCACACCAAGCTTATTTTTGTATTTTTAGTAGAGACGGGGTTTCACCATGTTGACCAGGATGATCTCTATCTCTTGACCTCATGATCCGCCCACCTCAGCCTCCCAAAGTGCTGGGATTACAGGCGTGAGCCACCATCCCTGGCAGAACCACTTCTTCATTGAAGAGAACATCTTCCTTCTCTTTGTCTGTAGGATAAAATCCTATACCTGTAAATAAGGCCATACCCAATGCTCCCCCAAATGGCTCAAGACCGCTGGCTGATGCTCATGGATACCCATGACCCCTCCAGCCCATTGCCTAGCCTGTCACATGCTTCCTGCCTTTATACATGTGATTCCCTCACTCCCTATTTCTACCAGCTGAACACCTGCCTGTTTATCAGTGTCTCTGAGAAAATATCCCCCCAAGAGCAAGAGCAAGGCTCTCCCTTGCATACTTAGCCCTCCAATCTGGCTGATCTACTCACATTACACCCCCTGGCCAGCGTGTAGAAGCAATCCACACAGAAGCAGGCCTGGCATGAAGCATGGTCCTGGGGTCCCTGCTGGGCCATCTTAACCCACTGGTTGCTGGATCATGAGGTAGGGCCCAGAGGAGAGACAGAGGTGCAGAGGCAGAGGGAAGAACTCAGGTAGTTGATGCTGACTCTGCCCTTTTGTGATCAATCTGGCCTCTTTGGTTCCAGAATTTGGAGCTCTACTCCAGCAGTGCAAGCTGCCTCTGCACCATCTGTCTTGTCCTCCTGCCCTAGGACAATACTTCTGGCTTTAACTTTAATTTTCTGCATGGATTCTGGACATAGTTCAAACCTCTGGTGCTGGTGGCTGAACTCTCTATGAGGAGGAATTGCTTGCCTCTGCCCCAGAATCTCAGGTCCTCACCCAGCTTGCTATCCTTAAGGGACAAGTCAGACTCTCCCCTGTGCATCCCACCCTTTTGTTCTATAACTTATTTTGGATTTTGCTTGTTTGGTTTCTGAGACAGGGTCTCGCTCTGTTGCCCAGGCTGTGGTACAGTAGCATGATCATGGCTCACTGTAGCCTCGACTTTCTGGGCTTAAGTAATCCTTCTGCCTTAGCCTCCTGAGTAGCTGGGACCACAGATGTGTGCCACCACACTCAGCTAATTTATTTTTATTTTTGTAGAGTCAAGGTCTTACTATGTTGCCCATGCTGGTCTTGAACTCCTGGGGTCAAGTGACCCTCCTGCCTCTGCCTCCCAAAGGGCTGGGATTATAGCCATGAACCATCATGCCTGACCTAACTTATCATTTTGTCTTCTATTTGTTTTCATGACTAAGCCCCGGACTGTGAGCTATTTCAGGACAGAATGGGTGTCAACACCTATTTCATAAATTAATGCATGAATAAATTATGATCAGTCTCTGTAGCATTACAAGTGATTGTGATTATACGATCACTTGTAGTGTTACAGATGGCATTTTAGCCCTATGAATTGCATAGAGAATTCTTTTTATCATCCATGACTTCCATTTCAAGTCTCCCAAGAGGGAGGAAAAAGAATCTCTGCCTGTCTGACCCCACCTGGAGTCCAAGGAATATTTTAGTTCTCTTCCTTGTATTTTCCTAATAGCACTACATTTTGGGGGGCTTATCTACTTTCGTACCTACTAAGTTCAAATTTGGATTGTCTGTTGCTCGGCTGTGCACTTTGAACTTCATCTTAAATTGGTCACGGCCCATTGCTGCTGCTTTACATTTCATCTGTCGAGTTTTCTCTTTTATTGCTTCTATAGGTTGTGAGTTAGGATAATAAAGTCAAGATAAAATCGCTCCAAGCCATTTGCAGCTCTGGGAAGCTGGCACAGGGCTGCCAGAAGCTGGCTGGGTGCCCCCAAGAGGAAAAGACACTCTTCCGTGTTGCCAGCCTTATCAGGAATCCTCACGGTTTCTTGCCAAAATTTTAGGGAAACGATGATCTACTCCCCTGGAGCTATTCTGTATGTTTCTATAGGTGGGGAGTCTTTCAACAAGTATTTTCACTAAAAATACCTCTCCTGTTTTTTCCCTGGATTAAGTCTGTAACTTGAGCTCCATATTGTGAAATACTGACATTGAGATACTAATCACTGTGCACAGTTACAGCATCATTGTCATCTTCAGCCACACGTACTAACTGAAAGTTTATAAGCTATGGAATCCCATTCAGGACACGCTCATGAAAGAATAATTGGAGATTTTTTTTTTTTTTTTTTTTTTTTTTTTTTTTTTTTTTTTTTTTTTTTTTTTTTTTTTTTTGAGCCAGAGTCTTGCTCTGGCGTCAGGCCAGAGTGCAGTGGCGCAATCTTGGCTCACTGCAACCTCCGCCTCCCAGATTTGAGAGATTCTCCTGCCTGAGCCTTCTAAGTAGCTGGGACTACAGGTGCACACCACCATGCCCAGAAAATTTTTGTATTTTTAGTAGAGACGGAGTTTCACTATGTTGGCCAGGTAGGTCTCAATCTCCTGACCTCATGGTCCACCCACCTCAGCCTCCCAAAGTGCTGGGATTACAGACATGAGCCACCGCACCTGGCCTGGAGATTCTTTTAACTGTGAAAAATGTTCTTTTGGTGGAATGAGGAGTTGGAAAAATAGGAACAGATTATAGAAAGCTGGTAGGGAATCACAACTCCATTATTTTCTTTCTGTTTGTTTGTTCAAGAAGAGGGGTCTCCTTATGGTGCCCCTGCTGGCCTTGAACTCCTGGGCTCAAGTGATCCTCCCACCTCAGCCTGCCAAAGTGCTGGGATTATAGGCTTGAGCCACTCTGCCCAGCCTAAAATTTTCTATTTTTTAATGGAGATGGGGTCTCACTATGTTGTCCAGGCTGTTCTCAAACTCCTCCCACCTCAGCCTCCCAAAATGTTGGGATTACAAACATGGGCCACTGCGCCCAGCCCACACAACTCGATTCTTTTAAATATTTGCTCACATCTGTTTGATGCCACAACAGTGACTCAATTCCGACAATTCAATTATTTATATGGATGTGGCTTTTTTCTTATTTGATGGGGGAGTCTGTCTATCTGGCATAGACAGACAAGCCAAATTTCAAATTCTTGTTTAAGTATTGGGAAGATGTGGCCATAAGCATGTCTTTACTCGGCCAATCAGTTGAACTTCAATCAACGGTGCCTAATGAGCACTGGCTCCGTCCATGCCCAGTCCTGTGTTTGGAAGGATACAGAGAAGAATAAGGTACCATTTCTCCCTTTTCTTTATGAATTTATAGTCTAGTCAGAATTTGTAGACTAGTCAGGCAGTCCTGGGCTTAAATCCTAGTGCTATAACTTAGCAGCAAAGTGGAATTTCGGCAAATGATCTAATATCTCTGCACTTGTGTCTCCTCCTCTGACGAATGGGGTGATGATAACACCTAACTCATAGGGCTGCTGTGGGAATCAAGGGAGACAGTGGGTGTATTCTGTGGGATGCATCTGTAAGTGTTGGCTTTCTTCTCCTTCCCTTAGCCTTTAGTCTGGGGAAATCTCAGTGGAGAGGGCTTCTAGAAGCCCTGTGTGAAAGCCTTCTTCTCAAGGCCAAGGGCCATTACCTCCATGGCCACATGAAAATGTGCCCATGGTGGCTGGCTCTAAGTGGAGGCTGCAAACTGGCTGCCCACTGGCCAAAGCAGGACACTTCCAATTTGTCCTATATGATGTTTAAAAAAAAATTAATCTGGCTGGGTGCAGTGGCTCATGCCTGTAATACCAGCACTTTGGGATGCCGAATTGGGGATCACTTTAAGTCAGACGTTCCAGACCAGCCTGGTTAATGTGGTGAAACCCCATCTCTACTAAAAACACAAAAATTAGCCCGGCATGGTGGCACACGTCTATAATCCCAGCTACTCAGGAGGCTGAGGCAGGAGAATCACTTGAATCTGGGAGATGGAGGTTGCAGTGAGCCAAGTTCTTACCACTGCATTCCAGCCTGGGTAACTGAGCGAGACTCCATCTCAATAATAATAATAATAATAATCTGTTGCAAGCATTTATATATCAAATTCACATGGCTTGGTACCTCAGCCTTTGATTCCTAGGCTCTACCTCCAGCAAATGACTAAAAAGACTTTTTTTCAAAGTTATTTTCTTCCTCCTCCTTTCTTTGTATTTACTTGTCATTTCATAAATGTCATAGAATAGCCTTTAAGAATAGATAAAGTTCGTGAATTTTAATCAAATATTTACCTTAGCAAGACACTGTACTTTATGTGAGTTATCTCATTTAAGCCCTCAAAAACTGCATGAGGCAGATATTATTTTCACTTTTTTTTTTTTAAGAGACACAGTCTTGCTCTGTCACCCAAGGCTGGAGTGCGGTGGCATAATCATAGCTCTCTGTAGTCTTGAGCTCCAGGGCAGAAGGAATCCTCCTGTCCCAGCCTTTTGAGTAGCTAGAGGTACAGGCATGTACCAGCACATCCAGCTAATTCTTTAAATGTTTTGGTAGAGGCAAGGTCTCAGTATATCGGCCAGGCTGGTCTCAAACTCCTGACCTCAAGCAACATTCTCAGCTCAGCCTCCCAACGTGCTAGGATTATGGGCCTGAGCCACCACGCCCGGCATTTATGCTCATTTTACAAGTGAAAACCTGGAAGTGAATGAGTGAAGAGACTTGCTCGAGGTTGTGCAGGTGGCAGGGATGGAGTTAAGACGTGACTGCACGGTGGACTGCAGGCCTGGGGGGCTTAGCCCCCATCCCACCGTCATGATCGTGCCGGAGAGGGCTGTGAATACATTGACAAGATATACTCACTGTTGTCAAGGAGCTTGTACTGTAGCAGCAGGGATTAAACAATTTTACGAACATTTGGTAATTTAAAATTTAGTTTTTATCCTGTCTTCTTCAAGAAAAACAATTTGTTTTTTAATGAAACTGATCAGTACCAAAGGGAAAAATACATTTTTAAGAGTTTTAGTGATTCATATTCATGTACTGCCTGATTCTCCCAAGGATCTGAGCATATTATCAATCATTCACTAAGGGTTGAGCAGAACATTGGATGGAAAAAAAAAACAAAAATAGGCTTAGTACTCCAAGAGCATAAGGGTGGGAGGTTGAGAGACTCACGAATCGCTACAATATTAGGGAGAATGAGGCAAATTCAATACAAGAGGCATACCATCTTTACCAGATGGATAGAACACGTCTGAATGGGGCAACTAGGGAGGGCTTCTTAGAAGAGGTGGTACCCTGAAGAGTGGGCTTGATTGGGACAGAGAGGTGATAGCATACAGGAAATCTAGGTGGGCAGAGGAGATGTTAAATTGCCTGAGCTTGGCTTCTCTGGAGGCAGACCATGAGAAAGAGTTTATTAGGGATCAACAGCTATGAAAGGAAGGGAGAGGAAGGAGGATGAACAGAGGAAGAAGTAAAATTGCAAAGCAGGCCTGACAAAGCCTCTGCCAACCACGTGGGTTGCTCTGTAGGAAGCAGTGTGCCGGGCACATTGTTCCAGATCAGGTTAAAATGGTCAGGCCCTGATATAGTTTGGGTATGTGTCCCCCCTAAATTTCATGCTTAATTGTGATCCCCAGTGCTGGAGGTGGGGCTTGGTGGGAAGTGATTGGATTATGGGGGCGGATTTCTCAGGAATGGTTTAGCATCAACCATTTAGTGCTGTCCTCATGACAGTGACTGAGTTCTTACGAGAATCTGGTTGTTTAAAAGTGTGTGGCAGCCAGCTGTGGTGGCTCAGGCCTGTAATCCCGGCACTTTGGGAGGCCAAGACAGGCAAATCAGGAGGTCAAGAGATCACGAGGTCAAGAGATCAAGACCATCCTGGCCAACATGATGAAACCCCATCTCTACTAAAAATAGAAAAATTAGCTGCATGCACCTGTAGTCCCAGCTACCTGGGAGGCTGAGGCAGGAGAATCGCTTGAACTCAGGAGGTAGAGGTTGCAGTGAGCCGAGATCACACCACTGCGCTCCAGCCTGGTGACAGAGAGAGACTCTGTTTCAAAGTGGTAGAAGCTTGGTGGCCTCTGCCTAGATTTCAGAGGATGTCTGGAAAAGCCTGGGCATCCAGGCAGCAGCCTACTGCAGAAGTGGAGCCCTCACAGAGAGCCTCTTGTAGGGCAGTGCCAAGAGGAAATGTGGGATGGGGGGCCCCACACAAAGTCCCTGCTAGGGCCCTGACCAGTGGAACTGTAGGAAGAGGGCCACAGTCTTCCAGACCCCACAGTGGTAGATCCACCCACAGCATACACTCTCAGCATGGAAAAGCCTCCAGGCTGAACCCTGCAAAGCCACAGGGGCAGAACTGCCCAAGGCCTTGGGATCATCTGTGTGCTCTAGATGATGTACATACAGTCAAAAGAGATTAGTTTAGAGCTTTAAGATGTAATGGCTGCCCTTCTGCATTTTGGACTTGTATGGGGCCTGCAGCCTCTTTCTTCTGGCTGGTTTCTCCCCTTTGGAATAGAAATGTTTGCCTAATGCCTATATCCCCATTGTATCTTGGAAGTAAGTAAGTTTTTTATTTTACAGGCTCATAGGGAGAAGGGACTTGCCTTGTCTCAGATGAGACTTTGGACTTCGGACTTTTGAGTTCATGCTGGAATGAGTTAAGACTTTGGGGGTCTGTTGGGAAGGCATGACGGTATTTTACAATGTGAAAACAACGTAAGATTTGAGGGGCCAGGGATGGAATCATATAATTTGAATATGTGTCTCTCTAAATCTCGTATCAAACTGTAATCCCTAATGCTGATGGTGGGCCTGGTGGGAGGTGGTTGGATCACGAGGCTGGATTTCTCATGAATGGTTTAGCACCATCCCCTTGGTGCTGTCCTTCAGTTAGCGAGTTCTCACGAGATCTGGTTGTTTAAAGGCGTGTGTCACCTTCCCCGTGACTCTGTCTCTCGCTCCTGCTCTGGCATGTGAGGGTGCCTGCTCCCACTTCACTTTTCACCTCAAGTAAAAGCTCCTTGAAGCCTCTCCAGAAATGGAGCAGACCCTGGCATCATTCTTCCTGTACAGCCTACAGAACGGTGAGCCTATTAAATCCAGCCAAACCATAGCAATTACCCAGTCTCAGGTGTTATTTATAGCAATGCAAGAATGGCCTAACGCGGGCTCTATACCCCTACCTACTCAGTCTAACCAGAGGGCAGCTATTTAGACCACTGCAGGGCATGAGCACAGTTGAGGGGACTCTCTATAGCTGAGGGAAGAACTCTGCCTTGGGAAGAATAATCCCAAGCAGAGATTGGGAGCTTGTTGGCAATCTGCTGTGGCAGCTTGTTGGACAGATTGGAGCTCAAAGGTGTGTAGGTTGATCCGTGTGTGTGTGTGTGTGTGTGTGTGTGTGTGTGTGTGTTTTGTCCCGATCCTATTCTCTAAGAATGGCCCTGCCTCATCCACACAGCAATGGTGCTCAGTCAGGGGTAGGGGACTGACACAGCTGGGCCAGTCAGAGTCCCTTACATGAGGATTTGAAATTGAGCCAAGGAGATTTCAGCCCCTGTCAGGTCTGGTCTCTTGAATGCAGATATAAAACTTTGACTGTGGAGTAATGGCCATGTTTTCTACCATGGGGTCTGAGTAACAGGAGAAAGAGGTACAGACTAAAATCACTGAGAAGCACACAGAGAGATGCACCAAAGAGCTGCAGCGACTTTCTTGTCCTTGACTCTAACATGTGTTTTGAAGTTTCGTAGGTCATCCCTGAAATAGTTGAGTAAATCTTTCCGGCCAGCCTTTTTTCTTTCTCTTTGTCTCTTTTTAAAAAATTAGTCCATTTCCATTACCAGCTTCTCTTTCCCAAAATGTCCTGATTGAGAGGCTAGCTAAGAACCATCAGACTAAAAAATGCCAGGTGCCTTAACATAGGGGCCGGCAATGGGATGAAAGGAAGACTGACTTGAGAAGTGTTTAATTTAGCAGCAAATTGACTGTGGAGAGGGCAAAAAAGAGAAAAAAGAGGAAGCGCTTCGGTGCCTTGTGCATGTGAGGATGGCAGTCCTAGAAACCGAAAGAGGGACGTCCAGAGGAGAGCTGGTTTGGAAGTAGGGTGGGGCATGGTGATTTCAGAGTGGCTTCTGCTGGTGGGTGTTTCCCTAGTACCTCCCCCCACTCCAGCCTTCCTCCTGTCTGAATACAGTGCCTCTAATTAACCTTCCTGCCTCCTGCAGACTCCCTACTGCCTCCCGAACTTCCGTAACTCCGTTCTGGTATACCCAATCATCTAGCCCAAGGAAAGATCTTATAACCCTTACAGTCTGAGGGAACTGAAGACAATTCTATCCACTCATGTATTTAATCATTTATCCTACAACATTCAACGAACATTTGTGTGCCAGATCCTGGGACACAAAGATGAAGGAAATGTCTCTGGATCACAATCTAACAAGACAGATAAGCCAGCTATGATACGGTCATATAGGAAGACCAGCGGGAACTCTGAGGAGGGGCATCTAACCAGGAGGAACAGGGCAGGCTTCAGAGAGAAAGTACATTTTAAATTAGATTGTAAAGACTTCCTGCTGCAGGCCAAAAAGGGAAAAAAAAGGACTAGGAAGGATTTAGCTGGTTGGAGAAGTAGGAAATGACTTCCCAGATAGAAGGAAGCATGGAGGAAGCAGCTCAGTGTATCTAGAGCCAGAATGGGTGAGAGGGGGATGACGCTGGAGAGGCTCTGACGGGCTCAGGAGGCTGACTTTGATCTTGTATGTGGTGGGAACATGCACATGATTTTTGATCTGGACTGTAATATGATCAGGGACACTTTCATTTTTAAATAAACTTTTATTTAAATATACAGATGGAAAAGTACATAAATCATAATCTACATCTTGATGAATTTTCACAAAGTCAACACATCCACATACCCGAGAACCTAAATCAAGAAAAAAACAGAAAAAACAGAGCCAGGCCAACGTCCCAGGAGCCCCTCTTAGTCACTACCTCTTCCCAAGGATACACATGTGTTTGTGAAGGCCTAGCTAGCAGCAGCACAAATGATGGGTTGGAGAGGTTGGAACTAAACATTTTAGGAGGCAACAGCAATAGTCCACCTGAAAGATGCTGAGGCCTGATTCCCGGTGGTGATGGCAGCAAAGGAGAACAAAGGACTGTGAGTGTGATAGAATGACAGTATCCCCTCCCAGGAATTCACAATCTGCATTTACTGCAGGCAATTGTGATCTGACTCTGAGAATTCCCTGTAGCTTTCCCTGTAATTTAAAAACGCCCAAGGCTTGTCTACCGTGCCTCACGCTTGTAATCCCAGGACTGTGGGAGGCCGAAGTGGGTGAATCACCTGAGGTCGGGAGTTTGAGACCAGCCTGGCCAACATGGAGAAACCCTGTCTCTACTAAAAATACAAAAATTAGCTGGGTATGGTGGCACACCCCCATAATCCTAGCTACTTGGGAGGCTGAAGCAGGAGAATCGCTTGAACGCAGGAGGTGGAGGCTGCAGTGAGCCAAGATCCAGCCACTGTACTCAAGCCTGGGCAACAGAGTGAGACTCTGTCTCAAAAAAAAAAAACCTAAAATTAAAAGTAAAAATGCCCAAGACTTGATATATACAGCCATGCATCACTGAACCAGCAGGACACATTCTGAGAAAGGTGTCAGTTAGGTGACTTCATCCTTGTGCAAACATCGCAGACAAACCTGGATGGTATAGCCTGCTACACACCTAGATTATATGGTCTAGCCCATTGCTCCTAGGACACAAACCTGTACAGTATGTTACTGTACTGAATATTGTAGACAATTGTAACACGATGGTAAGTATTTGCCTATCTAAACATAGAAACAGTACTGTAAAATGTAGTTTTATAATTTTAGGGGACCACCATTGTATATGTGGTCCGTCGTTGACTGAAACATCATTATGTAGCCTGGGACTGTAAGTAAAGGGAGTTGCATGTCACTGATTCCACTTCTAAAGGGAGTACTGTGGGCAGCTTTCTGGCATTGTTTTAAAACAACAACAAAAACCCAACTGGACCTTGTAATGAGAGACTACAGATCCTTCCTGGCGATCCTTAGCCTGGAAGAGCCTTTTGGCAGGTTGAAACGGCTCACTGAGGCACACTGGCAGCGCTGTGTGGCACCAACTCAAGTCATTTAATTTCACAAACACCCACACAATATTACAGAGAAAGAAAATTTTAAAGCAAAAAAAAAAAAAAAAAAATTCCGGTTAATTGCCATACGTGTTTTTGCAATCCTGACAAAGTAATAACTTGCCTAGAAACACCTCCCTTAAAGAGTTGGCTGATAGGATGTACAGTACGTGGCACAGGAAATTGTTTATTCTGCAAAGACTTTCAAAAGGGGCTGTCTATTCTTCTTATGAATTTGTGATGACTCTGTAATATTGGAGAGGATAAAGGGACAACTTTCTGTCCTTTTGTTTTTTGAGATGGAGTCTTGCTCTGTCACCCAGGCTGGAATGCAGTAGTGTGGTCTCGCCTCACTGCAGCCTCCGCCTCCTGGGTTCAAGTCGTTCGCCTGCCTCAGCCTCCTGAGTAGCTAGAATTTCAGGGGAATGCCACCATGCCCAGCTAATTTTTGTATTTTTAGTAGAGGCAGGGTATCACCGTGTTTGCCAGGCTGGTCTCAAACTCCTAACATTAGGTGATCTGCCTGCCGTGGCCTCTCAAAGTGCTGGGATTACAGGTATGAGCTACCATGCCCGGCCAAAGGGACAACTTTCTAAAGGTGTAGAGTGGAATAGATTTACCTGAAGTAGAAATGTTCTGTGGCAGGCAGGGCGCTGTGGCTCATGCCGGTAATCCCATCACTTTGGGAGGCTCAGGTGGGCAGATCATGAGGTCAGGGGTTCGAGACCAGCCTGGCCAACATGGTGAAACTCTGTCTCTACTAAAAATACAAAAATTAGCTGGGCATGGTGGCGTGTGCCTGTAATCCCAGCTACTCAGGAGGCTGAGGCAGGAAAATTGTTTGAACCCAGGAGGTGGAGGTTTCAGTGAGCCAGGATGGCGCTGCTGCTCTCCAGCCTGGGCAACAGGGTGCGACTCTATCTCAAGAAAAAAAAAAGAAAGAAGCCTGCGGCTTTGGTTGTTTTATTTGCAAAATGAAGGCACTGGGATAGATCGTGGTTTTCTATTTCGACCTGTAGAAGTAGGTTCCTAGACCTCTCTTGACACCACACCGCCCTGCTTCAGCTAGAGAGCCTCTACTCTCATCTGTTTAAATATGGGGTTGCCACGTAAGACGCTTGAAAAGAGGGATTGCAGAACAGAAACAAGAGTTGGAAAACCACTGGATGATATGACTTCCAAGGTCCCCTATTGCTCTAAAATTCTAGGAATTCATCTCATGTCTGACTCGTGGAAGGTGCTGAAGATACAAAGATTTAAAAAACAATTCCCACCCACAACAAATTCACCAGTGTAAGAAATGCATGTTGTTTGGGTGGTGGGGAGGTGGGACACAACATCTATAACATCAGTGACAGTAACATGGCAAGACCCAAGATGAAGGTATGACTCAAGCATTTGGAGGAGATGATTTTGGAAGGCTTTTGAAGAACGTGACACTTAAATGGATATTAAATGATTAATAGGAGCTCCCCAGGTATAGAAAGGAGGATGAGGAGATATTGGAGACAGAGAGATCAGCATTAGCAAAGTCACGGAGACTGTAAGCTGGTGCATGGTTAGGGAATTAATTATATTCATTATGCTCATTATGTTCCCTGCGTACCCATGGAGCACAGCTGGAAGTGGCCAAGAGGGATGCTGAGTGACACTGAATAGACTAGAGGAGCTCCTCCCAAACTCTCACCCCCTGTGAGCTCTTTGGGGGTTGATGCTGGTTTCTGCAACTATGTGACCAACCAGCAATAAGATTGTTTCATCATTGACTGCGCCACACCTTACCTCTATTATTTTGTAACTCCGCTGGGTTAAATAATCAAGGAATGTGTTGAAAAGATGATGGGTGGGGGAGGGGCAAGAAAAGCATAGAATAAGAGGAGTCATAGCTACTAGTCCTGGTGGCCACGGCCAGGACTCTCCCCTAGGCCAAGAGGATTGCTTCAGGCTACCAGGCCAGATGCCCTTCTGCCAATAAGCCTCGGTGTTTAGCTCTGAAGCCCATTCCTCTGGGAGAGGGAAGACTTCCAATGATGCTGAGACAGAGTCAGTTTCTCCAAGATAGGGAAGGGACTTAGTATTTAGGGGTAGTGGGTCCATGGGTGGTGGATTCCTGAACCTCTATTGATACACGATGCCCCAGACTGAGGGTAGCTATGTGCTGGGCCTAGGAAAACTGGACCTCTGACGCTGTGGAATGAAAGTGTTAGCGAAAGACATTTGTGCCCTGCTTGCGTCGGAGGGAATGGAGCTGCCTCACAAGTTGGACAAGGAACATCTGGGCAGTGATCAACATGGACCCGGAGGGGCATTTTCTAAACCTTCTGGCCTTTTTAGCCTCCTGGAATTCCTGTACAATTCTAGGAAGGAAAACCCTCAATAATCTGCTCTCCTGAAAAATGGATACCCAAAATCCATTTTTTAAAAAGAGAATGAGATGTGATGTTTCTTGCATCTAAATCTTGTGGAGCAAATCATTGCCACTATAATGGCTTTTCAATGGCCGTCCGACATGACCAGGCCTGTATTCTGGAAAGACGGCTCTGGCAGTTGAGGGAGGATGTACTGCGGGGCAGAGACTGACTGTAGGGAGACGAGCCATGAAGCCGTTATGGCAGTGCAGGGGAGGCGGGGAAGGGGAAAGGGCAGGAGAGACGGACACATTTTGGAGGCAGAATGCACTGATCTTGGCAACCAACTGAAATAATAAATGCTGAGAGGGAGCATTTATCTAACCTATAACAGTGGTTTGCAACTTGACGGTGCATTAGAATCACCTAGGAATCCTTTAAAACTCCCCTCCCCACAAAGCCCAGGCACACTTCAGACCACTCAACTCTGATTCGCTGCCTGTGGTACCCACCACACATTTCCCTTCCCACATCCCCTGACTCTGTAGCTCAGGCTGGAATGCAGTGGTGCAATCATAGCTCACTGCAGCCTCAACCTCCCAGGCTCAAGCAATCCTCCCACATCAGCCTCTTTAGTAGCTGGGAATATATGCATGTGCCACTATGCCTGGCTATTTTTTTTTTTTTTTTTTTGGTAGAGTCAGGGTCTCACTATGTTGCCCAGGCTTGCATATATTTTTGAATGAAGCCAAGATTGAGAACTAATCTTGCGCTAAGAGTTCAAACTTGGTAAACAGAGTGAATTAGGATGCTATTCAATGAGAAAGGGAACAAATAGTTCTTTGTGATTAGGGTGTAAAATAGGGAGAGAAGCAGGAGGAAGAGCAAGTTCAGGCAGGAAATAATGAGTTCAGGTTGGGATGTGCTGACTGCAAGCCACAGCTAGGGGGTTAGGGAGAGGGGCAGGTCATCACTTCCTCTGAGGGGAGGATGGGTAAAGATTTGGAGCAGCTGCCGTGGGGACTGAAATGGTTCTAAGGACAAAGCTCAGGAATGTATGCATCAAGGGCTGGCAATGAGGGGTTAATTGCTCTACAGTAACTATAATATTAACCCTGTATTTGAATTTGACCAACAAATATTCATCTCAATCAGTAGTGTGCTGGAGCCAGCATGTACCAGTTTGCAAAAGCAGAGGATCAAATTTACAGGAATTCTGCCAGACAGTTATGAAACATAGCTATTGTTAAAATTAAATTACATAAATTTAAATATATTAAAAATAAAGGTAATAAATAATCCCTCGTTTCTCATCCCCTCCGTCTTCCTTTTTTTCTGACTACATTCTGGTTTTCTTTGCTCTCTGGTGTGGCGGAAATCACCATTTCCAGATCCTGAGCTTATAAGTTCTGTCTGTAAACCAGCCACACTGAAATTGGAATCTCTCTCAGTCTTGATTCCAGATTCCCAGGGAAGAAGCTCATTGGCTCAGCTTGCTCCAGATACCCAGCTCTGGACTTATCAAAGATTTTTCTATAAAATAAAAATATGGGAGATATGGAAGCCAGACCAAAATAAAAAACCTACATCTCTAGGTCCATTTTTTTCTTAGGGCAAAAAAACTACATAATTTGTGCCCAGAGTGCACTGGGTATTGAAGAGATTACAACTGCCTTCTGCCACCAGCCATCTAAACCTTTATAGGAGACCTCTTGTTCTTACTTCAGCCTAAGACAAAACCCAAATAGCACTCATCTCCGACAGAGTGACTAACAGCTCCAGAGAGTGTCAGGCAAACAAAATACATTAGCCTAAGTGGCAATTTGTAATTTTATTGGCCCAGCTGCTTGTCATGGTAAGAGGGGATACATTTTAAGTTAGTTCTATTTACTGTGAATAAGGCTAAATTTCCCCCATCATTCATTGCAAAATGTCCATGGCCCCCAGGTCTTATCAATGTTTAGGGCAGTTGCTGGCTTAGGGCTTGGCTGACTTCTTAGTTCCTTAACTTCTCATTGACCACCTTGAGGTAAAAAGGGGAGCACAACATAAATCTGTGAAATTGAGCAAAAGCAAGGGTTAGAATTAGGACTGGCACATTACTCTTTCCCTTTTCTCTCTGTTTTTTTAATTTTTATTTTTTAATAGAGACAGGGCCTCACTACGTTGCCAGGCTGGTCTTGAACTCCAGGGCTCAAGCAATCCTCCTGTCTTGGCATCCCAAGGTGTTGGTATTACAGGAGTGAAACATCAAACCTGGCCCATTTTTTCACATTATTAGGCTGTGAGCAATTGAAGGCAGAGGTCTCTAGAATCTAGACTCCAGATTATCTTAGCCATTCCATAGCTCCTGGTATCAGGCCTCGTGATATGGTTTGGATGAGTGTCACTGTCAAATCTCATGTTGAAATGTAATCCCTGGCTGGGTGCGGTGGCTCACGCCTGTAATCCCAGCACTTTCGGGGGTGGAGGCAGGAAGATCACTTGCAGTCAGGAGTTCAAGAGCAGCCTGGCCAACATGGCAAAAACCCATCTCTACTAAAAATGCAAGAATTAGCTGGGCATTGTGGCACGTACCTGTAGTCCCAGCTACTTGGGGGGCTGAGGCAGGAGAATTGTTTTATAAGGTCTGACCACTCCATGGATGGCATGGTAACCTCTGTGAACTGCACGTATGCTTTAGATGAGTTCCAGGAACTAGAAAGTCTGAAGTAACTGGAAAACCACAAAAGGAGAATAAATGATTAACCCCTGCGGCACCTAATTAACTTCGAGACATTCTTCTATTGTTCCTTATTCCCGCCTCAACTGATAAGGCAATTGGACTTTGTAATTGACCTTGGTTAACCTCATGACTCCAGACTGTATGACCCCCTCCCAGCTTGCAAAAACTGGGCTGAACTGTAACTTCTGTAACTTTCCACTGCCAACTGCAAACATATCAAACCAACTCCCATCCCACCGCCCTGCACTGACTCTCTTTTCGGACTCATCCTGCCCGCACCCGGGTGAATAAACAGCCATGTTGCTCACACAAAGCCTGTTTGGCTCACACAAAGCCTGTTGCTCACACAAAGCCTCTTCATTCAGAGTGCACATTTAACTTTAACATGTTTGAACTCAAGAGGCAGAGGTTGCAGAGCCGAGATCATGCCACTCCCCTCTAGCCTGGGTGATAGAGCAAGACTCCATATCCAAAATAAATAAATAAATAAAAAGAAATGTAATCCCAAATGTTGGAGGTAGGGCCTGGTGGGAGGTGATTGGATCATGGGGGTAGGTTCTGATTATTTAACACCATCCCCCTTGGTTCCCGTGAGACCTGGTTGCTTAAAAGCTTGTAGCTTTTTCTGCCTCTCTCTTCCTCCTGCTCTGGCCATGTCAAGTGCTGGCTCCTCCTTCACCTTTTGCCATGATCGTAAGCTCCCTGAGGCCTCGCCAGAAGCAGATGCCACGATGCTTCCTATTCAGTCTGCAGGACCATGAGCCAATTAAACCTCTTTTCTTTATAAATTAGCCAGTCTCAGGTATTTCCTTATAGCAATGTGAGAACAGACTAATATACTTCACATAGACTGGTCCTTGATTGTTTTATTTTTTATTTTTTTAGAGTCAGGGTCTCAGCCACCCAAGCTAGAGTGCAGTCATGAGATCATAGAACACTGTAACTTCGAACTCCTGGACCCAAGTGGTCCTCCTGCCTCAGCCTCCCGAGTAGCTAGGCCTACAATTCTGTGTCCTAGCCAACTGTATCTGGCTAATTTTTAAAAATTTTTGTAGAAACAGGGGGTCTCGCTGTGTTACCCAGGCTGATCTCAAACTCTTGGGCTCAAGTGATCCTCCTTCCTCAACCTCCCGAGTGGCTAGGACTACAGTTGTGTGCTACCACACCCAGCAAATTTTTTAACTTTTTGGTAGAAATAGGGGTCTCACTATTTCCCAGGCTGGTCTTGAACTCCCAGCTGTAACAGACCACAGGCTCTTTGCCTCCCCATGCAATGAAAGTTAACATGGACCAAGCAGATTTCCCAGGCAGGGTTTTTATTCCAGGGCTTGTGCTCAAGCATAGGGGAGACAGCAGAAGCGGAAAGGATCTGCCTGCTGACCACCAGAAAAGGCTGGTGGGGATTTTTTTATTAGACAGAGAGTAGAAAGAGACATCAGGAGTAAGGTATGCAGGCTGGGCTGGGCAGTGCACGTGATGGGTAGAGTGTGCAGGTCACCACATCTGATTGTGATGCTTATCTTGAGTAATGGGCCACCTGGTGGTATGGCCAGAGGCAACAAGGCCGTAAATCAGTTGTTCAGGATTCCTGCCCTAGGTGGGACATGGTGCAACTTTGATGAGATATCTGGCTCTCTCGAGGCCAGTCTCTGGAATTCTTTAAGTAAAAGGAATGGTTATTTTCTCTATATGACTAAAGCCTCAGGGTTAAGCGGTATATCATCAGTCAGGTAGTGGTGTGGGTTTTGTGATCAGTGGGACAAGAGAAGGAAAAAGGAAAAAAAAGGAGGCTGAGCAGGGAGGATTGCTTGAGCCTGGGAGGTTGAGGCTACAGTGAACCATGGTCGCTCCACTGCACTCCACCCTGAGTGACAGAGTGAGACCCTGTCTCAAAAAAAAAAAAAAAAAAAAAATTGGAAGAAAAAAAGAAACGATTAGAGCCATGAATGAATCTGTCTTTGATGACTCAGAGAGCATAATACGTGAAGGAAGCATGTGTCCCATTTCTACTTGGCATCAAGGGAAACTCCCACCCACCTCAGCCTCACTAAATGCTAGGATTACAGACATGAGCCATCATACCTGGCCCTTGATATTTTTTCAAGAGGTAAAGACTTGTTCCTTATAAAATTCTGTATTTTATTAAACATAGAACACCCCTCAGCTCTAGGTCATGGTAAAAAAACATAAGACTTTAATGCAGTTAATTCTGTCCCCTCTCTGGTCAAGGAAATGCATATTATGTTTACCAGTTACTCAGCAAATGTTTCTCAAGAACTGTCTTAGGCACAATGAAGCCAGTCAAAGAATTATCAAGCCCGTTAAGGAGGGCTTGATAATTCAACCATCTACTCGCAGGTGGCTGGGGCTAGCTATGTTATATTTAAGCTGTATTTGGATGACCAATTTTCAGAAAATAAGGATAGAATGAAAAATACTTGGCATTGAAACCATTTTGTGCCAGGCGTAGTAGCTCATGCCTATAATCCAAGCATTTTAGGAGGCCGAGGTGGAAGGATTGCTTAGCTTAGGAGTTCAAGACCAGCCTGGACAACATGACAAGACCCCATCCCTACAAAAAATTTTTTTAATTAGTAGGAGTGGCGGTTCAAGCCTATAGTCCCAGTTGCTCAGGAGGCTGAGGTGGGAGGATCACTATGCCTGCGAGGTTGAGGCTGCAGTGAACCACAATCACTCCATGGTACTTTAGCCTGGGTAACAGAGTGAGAAAACCCTGTCTCATAAAAGAAAAGAAAAAAGAAAAGAAGAAAGGAAAGGAAAGGAAGGAAGGAGAAAGAAAAGAAAATAAAGAACAGAAAAGGAAAGGAAAAATTATTAGGGTTGTAAATGCATCTGTGTTCGATGACTCAGAGGGCGTATTTGTACCTTTCTTCATTTAACAAATATTAAAATGCTGGATGTCCCTTATGTGTGAGGTCATGTTCTAGAGCTTAGAAATATGACGATGAACAACACACAGTCCCCACCCTCGCTGAGGTCTCTAGTGTAGGTGGGGGAAGCCTGAGGGGGAGAGGGGTGGGCTGATAGGCTGGTGAGTGGGGATTTCAGTGCTCAAGGAGCAATGCATGGCGGGATTGCTTAGAGAAGGGGTGTGTCACTCAGATGTTTGGGTGGAGCATGGCCCAAGAAGGTCTTCCAGAGGAGGTGACATCTTCTTTTGAGACCAGAAGATCAGTAGGAGTTTGCAAAGGAAAAGTAGGGAGGGGAGGGTGGGACAAGATGTTCCAGGTAAGGGAACAGACTGTGCACAGGCTGGGAGCAGAGAGCTCAGCCTCCAGGAACGAACCACGCTCAAAGGTCCAGCAGGGCCTCAGGGCTGGTTGAAGTCCTAGTTGTTACTGTTCTTCTCCCTGACTTCATTGCTAAACTGAGACATTTGTATGGTATAGTTTATTTCAACTCCATCATCATACGCTAACCATGAGCCCTATGAAATGGGTAGGTGTTGCACCTCCATTTCACAGATGGGGAACCTGAGGCCTGGCATTGCTGCAAGGCTCTGTGAGTATGGGGAAGTCTTGGGGAGTTGGAGGTTGTGCCAGCCTACCTGGGCTCTGTCACTCCACGGCTGCCTTAGATGAAAGATCACTTGAAAGGGTGTCTGATCTACCTTCATACCTCTAGGCAAAAGAGTATCATTTGCTCCTCGGGGAGCTGATGGAGGTACAAAAGCACAGAACTTCTGCAATCCTGCAGCGTAAACACATGGATGCTAACACAGACCTGGCCTAGCTCTGCCACTTGTTAGCAGCTGTATGCCTTGGGCAAGCTACTTAACTGAGGCTCGGCGATGCTCTATCCAGCTGAGACGTGACCTGAGTTCTTCCCTCCTACAGCGGCCGGGCTGGTGCCACACAGATCCAGGGTCTCACCTAGTGCCAAGATCACTGTTGGGGAGAGGGATAGTGGGGGGTGGCAATGTGCTTCTAATCAGACATGTGGTGCCACTGAGATGCCACACCCTTTCAAGTGATCTTTCATCTAAGGCAGCTGTGGAGTGACAAAGAGCCCAGGTAGGCTGGCACAACCTCCAACTCCCCAAGACTTCCCCATACTCACAGAGCCTTGCAGCAATGCCAGGCCTCAGGTTCCCCGTCTGTGGCACTACAGGGTCCTGTTGGGTCCAGTAATGCTGTTATCTTCATGTCATGTCGGGGATTCAGGCACCGTTTGTGAGTCTCCTTGTAGTCACAAGCCAGCACCGATTCCTTCCTGGGACTTGCCATCTCTCAGGAAGCAGAACCATGCTCCCCACTGCTCAGAGACCCTCAGGCCTCTCTCTTCTTCTTCCCCACCAAGAAGCTCTATTTTTGTCCCTAAACATCATCAATACCTGCAAATCGACTTCTTCCCTTCTTTATTCCTTCGCAAACCCCCTGATTTTCCCTCAGCATCCTTGGGTTTCTGAAAAACAAAAGCCAGAAAGCTTTGCCTCCTTCTGCCTTCTGCTCTGCCTAAGACCTTCTTCAAGGTTCCATAGTTCAGAGCTAACTCTTTGTTTAAAGGAGAGGAATAGGGAGGAACAAATAAGGGAGAGAGGCAATCTATGGAAATCTCAATATATAAAAATATAGCTGCATAAGCAAGAGACAGCTGAGGTTCCCAAACTCAAAAAGCAAGGCGTACATACAAGGGGACAGACCCAAGGGATGGGCAGAAGAGAGAATCATTGACGCTTACAGACCAGTTAAGCGTGGAAGTCCCACCGCGCATGCCTGAATTAGCACTCTGACCCAGGTCAATCAAAGCAATCACGAGTTGTCATTTTATGTTGACCTTCAGCCCTACCTGCAAGTAAATGAGTTGATTCACCATCTATTGACTGCTCTCAGTCAACTGAACACAGTAGAAATAAACTCGAATATTTTAGGTTGATTGGGCTAGGTGAAGGGTACAAAGGGCTTCATATGATTTTGTGTGTCTATGTTTAAATTTTTGCATAATAAAAATGTTTAAATAAGTAAATCCATTTAAAAGCTAACTTTTATGATCCATCCACTTTTACATCATGAAAAGAAATAGTTGAGCTGATATTTCAGACTCAACGTGAATACTTCATGCTACTATTGAGATCTTCTCTATAACCTTTAGTTCAGATCTAGTGAATTTTTGAAACTTGGCCAGGCACAGTTGCTCATGCCTCAGCACTTTGGGAGGCTGAGGTGGGCGAATCACAAGGTCAGGAGATTGAGACCCTCCTGGCTAACACTTTGGCGAAAACCCATATCTATGAAAAAAAAAAAAAAAATGAGCTGGTCATGGTGGTGCGCACCTGTCGTCCTAGCTACTCGGGAGGCTGAGGCAGGAGAATTGCTTGAACCCAGGAGGCGAAGGTTGTGGTGAGCCGAGATCAGGCCACTGCACTCCAGCCTGGGCGACAGAGCCAGACTCTGTCCACCCCCACAAAAAAAAGAAACTTGAGAAGATGTCATGTTAACAAATGAAAGAAACATGCAGAGCACGAGAGCAAGAAATGACGGGGAAAACCCTAAAGCCATAAGGAGCCGTGTATGTCTTTTCTTAGAGAAACTAAAGCCATAAAGGAAAAGGAGAGTATCATAACATGAGTGAACTTGGCCTCACCCTCAGCATCATGGGTTAACAGGGAGAGCAAAGGGGCTAGAGCCTGTGGGTACAGAGCAAGAGAAAATGACCCCACCTCAAACTATGCCCCAGGGCAGGCAGCAGAGGTCCAAGACACAGTGTCCAAAGGACATGTTGTACTCAGAGTTAAACAGGCGAAAGCACCTGTGTTCTGGGTCATCAGTTTATTCAGCCTTGCAGCCAGCAATGGGGAGTTGAGAGAACGTTGGCCAGTTCCTCAAAGGGAGAGGCTGACAAATGTAGGCAGAGTGTCCCTGTCATTGGTCCAAGGGTCAAGGCAGGAAGTGGAAGGACAAGAAAGACACAAGGCAGATACTCCGCTCTGGTGCCTGGCTGAGTGTGGTCCTGAGGCTCTTTCTGGTTGGCAGTAACTGCTTGTTACTTCAGCTGATGTTCAGGATACATTGAGAAAGTGACTTGACCCCTGTCTGCTTTTTTTTTCTCATGTTTAATTTGTAGCTCCTGACCTTGGAATGACTTCCATGAGACCGTAGTGTCTGGTACCTCATGGCCTTTGCTCACTGTCTTCTCAGATAGTCTCCAGGCTTCGGCTTCCCTGTCTGCTCCACACTGCGTCTTAGGATGAGTTATCTTGGAAAAAGCCTCTGAGGTGCCTATTTGTATGCTGGAACTTTCTTGGGTAGAACTTTCAGGACCAGTGCCCGTAAGGAGAGAGGGATGAGGACCTCGACCAACCGTGGGGGTAATTCTGGAGCTGGGATGGCTTTTCAGAGTTGCCTCAAATGAAGGCAATGTAATCACTTGATGGGTTCTTCTGGCCGACTGCACAGATAAAACCAATTCACTAAGACCATGGTATTGCAGTAAAGAAAGGGTTTAATTAATGCAAGGCTGGCCATGTGGAAGATGGAATTATTGCTCAAATCAGTGTCCCTGAAGGCTTGGTGGTTAGGGTTTTTCATGGATGGTTTGGTGGGCAGGGGCCTGGAGAATGAGTGCTGCTGACTGGTTGGGGATGTGATCTTAGGGGCGTGGAAAACGGTCTTTGTGTGCTGAGCTCACCCCTGGGTGAGTCATGAGTCATGAGTCCATGTGGGGTCAGTCACCAGGATGCAAAAGTCTCACAAACATCTCAAAAGACAAATCTTAGGTTCTATAATTGTGATGTTATCTACAGGAGTAGCTGAGGAAGTCACAAATTTTGTGACCTCTGGCCACATGACTCCTGAGCAGTAAAGGGTGATAAAAACTATACCTACACTTTAGCAGATCCCAGGCCCTTCTCACAGTCCTAATCTTATGGCCTTTCATAAGTCTTACAAAGGCTGTTTCAGCCTCCAAATGAAGAGGGGACCAGTTTTACGGAAGGACTGTTATTATTTCTGCTTCAGAGTTAAGCCATAAATTAAATTCCTCCCATGGTTAGCTTAGCCTTTGCCCAGGAATGAGCAAAGACAGCCAACCTGAGAGGCTAGAAGCAAGATGGAGTTGGCCATGCTAGATTTCTCTTGTTTTCACAATCTTTGCAAAGTCTATGACAATGACAGCAAGGAGCCAGGGCTTTGTCCTCCCACTAGACAATGGACACTATCTGCACCTTGGGAAGGGGCAGAACTTGGCTGAGGGCAATCTTCAGAGAGGGAGACTTAGCTATGGGTAGTCAATAGCCAATACTGCCAATGGCTGGGTGAATAGCACCTGCGTCCTGAAGGGGATATGGTGGCACAACACGGCATCCCTTACATCTTCTGTCTGACTCTTGCCTAAAAAGTGACTCTCTTGGGGTCTGCTGGTCACTCTGCAGTAGAGGAGGTGCCCATTTGTCATTGTTATCATGTCCTGTCACCCTACAGACTTCCCTTATTTCCATCCTCATTGGCTTGGGCCTGATCCTCTGTCTAATCAGTTGGGGGACAGGTTGCAGAACTACCCCACTCAGAGCAAGACTTTTTCAGAAGGGCCTGTAAAAAGAATGGTATCACATGTTATCTGTAACAGAGGTGTTGGGGAAATGTCTATCTGGTACCCAGAGGCCCCAACAAGATTGCAGAAGCTGACTTAATTCCAGACCCAGCTGCTTGAAGGATCTGTGCCTGTTAATACTGTCTGTACCATGGTCAATATTGGCCTAGACCCTGTGTGGAGCTCAGGCTACCCATGGCTGGCTGCCTGGCTGGGGTCTAGCTGAGACAGGTGCTGACAGAGACAGCATGATCTGTGGCACATAAAATCTTCATTCTTGGAGGGATAGAGCTATCCTAGCAGTGAAGAGAACCTAGGCAACATTGAACTCAGGGTTAAGAGACTTGAATTTGAGTTTTAACTCTGGAACTTGCCAATTATAAGCAAGTCATTGGCCCAAGCTTAGTCAGCCAGCAGGTGTTTAGTGAGTACCTATGGCCAGGAACTGTGTCTAGCCCTGGAGTGTCCCTCTCTGGCCTCATTGTTCTTCTTTGTAAAATAAAAGTGTGGAGGCTGTGTGCAATGGCTCATGTCTGTAATTCCAGCACTTTGGGAAGCTGAGTCAGGCAGATCACTTGAGGCCAGAAGTTTGAGACCAGCCTGGGAAGCATGACAAAATCTGATGTCTACAAAAATCAGCTGGGCATGGTGGCATACCCTGTGATCCCAGCTAATTGGAAGGATGAGATGGGAGGATCACTTGAGCCTGAAAGGTGGAGGTTGCAGTGAGCCAAGATCACACCACTGCACTCTAGCCTAGGCGACAGAGTGAGACCCTGTCATACACACATCAGAAAAGGGTTTGGGAGATTATCTCAATGAATTAAAATGATGGCCATACTTTTAGAAACAAAAATCCAAGGTGCATAGTCTGCCACTTCCAGAATATTTTATATTGAAGATACTCCCAGAAAGTTCAGGATGTAGGATCTCATCATACACCTAGAGAGACTCTATTTCCCCATCCCTCACATTCCCCCCTCCCACCCCTGATATACCACAGAGTGACTTAATCCTTAAAACCATGGTGAGAAGGGAGAGGTAGATGTCACATAAGTTATACAGTCTCCTATCTTACTTTTTTTTTTTTTTTTTTTTGAGGTGGAGCCTTGCTCCGTCACCAGGCTGGAGTGCAATGGCACGATTGCAGCTCACTGCAACCTCTGCCCCTCACACACACCCCCGCCGACCCTGCTCCTCCAGGTTCAAGCAATTCTCCTGTCTCAGCCTCCTGAGTAGCTGGGACTACAGGTGCACACCAGCATACCTGGCTACTTCTTGTATTTTTAGTAGAAATGGGGTTTCACCATATTGGCCAGGCTGGTCTCAAACTCCTGACCTCAGGTGATCTTCCTGCCTTGATCTCCCAAAGTGCTGGGATTGTAGGTGTGAGCCACGGTGCCCGGCCTCTTGCTAATCTTTAAAATCCTTAAAAGTGTTTACCTTGATTTTTTAAATTCTTTAGAATTTAAATGATCTGAGTTTAAATAGTCCTGAACACATTTCTCAAACACTGTTATGTAAACAAACCCCAGCTCTGGTGATTACACAGCCAGGTTTTTTCCAACCCTTGGAGACTTTTATCACAATTTTATCTTAGGGTCAAGATCCGTACTGCTGAAGTGGTTTGCATTTGAATAGTCTTTCAGAAGTTGGTGCCAGATCCAGAGCTCTCTGTGTAGCAAGTCTGGTAAGGTAGGTGTATGAGTCTGTTTTCATGCTGCTGATAAAAACATATCTGAGACTGGGTAATTTATAAAGAAAAAGAGGTTTCATGGATTCACAGTTTCACATGGCTATGGAGGCCTCGCAATCGTTGGGGAAGGTGAAAGACATGTCTTCTATGGCGGCGAGAGAGACTGGAAGCCATACAAAAGGGAAAATCCCTTATAAAACCATCAGATCTCAAGAGCCTTATTTACTACCATGAGAACAGTATGGGAGAAACGTCCCCATGATTCTGTTATCTCCCACTGGGCCCCTCCCACATCACGGGGGCTTTATGGGAGCTACAATTCAAGATGAAATGTGAGTGGGGACACTAAGGTATATAGGTATGTAGTGTATTAAGGTGGTGTCGCCTTAATCACATGTACACTCTAGCCCTAGTCACAGAGCTGAATACCGAGGAGCAGAGAGTTACAGGGATCCGAGGCACAGAATTTGGCTTGCTCTTGTAGACAGCAATAGAGATGGGCACAAGGCTGAGTGAAATGTCATCAAAGTAGTGAGTGCTTAGCTCATATAAGGCACTGTCCTTAGTGCCATAAGAGATATCAAGGGAAGGTAAGGAAGATTAAAATGTATCGTGTTTGTTTCATGTGACTCACTTTATACATACTAGCAGTCCATCAATAATAATAACTATGGGCTGGGCGCAGTGGCTCAAGCCTGTAATCCCAGCACTTTGGGAGGCCGAGGCAGGTGGATCACGATGTCAAGAGATCAAGACCATCCTGGTCAACATGGTGAAACGCTGTCTCTACTAAAACTACAAAAAAAAATTAGCTGGGCATGGTGGCGCGTGCCTGTAATCCCAGCTACTCAGGAGGCTGAGGCAGGAGAATTGCCTGAACCCAGGAGGCGGAAGTTGCGGTGAGCCAAAATTGCGCCATTGCACTCCAGCCTGGGTAACAAGAGCGAAACTCCGTCTCAAAAAAAAATAATAATAATAATGATAATAATAATAACTATGATAAGTCCTTTGAAGTACCTACCATGGGCCAGGCACTGTGCTTAATGTTTTATACCTTCTTTTATTTCATGCATTCTTTCAACACATCTGTCTTAAGATCCACTACGTAGTAAGTGCTGGGAGACACTGATGAATAAAAATCTCTGCCCTGGAGGACTTTTCATTCTGCTGGGAAAGACGGGCCCATAGATGTAGCAAATAAGTAATTAAGCGGAGTGTTAGAAGATGACAATTACTGTGGAAAAGAATAGAGCTGGGTTAGGTGGATCAGGAGTGCCTGCATCAGGCGAGCACAGAAACAGTTTATAATGTTAAATAGATGTTCCGGGTGAAGCAGGTTAATTCTCTGACCCCTTTGTGGGTGGGAGCTGGAGTGCATGGGCACTGGGAGGGGCAAACTCCACTCACTTGCTGCTCCACCCCTCTCGGGAGCGGGCGGCACAAGTGAGCAGGTGCAGAAGCCAGGGTGAGCGCTTTTGGGTGCCTGGCAAGAGTGAACTCTGTAATGGCCGATGGCAGCCTCGAAGGCAGGGTGCCTGAAGCCTCTGAAAGCCCAGAGGATGTGTTACAGCACCCTTTTAGCTTTGCTGTCTGCAGGCAGCGTAAGTGTTAACAGCTCTCAGTGCGACAGCCTTTTGTACCCACACTTGAGGCACACGAGCTCTTGTCTGGAGTCCAGGAGGAATAAGGTCTCACAAACGAATTGAAGGTGGTAAACATGGGGGATTTTATTGCCAATGAAGGTGGCTCTCAGTGGGAAAGGGAGGTGAAAGGGGGCTAGAATGAGAAGGTAATCTTTCCCTGAAGTCCCTTCATCCCCGCCAGACTCCTCTCTGAAGCTATGCCGTCAAGCTGTCCCTCTCTCCGACATCCAGCCATAGTCTCTAATGTCCAGCTCCTCTCTCTGCCGGCTGAGCCTGGGGTGTCTTTGTACACAGGACAGGGCCAGGGCAGGTCACGGTGGTGTTGGAAAAGGCAACATTCTAGTGGGAAAACAGGCATGTAAGTTCCCATTTTGGACCATGGTTCCAGGCTTGAGGGTGGGGCCCTCGCTGGGGACCCTATCCCCCACAGAATTTCTCTGCCTTCTGTCCCTGTCTTACATAGTGCTCCCTGGAAAGGTGACATTTGAGCCAACATTCAATGGAAGGTGGTGAAGGAGTGAGCTATGCAGATACACGGAGAAGAGAATTCCAGGGTAAAGGAGCGGCCAGGGGAAAGGCCTGAGGCCAAGTGTAACTGGCATATGGACAGCAGGAAGGCCAGAGTGACTGATGTGGAGATAGCAAGATGATTAAGTGCTTTTGTATTCTACTCTGAGAGAGACGGGAAGGCATCAGAATGCTTATTGTTTGTTCTGCTTTGTTAATCTGTGTTTTAGAGCAGGGCTTGTCAAACTTTTTCTGCAAAGGGCCAGATAGCAAATATTTCAGGCTTTGCTGGCCATATGGTATCTGTTGCATATTCAGCCCTGCCATTGTAGCACAAGAGAAGACACGGACAGTGCATAAACAAAGGAGCATACCTGTGTTCCAATAAAACTTACGGACAGGCCGGGCGCGGTGGCTCAAGCCTGTAATCCCAGCACTTTGGGAGGCCGAGGCGGGTGGATCACGAGGTCAAGAGATTGAGACCATCTTGGTCAACATGGTGAAACCCCGTCTCTACTAAAAATACAAAAAATCAACTGGGCATGGTGGCACGTGCTTGTAGTCCCAGCGACTCAGGAGGCTGAGGCAGGA
>NW_016107811.1:1263166-1264801 GCF_001604975.1 Cebus imitator | reverse complement strand
CTCTTCCCTACTCCAAAATTCTTTTTTTTTTTTTTGAGGTGGAGCCTAGCTCTGTCACCCAGGCTGGGGTGCAGTGGCGTGATTGTGGCTCACTGCACAACCTTCACCTCCCACATTTAAGCAGTTCTCCTGCCTCAACCTCCCAAGTAGCTGGGGCTACAGACATGCACCACCACTCTAGCTATTTTTTTATATTTTTAGTAGACATGGGGTTTCACCATGTTGCCCAGGCTGGTCTTAAACTCCTGACCTCAGGTGAACCACCTGCCTCAGCCTCCCGAAGTGCTGGGATTACAGGTGTGAACCACCAGACCCAACCGAAGCCTTGTTCTTTAATGTTATAACTCCACTGTCATGTCACATGGACCTTTTTATCCCAAATTACAGATGAGAACACTGGGGCTCCAAGAAGCCAAGAATCTTGCCCAAGATCAAGTAGGTCTTGATGACTCCAAAGCAACTATTCTTATTATTAATCTAGGCTAGTTCTCAATTTAAAATGGGATTACTGCCCACAGGTGCTTCTATTCTAGGTAGCAGGATTCTTTATACAATCAGTGCCTCTGAGGTGCCAATAAAGAGCCTAGGGCATTCAGGCTGAGTATAATCATGCCTATAATCCCAGTACTTTGGGATCCCAAAGGGAGTGGTCCAGCTGAGGTCAGGAGTTTGGGACCAGCCTGGCCAACATGGTGAACCACCATCTCTACTAAAAATACAAAAATTAGCCGGGCGTGGTGGTGCATGCCTATAGTCCCAGCTGAGGACCTGCCTGTAGTCTTCTGCTGAGGCAGGAGAATTGCTTAAACCCAGGAGGCAGAGGTTGCAGTGAGCCAAGATCACACCACTGCACTCCAGCCTGGGCAACAAGAGTGAAACTCTGTCTCAAAAAAAAATAAGAGCCTAGGGCATTCAGAGAAGGGGGGGTGACATTGATCTGGAGGGACAAGAAGAGATTGTTTCTCATGGGTCTTAAAGAATAACTAGCTGCCTCTAGCTATTTTTGCTGACAGGCTGATTCTTACTGAGATAGGATGGCTTGCTTCTTCTCCCAGATATTTTGTTCTATTTTGTCTTTTTTTAAGAACATATTTTTATGCATAGATAATGCTATAGATATTTTTTGTTTATTAGATATCTAATATTTTAATTATAAAGCTAATATATTTGTGATAAGCCAAACAATATAGAGATATATAAAAAAATTTTAACAATCTACTCATTACTGTCCTCCAGTTTACCAGTCTGTGGTAATTAAAGTGAATCAAGCAAACAGAAAATACATCGGTATGTTAACAGAGATCATTTTATCTAGGATGGGGTCAAACATTAAGGCCAGCTGGCCAAATTCTACCCATTGCATTTTTTTGTAGCTAAAGCTTTCCCGGAACACAGTATGCTCATTCATTTCTGTCTTATATATGGCTCCTTATATGTTATAACAGCAAAGTTGAATGTTGTGACAGACACTTTACGGCCCATGAAGCCTAAAATAGTTACTGTCCGGCCGTTTACAGAAAAGGTTTCCAGGGACTGGTAGGGTAGGGAGAATAATAATCTCCCAAAGATGTCCCCGTCCTAATCGCTGGAGCCTGTGAATGTGTTACCTTACATAGATAAAGGGACTTTTAGATG
>NW_016107811.1:1260547-1262531 GCF_001604975.1 Cebus imitator | reverse complement strand
CTTAAAAAAAAGAAAAAAAAAAAAAAAAAAGATTCTCCCAAAGAGCTTCCAGAAGGATTGAAGCTCTGCTGACACCTTGATTTTAATCCCAGTAAAGCCAGTTTTGGATTTATGACTTCAGAACTGTAAGATAATACATTTGTGTTGTTTTAAGCCACGAAATTTGTGGTCATCTGTTACAGCAGTGACAGTGAATTTGTACAATCAGCTTAACAGCTGTTGGAGGATTGAGATGTTGAAAGGGGACACTGAGGTAAGGGCGAGCTACAAGAGGTGGCTTCCACCCCTAGGGCTGGGAGCAAAAGGCATTTGCCAGGGTCATTTGAACCCAGAAACATGGAGGACAGGCCCCGTGGAGCTGGGACCCAGACCTCTGAGAAGGAGGCACTGGCATACTGGTGTTCTGGGGGGCACCCTGAAGCCGATTCTGGGAATATGGAAAATACTGGAAACTGGAACCTGCTGCTGCTGCCAGGGTAAAAAATGACTGGGGCTACTCTAATATGAACAGGAAGCAAACAGGAGATCCCTCTTCTGACTTCCTTGTCTGCCTCCCGTAGCCCTATGAACAGATTGTCACAGAACAGCTGACAAAGCAGAAATGAGTTTGTGGCGTCTCAGGCCCAGCATCACAAAGCACAATGCCAAGATTTGGAGCTGAGACTAGTAACAAGTACACATTGTTAACTATGTGTCTGTAACATTATGCTTTTTACTCTATATTCACACAAACTTATATTCATTCTAGGCTTTCCCCTCTCTTTCCTATTAGTAAACATGTGGTCATATACACAATTACTCTGAAACTCACTTGTGTCATTAAACAATATGTCATGCATACCTTTCCATGAAAGCATATTAAAGCAGTCTCATTTTTTAAAAATTACCCAGTAATATCCCATGAAAATGCCATCTGATCACCAGAAAACTTACCCATTCATTTCCAGTGACAAAGATCCTTTGCTTGACCAAACTTTTAGTCAGGCTCCTGAACCTCCTCCTAAGCCCATCTGTGCACTTTTTTGTACAATCCAGTTTCGGCAAAAAACCCCGCTAAGTTAATCTAGCAAGAACTCTCTACCCTATCCAATCAACCTCAGTATCTGATCCAGTTTGTTTCTTACCCTCTGAAGTCTGATCACCCTGGCCTGTCTGCAGGTAGAATCCTGTTAGGTTGGTTTCTCTGGGATCCCCTACTCCTAATGATACTTCTTAGCAGTTTTCTACCCACTTACTTCCACCTGCTCCTTGGCTATAAATTATTCTTGTCCATGCTGTATTCAAAGTTGAGCCCCATCCCTCTTCCCCACTGCAAAGCCCTGTTGTAATGGTCCCTACGCCTATCATGATAGTCCTGAATAAAGTCTTCTTTAGGCCAGAAGTGGTGGCTCATGCCCGTAATCCCAGCACTTTAGGAGGCCAAGGCGGGTGGCTCGCTTGAGGTCAGGAGTTCGAGACCAGCCTAGCCAACATGGTGAAATCCCGTCTCTACTAAAAATACAAAAATTATCCGGGTGTGGTGGTGCACACCTGTAATCCCAGCTACTCAGGAGGCTGAGGCAGGCGAATCTCTTGAACCCAGGAAGCAGAGGTTGCAGTGAGCCAAGATCATGCCACTGCACTCCAGCCTGGGCTACAGAGCGAGACTCTGTCTCAAAAAAAACAAAACAAAACAAACAAAAAAACCTTTCCACTTTAAAGATGTAGACTGTCTGAATGAATTTTTAAACAATTATTTACAGCCTATAAGAAACTGATATCGTGTAAAGACACATATAGACTGAAAGTAAAAAGATAGAAAAAGAGGGCCGGGCGCGGTGGCTCAAGCCTGTAATCCCAGCACTTTGGGAGGCCGAGGCGGGTGGATCATGAGGTCAACAGATCGAGACCATCCTGGTCAACATGGTGAAACCCCGTCTCTACTAAAAATACAAAAAATTAGCTGGGCATGGTGGCACGTGTCTGTAGTCCCAGCTACTCAGGA
>NW_016107811.1:1257436-1260237 GCF_001604975.1 Cebus imitator | reverse complement strand
AAAAAAAAAAGATGGAAAAAGAAATTCCAAGCAAACAAACCAAAAGTGAGCAGAAGTAGCTGCACTTAGATAAAATAAATTTGAAGAAAAAAACAATAAAAAGAGACAAGGTGTATTATTCAGCATTCTCTCGATGGACAGAACTAATAGGAGGTATGTAGGTATAGATATATGAGTTTATTCAGTATTAACTCACAAGATCACAAGGTCCCACAATACGTCATCTACAAGCTGAGGAGAAAGGAGTTCCAGAACTGAAGAACTTGTTTGGAGTCTGATGTTCAAGGGCAGGAAGCATCCGGCATAGGAGAAAGATATAGGCTGGGAGGCTAGGCCAGTCTAGCGTTTTCACATTTTTTTCTGCCTGCTTTATATTCTAGCCACAATGGCAGCAGATTAGATGGTGCCCACCCAGATTAAGAGCAGCTATGCCTTTCCCAGCCTGCAGACTCAAATGTTAATCTCCTTTGGCAATGCCTTCGCAGACACATCCAGGATCAATACTTTGCATCCTTCAACTCAATCAAGTTGACACTCAGTATTAACCATCACAGAAAGTCATTGTGTAATGATAAAAGGATCAATTGAGCAAGAGGATATAACAATTCTAAATACATGTGCACCCAACACGGGAGCACCCAGATATATAAGGCAAATTTCATTAGATTCAAAGAGAGAGAGAGATGCCAATAAAATAATAGTTGGGAGCTTTAACAGCCCACTCTCAGCATTAAATGGCTCATCTAGACAGAAAATTGACAAAGAAACATTGGACATAAATTGCACATTAGACCAAACGGGTCTGACAGACATTTTTAGAACATTTAATCCAGCAGCTACAGAATATGCATTCTTCTCATCAGCACACGCAACATTCTCCAGGATAGACCATATATTAGGACACAAAACATGTCCCAAAAAATTTTTGAAAATTACTGTGTCATAATTTTATCAAACCACAGTTGAATAAAACTAAAGTCAACAAGAGGAACTTTGGAAACTCTACAAATACATGAAAATTAAACAACATGCTCCTGAATGATGGGTCAAGGAAGAAATTAAGGAAGAAATAAAAAAATTTCTTGAAACAAATGAAAATCAAAACATAACATTCCAAAGTCTAAGGGATACAGGAAAAGCAGTGCTGAGAAGGAAGTTTATAGAAATAAGTGCCTACATCAAAAAAGTAGAAAGATTCAAAGTAAACAATCTAACAATGCACTTCAAGGAGCTAGAAAAGCAAGATCAAACCAAGACCAAAATTAGTAGAAGGAAAGAAATAACATCAAAGCAGAACTAACTGAAATTGACACTAGAAAGAAATACAAAGTGTCAGCTGGGTGAGGTGGCTCACGCCTGAAATCCCGGCACTTTTTGGGAGGCTGAGGTGGGCAGATCACTAGGTCAAGAGATTGAGACCATCCTAGGAAAACCAACATAGGAAAACCCTGTCTCTGCTAAAAATACAAAAATTAGCTGGGCGCAGTGGGGGTGCCTGTAGTCGCAGCTACTCGGGAGGCTGAGGCAGAAGAATCACTTGAACCCAGGAGGCAGAGTTTGCAGAGAGCCAAGATTGTGCCACTGCACTCCAGCCTGGTGACAGAGCAAGACTCCATCTCAAAAAATAAATAAATAAATAAAAAAGGATCAACAAAATGAAGAGTTGGCTTTTTGAAAAGATATACAAAATTGATAAACCACTTGCTAAAAAAAAAAAAAAAAAAAAAAAAAACCCAAATAAACAAAATCAGAAATGAAAAAATAGACATTATAACTGATACTCAGAAATACACAAGATCATCAGGTACTATTATGAACAACTATAAACCAACAAACTGGAAAATCTAGAGCAAATGGAAAAATTCAGTATATATAATCTACCAAGATTGAACGGGGAAGTCAGAAAACCTGAACAGCCCATTAACAAGTAATGACATCTAAGAAGTAATAAAAGTCTCCCAACAAAGAAAAGTCCAGGACTAAATGGCTTCACTACTAAATTCTACCAAACTTTCAAAGAAGAGCTAACAGCAATTGTCCACAAACTTTTCCAAAAAATCTGAGGAGGAGGGGATTCTCTCTAACTCATTCTATGAGGCCAGCATTACCCACTTGCCAAACCCAGACAAGGATGAAACAAAAAAGAACACTATAGACCAATATACATTATGAGCATAGATATAAAAATCCTCAAAAATACTAAAGCAGCAAAGGCTGCTAGACAAACCTCTGGAACACCAAACTAGAAAGGAAGGAGTGATTTATTCAGCTGGTAGCAGTGGCAACATAGTTGCCTAATAGCCAAGCTCACTTAACAAAGAAAGTCCCTGTCCTTTTAAAGGCTTACAACTCTAGAAATTACATGTGAAAGGGTATTGATCCATGAAGTAGGCATGGGGTATGTGACTTAGGTGGGGGTTTGATCCTGTTTAAATAAAAACATGCCTTTGGAAAGATTCCTCCATACCATATCGGTGATCTATAGATGGGATTGTGGTTAACAGTAGGGGTCTTATCCTTAACTGGGGTGGGGGTGCCAACCAGTCTCTCCTCTGGCTAACTTCTAACTTCTCCTTCGGAGATGCCATGTAGAAGGCCGAAGTGCTGTAATCCCAGCACTTTGGGAGGCCAAGGCAGGTGTATCACGAGGTCAGGAGTTCAAGACCAGCCTGGCCAAAAGGTTGAAACCCCATCTCTACTAAAAAAAAAAAAATACAAAAATTAACTGGGTGCGGTGGCATGCGCCTGTAATCCCAGCTACTCAGGAGGCTGAGGCAAGAGAATCGCTTGAACCTGGGAGG
>NW_016107811.1:1254797-1256661 GCF_001604975.1 Cebus imitator | reverse complement strand
TAGGTGATGGGGAGGAAGGCAGCAAATCACACTGCGACGTGTGTACCTATGCAACAATCTTGCATGTTCTTCACATGTACCCCAAAACCTAAAATGCAATAAAATAAATATTTTAAAAAAATTGTACTAGTAAAATTGGACCCTCATATGCAGAAGGATGTAACTGGACCCCTATCTCTCACCATATAGAAAAATCAACTTAAGGACCTAAAGGTAATAACTGAAGCTATTATTAAAATACTAGAAAAAATATAGGGAAAACAGTTCAGGACACTGGTCTAGGCAAAGATTTCATGGCTAAGACCTCAAAAGCACAGACAACAAAAAGAAAAATAGACAAATGGGACTACATTAAACTAAAAACTTCTGCACAGCAAAGAAAACAGAGTGAAGAAATACCTTTTTATAGGGAAAAAATATTTGCGAACTATTCATTTGACAAGTGACTAATATCCAGAATATACAAGGAACTCAAATAACAACCAATCCTATTAAGTCAGCAAAAGACATGAAGCGCCACTTCTCAAAAGAAGACATACAAAATGCCAATAGGTATATGAAAAAAGGTTCAACATCACTAAATATCAGGGAAATGCAAATGAAAACCACAATGAAACATCATCTTGCCCCAGTCAGAATAGCCATCACTGAAAAGACAAAAAAATAACAGATGCTGGTGAGAATGCAGAGAAAAGGGAACTCTCATACACGGCGAGAATAAACAACCACTGTGGAAAACAGTATAGAAACCTTTCAAAAAATGAAAAATAGAACTACCATATGATCCAGCAATCCCAGTACTGGGTACTATCCTTAGGAAAAGAAGTCAGTCCACCAAAGAATTATCTGCAATCACATGTTTATGGCAGCACTGTTAACCACACCAAAGATATGGAATCAACCAAAATGTCCATCAACGGATGAATGGATAAAGGAAATGTTGTATACATAGTGGAATACCATTCAGCCATAAAAAGAGAATGAAATCATGTCATTTCATTCATTTCATATTTTAGAGATTCTATTTCTGAAAAATGAAAACAAGAAAACTTCTTGAATGAGTGGGACAAGAGGGGGATAGAGATTTGGTAAATGAATACAAACATACAGTTAGATAGAAGAAACAAATTCTTATGTTCAATAGCAGAGTAGGGTGACTATAGCTAGCAAAAATGTATTGCATACTTCAAAGTAGCCAGAAAAGAGGACTTAAAATGTTCCCATCACAGAAAAACAATTAATGTTCATGACCATGAATATCCTAGATATCCTGACTTGATTATTATGCATTCTATGCATGTAAGACACACTCACATGTACCTCATAAATATATAAAATATGTTGCAGTGTATGTATCAATAAGAACCATAAAGTAAACATGGCTGATGAAATCTCCTTTATTTTCTTTAAGAGACAAGGTTTCACTGTCACCCAGCAGTGGTATGATCACAGGGCATGCATTGTTGACCTCCTGTGTTCAAGTGATCCTTCCACCTCAGCCTCCCAAGTAGCTGGGATTACAGATGTGCATCACCACACCTGGCTAATTAAAAAAAATTTTTTTTTGGCAGAGATGAGGCCTCTCCATGTTGCCTAGGCTGGCCTCAAACTCCTGGGCTCAAGCGATCCTCCTGCCTCAGTCTGTTGATGTGCTGAGATTACAGGCATGAGCCACCATGCCCATTCTAAATTTTAATAACATACAAATATTCCGCCTTCATACATCTCTGTACTCTCTTTATATTGTTATTGTCACACATTGCATCTTTATAAATTGTGTGCCCATTAACATTAATTTATAAGTATTTCATACATTTTCCTTTAAAATCAAACAGGAAGAAATAGATACAAACCAAAAGTAAAA
>NW_016107811.1:1250432-1252456 GCF_001604975.1 Cebus imitator | reverse complement strand
ACCTCAGGTGATCCACCCACCTTGGCCTCCAAAGTGCCTGGATTACAGGCGTGAGCCACCGCGCCCAGACTTCTTTTCTTTTTTTAATTCCACAACTCCTATAATGAATTGTTGGTCCATGATGGTCTCCTATAGGACCCTTTGGCTCTTTTCACTTTTCTTCATTTTTTTCCTTTTTGTTCCTCAGACTGGATAATTTTAATTGTCCAATATTCAATTTCACTAGTTTTTTTCTTTTGCCTGCTTAGATCTGTTCTTGAATACTCCTGATGATTTTTTCATTTTAGTTATCATACATTTCAGTTTCAGAATTTCATTGGGTTCTTTTTAAATAATTTCTGTATATTGATATTTTCTTTTTTCCATATATAGTTTTCCTGGTTTCCCTTAATTGTTTGTCTATGATTTTCTTTAATTCTTCAAACATATTAAGATAGTTACTTCAGGCCAGGCGCAGTAACTCATGCCTGTAATCTCAACGCTTTGGGAGGCCGAGGTGGGCAGATCCCGAAATCAGGAGTTCGAGACCAGCCTGGCCAGCATGGTGAAACCCTATCTCTACTAAAAATACAAAAAGTAGTCAGGTGTGGTGTTGTGCACCTGTAATCCCAGCTCCTCAGGAGGCTGACACAGGAGAATTGCTTGAACTCAGGTGACAGAGGTTACGGTGAGCCAAGATCATGCCACTGTGCTCCAGCTTGGGCGACAGAGCAACACTCTGTCTCAAAAAAAAAAAAAAAAAAGTACACATCCTTCATAGCGTTACCATGAAGATTAAAAGATAGGGCATGGACAATGCCTGGCACACAGCATACACCTAATAAACAGCAGCACTGTAATATTACAATTTCATCATCATCATTGCTCAGGAAATAGAATACTTTGTACAACAGGTTGGAAGCATGGGCAGGATTACAACAGATAGCCTTGCCTTGCCTGGGACCAAGTGAGGGTCACTATATAGACCAGTTTAGAATGCCCTCCAGCAGGTGGGGACGGGGTGCTGAGAACAGGGTCAGGCTCTAAAAACCTCGTGGAAAATTATAATATTCATCTTGATTAAGCTGCTCAAGCATTTTAAACCTATGATGCCTGGCACATACTGTTATAGGTAACAATATTTGTTGAATGAAAAAAAAAAAAGAATAAATGAATGAAATAAACAAGTTAATATCTCTGCTATTGGCTAGACTTATGGCAGTTCAGCTGGGTTACAACTTGTTATTCATGCTCATCAAAAGCTGTGGTTAGCAGGTGGACAGTATTTTACAAGAGGATTCAGCAAAATAAGCTTGACTAAAAGAATTCCACGGCCAGGTGTGGTGGCTCTTGCCGGTAATCCAAGTACTTTGGAGACCAAGGTGGGCGGATCACCTGAGGTCGGGAGTTCAAGACCAGCCTGACCAACATGGTGAAACTCCCTCTTAAAAAATAATAATAATAAATAAATAAAATAAATAAAAATTCCAAAACTCATTTTTCATAACATGATCATTAATTACAAGATAACTGATTCAGCTGGTGATCAAATTAAGAAGCTGCAATTTGTTCCAAGGCTAAAGGAAAAACTGTAATATAAAAAACAGTATGCTTTACCTCATTGGAAATTTCAGAACTTTGGAGGGATAGCTTTGACCACAATTTTTACTTCTCACACTGACTTTAGAATCTAACTTCCATCTTATAAGAGGTTTCCACTGTACATTTCTGATTAATAACAATATTGTGGGGGAGGGGGACAAGGACTGAAAAGCTAACTATGGGGTACTATTTGGTGATGAGTTCATTAGAAGCTCAAACCTCGGCCGGGCGCGGTGGCTCACGCCTGTAATCCCAGCACTTTGGGAGGCCGAGGCAGGTGGATCACGAGGTCAAGAGATCGAGACCATCCTGGTCAACATGGTGAAACGCCATCTCTACTAAAAATACAAAAATTCAGCTGGGCATGGTGGCGTGTGCCTGTAATCCCAGCTACTCAGGAGACTGAGGCAGGAGAATTGCCTGAACCCAGGAGGCGGAGGTTG
>NW_016107811.1:1199460-1249377 GCF_001604975.1 Cebus imitator | reverse complement strand
CGCCACCATGCCCAGCTAATTTTTTGTATTTTTAGTAGAGACGGGGTTTCACCATGTTGACCAGGATGGTCTTGATCTCTTGACCTCGTGATCCACCGGCCTCGGCCTCCCAAAGTGCTGGGATTACAGGCTTGAGCCACTGCGCCGGGCGGCTAGCCTACTTTAAATGTGCTCAGAACACTTATAATTGGGCAAAATTGCCTAACACAAAGCCTATTTTATCATAAAGTATTGAATATCTTATGTATTAATAATTTTTTTTTTTTTTGAGACGGAGTCTCGCACTGTTGCCCAGGCTATAGTACGGTGGCACGATCTCGGCTCATTGCAATCTCTACCTCCTGGGTTCAAGCGATTCTCCTGCCTCAGCCTCCTGAGTAGCTAGGACTACAGGCGTGTGCTACCGCACCCAGCTAATTTTTTTGTGTTTTTAGTGGAGACGGGGTTTCACCATGTCTTGAACGGTCTTGATCTCCTGACCTTGTGATCCGTCTACTTTCGCCTCCCGAAGTGCTGGGATTACAGGTGTAAGTCACCGTGCCCGGCTATATTAATAATTTTTATTGGATACTTTTTAAAAGTGAAAACAGAATGGTTGTATAGGTTCTTGAAGTATGGTTTCTACTGAATGTGTATTGCTTGTTTTGTTTGTTTGTTTTATGAGATGGCATCTCATTCTGTTGCCCAGGCTAGAGTGCGGTGGGACGATCTTGGCTCAGTGCAACCTCCACCTTCTGGAGTCAAGCAATTCTCCCGCCTCAGCCTCCCCAGTTGCTGGGATTACAGGCACGTGCTGCTGTGCCCAGCTGAGTTTTGTGTTTTTAGTAGAGACGAGGTTTTACTATGTTGCCTAGGCTGGTCTTGAACTCCTGATCTCTGGTGATCCACCCACCTCAGCCTCCCAAAGTGCTGGGATTACAGGCATGAGCCACTATGCCTGGCCGAATGTGTATGCTTTTGCACTGTGGTAAAGTTTTAAAAGTGTAGGTCAAATCGTTGTAAGCTGGGGACAGTCTGTATGCACCTATTTTTTATTTTGAAATAATTGTAGAGTCACCTGCAAGAGAAATGTACAGGGAAGTCACATGTACCATTCCCTCAGTCTCCTGCAATGTTAACATCCTATGCAACTATAATACAATATCACAATCAAAACATTGGCATCAATAAAACCCATTCTCTCTACCCTTCCCAAATCCCCAGATAACTGCTAGCCTGTTCTCTATCTCAATAATTATGTTATTATTACTATTTTTAGAGACAGGGACCTTGCCATGTTGCCCAGGCTGGTCTTGAACTCCTCGGCTCAAGTGATCCACCTGCCTCAGTCCCAAAGTGCAGGGATTATGGGTGTGAGACACCAAGCCTGGCCTATGTCTATAATTATGTTATTACATGATTGTTGCATAAATGCAATCATGCAATATGTAGTCTTTTGAAATTTTTCTTTAACCCAGCATAATTTCCTAGTGATTTATCCAAGTTGTTGTGTGTATTGCCTTTTCATTGCTGATTAGCAGTCCATGGTATGTATGTATTGCAGTTTTAGCCATTTATTCATTGAAGGAGATTTGGGTAGCTTCCAGTTTGGGACTCATAAATACAACTGCTGTGAACATTCTTCTACAAACTTCTGTGTGAAAATGTCATTTCTCTGCCTAAGGGTGCAATTGCTGAGTTGTATGGTAAGTACATTTTGTTTTCAAAGAAAACACCAAACTATTTTCCACAGTGGCTGTACCTTTCTTACCAACATGTATGTTGGTACTCATATCTAAGTGTTTAATTCATATCTAAGAATTACACACTTAGATATGAGTCTAACTCAAAGTCATAGGGATTGTCTTCCAAGAATTTTTTAATTTTAATTTTTAAATTTAGGTCTATGATTCATTCTGAGTTTTTTTTGTTTTTTTTTTTTTTTTTTTTGGGTGAAAGCCACAATAGTCTTAGGGTCCCATGGAAATGCTTTAAATCTTTTCAAATAATTAGAACAAATTAAGTACAATTAATGGCAGCAGCCGGCTGTCTGCGGTGGCTGTCATCAGGTCAGCTGCTGTAGGGAGGGTCCCAGGAGGAGACAGGGCTGGAACAGTGCTGTGCTCCACAGAGCCAGCAGAAGCCAGGAACAAGTGAGAGCCCCGCCAGAGCCTGCCATGCTGGGGGCCGCTGCAATGGGGCTGGCCTGAGCCACCTGTCAGCAGGGGAGCAGTGTGATTGGGCACAGAGGGGTAGGCAGAGAGGGGCCCAGTGAGGACCTGGAGCCCCCACCCTAGGCTGTGAGGAGGCATGGCCAGGGCTGCCTGCATGCTGCCCCACAGAGTGGGCAGGTGGGAGTCCCATCCTCCCAGGCATAGGACCTGGGGATCTCTGTAGTTTTACCCTCGGGGGCCTGGGAAGGCCCCCTTCCCCCTCAGGCTTAAGGGTGTTTGCTCCTGCTGCCTGGCCTCTCCCTGGTCCTGGTGCCTGCTCTGATCTCAGAGCAGGGTTGGGGCTGAGCTCAGGCACTGTTACAGTCTGGCCAGGTGTGTGCACATTTGGAGCAGTGCTGACATACCAGCCCCCTGCTGTCTTGGCTTGTTTTCGAGTTTGGGCACCAAGAAGCTCTCGGGGGAAGCGGGCCTAAAGGCAACTCAGCACTCGCCTGCGAATGCCCCGTGGTACAGGCAGCCTGGGCACCATGGACAGTGGCAGGAGGCAGACAGGCTCCTGGGCAGAAGGGGACAGGTTACCAGTGAAGCCCCATCTTTAGGCCAGGGAGGGCCTGAAGGCTGGAGGCCAGGCTGCCAGTCCTGCTGACTGGAGTGGGAAATTGTGGTGCCTTTTCCAGGCCCTGCCATGGCTGCCCATGGACCAGTTGGCAGCACTTCCCCCCATCTGGGGCCCATAAAAGCCCTGGGCTCAGGCAGAGCACAGCAGACGATGAGACGACCAACTGCAGAGAGGAGCTGCCCTCTCTGCTGGAAGCTGAACACTTGTCAGAATGACCAACTGCAGAGAGAAGCTACCCTCTCTGCTGAGAACGCAAGAATTGTTGGGACAACTTGCCTGGCAGAGGGGAGCTACCCTCTTGCTCAGCACCTTGCAGGCAAAGAGAAGGAAAGAAGAGCTGTGGCCCTTTGGGGAGCTGAGACCTGGGAGGTCTTTAAGCCAGGTCTGTGACTCCCTCTTTGGAGCCCTGCAGTTCCTAGTGTCTCCAAGCTTCCAGGCACCACCATGTTCCCTGGTGCCAGCTATGGAAGCTGTTTGTGTGTGTGTGATCCAGCCACAGCCTTGCAGAGAGCTAGTGTGCACGTCCGCACCTAGAGTTGCCCACCCTGCTGCAGCAGCTGGCATGTCTGACTGCACAGTTGGACCCCACGCTCACTCACACATGCCTCACCACTTCATGCAGTCTCCCTTGGCAGGGATGGGATTCTGGTTGGTAGTGTGAGCTGAGTGCAGCCTGCCAGGCTGAGTGGGCAGAACGAGCCCAGCAGGCCCAAACAAAACTTGGACAAAGGAGCCTCTGGCCACAGAGGCTTCCAGCCAGAAAAGTAACACCCCAAAGATCCAGTAACACAATCAGCTGGTATTACATTTGTATTTATACCAACATGATTTTAAAACATAATTTGTGGGCTTAGTGGCCTGGGCCTATAATCCCAGCTACTTGGGAAGCTGAGATAGGAGGATAACTTGAGGTCAGGAGGTCTATACCAGCCTGGGAAACATATTGAGACCCTGTCTTTAAAAAAATGAAATATAGGCCAGGTGTGGTGGCTCACGTCTGTAATCCCAGCACTTTGGGACGCTGAGGTCAGGAGTTTGGGACCAGCCTGACTAACACGGTGAAACCCCGTTTCTACTAAAAATAGAAAAAATTAGCCAAGTACACGCCTATAATTCCAGCTACTTAGGAGGCTGAGGCAGGAGAATTGCTTGAACCTGGGAGGTGGAGGTTGCAGTGAGCCGAGATCATGCCAATGCACTCCAGCTTGGGCAACAAGAGTAAAACTCTGTCTCAAGAAAAAAAGAAATACAATTTTTTTGGCAGAGTACAGTGGTGGGCAGATCACTTGAGGTCAGGAGTTTGAGACGTAACAAGCCTATTTTCACAACGAGCCTCTTTCAGTCACACCTAATGAGGTATGGGTCCCCTAGATGGCTTCAGTGGGTGCTGGTCCCCATAAAATATGAAGGTGGGGCCAGGGACGGCGAGACGCCATTTCTACTAAAAATACAAAAATTAGTCGGGCATGGTAGATAGTGCACACCTACAATCCCAGCTACTAGGGAGGCTGAGGCAGGAGAATTGCTTGAACTCAGGGGGCACAACTTGCAGTGAGCCAAGATGGCGCCACTGTTCTCCAGCCGGGGCGACAGAGTGAGACTCTGTCTCAACAAAACAAACAAAAACAAACCATAATTTTTTTTTAATAGAAGGTACCTCTGATGTTCTTCCTGACACTAAATACATGGTGACTTTCCACACCAATTCTTCAATTTTCTGTCAACAACTGGGTGGCCTACAAGTCATTTCAATTCTGACACCAACTCCAGGAGTGAGTCCCAAGCCCACAAATAAATGGCTCAGTCCCACAAGGCTACCCCTTCTTCAGACACCAGCCACAAGTTCCTTAGGCCACCTGCATTGTGACTGACCAGCTGGAAAGTCAAGGCTTCCTACAAGTCCTTCCTCGGGGTCAATAGTCACTAGAATGATTCACAGAACTGAGGAAAATATGTTTCTTACATTTACTAGTTTATGATGAAGGATGCTACTCAAAGAACAAGAACTGAATGGAAGAGATGCATGGTGCATCATTGCAAGGGGGGATATGCGGGGCTTCCGTGCCCTGTTGCCCTTTCCCACCGTATTCTCATGTGTTTGCCAGTGCAGAGCCTCTTCTATTTCCTGTTGAAGAATTTACAGTTTAATCACTAGCCCCTTCTTCTCCTTTGCCTAAGGAGGTAGGGGATGGAGTGAGGCTGAAAGTTCCCACTCTCTACTTTTTGAGGGGGAAGGAGGAGGTATCTCTGTGTCATCCAGCCTGGTGTGCAATGGGGGAACACAGCTTACTGCAGCCTTGACTTCCTGTGCTCAAGCAGTCCTCCCACCTTGGCCCCCCAAAGTACAGGGATTACAGCTGTAAGCTACAATACCTGGCCCCACCCTCTAATTTTGTGGGGACCAACACCCATCCTGAAGCCATCTAGGGACCCCCCCATGTCATCTCATTAGGTGTAATTGAAAGAGACTTCTTGGCTGGGCGCGGTGGCTCATGCCTGTAATCCAAGCACTTTGGAGGCCAACGTGGGCGGATCACCTGAGGTCAGGAGTTCAAGACCAGCCTGACCAACATGGTGAAACCCTGTCATTAAAAAAAAAAAAAAAAAAAAAAAAAGAGGCTTCTTATGAAAAACAAAAGATATTCCTGTTAGAAAATTACACGTGTTTTAGGAGCTCTGTCTCAGGAATGAGGGATAAAGCCCAAATACAGTTGACCTTTGCACAACCAGGGGACTGGGGTGCCAACCCTTCATGAAGCAGAAAATCTACTTATAACTTTCACTCCCCAAAAACTTAAGTACTAATAGCTTACTGTTGACAAGAAGCCTCACCAATAACATAAACAGTCAATTAATGCTTACATTGTATAGTATATGTATTATGTATTGTATTCTTAAAGTGAGCTAGAGAAAAGAAAATGTTATTGGAAAAGTCACAGGGAAGACTGTTCATTAAGCAAACGTGGATCATTACAAAGATCTTCATCCCTGACTTCACACTGAGTAGGCTGAGATAAAGGATAAAGACCAGGAGTTGGTCTTGCTGTTTCAGAGGTGGTACAGGCAGGAGAAAACCCACATATGAGTGGATCTGTGCAGTTCAAACCCGTGTTGTTCAAGCATCAACTCAATATATTTTTACTGTAGCACAGAAACCAAAAAAGGAAAAGTGCCCAGGGCCATCGAAGTCATAATGTGGCCCTTTCAGTTAGGTAATTTTACCAGCAGTTCTGAGTCCGTGGCAGCTAGGAATGAGTCCAAAAATAAACATTGATGGATGATGGTAGTGGAGATGCAGTGAAATGAACATGAGCTGGCTTGGGCTTTGATTTAGAGTCAAGTGGACCAGCTGATGAACTCATTTGAGAGGTGAATGACAGAAATCAGGATGTTTTTATGGCTTTTAAATTTTGAGGGCAGGTACGGTGGCTCACACCTGTAATCCCTACACTTTGGGAGGCCAAGGTGGGTGGATCGCTTGAGCTCAGGAGTTCAAGACCAGCCTGGGGAACATGATGAAACCCCATCTCTACAAAATATACAAAAATTAGCTGGGTGTGGTGGTAGACGCCTGTAATCCCAGCTACTCAGGAGACTGAGGCAAGAGAATCACTGGAACCCTGGAGGCAGAGGTTGCAGTGAGCTGAGGTTGTGCCACTGCACTCCAGCCTGGGTGAAAGAATGTGACTATCTCAAAAAAAAAAAAAGAGGAATAAATAAAATTTGAAACATTGCTGGCTCTCTTTTAATGAGTTTTCTTTTTCAAGATTTAAGGAAAGTTTTTTTCTTTTAAGCTACTGATAGCTTACAGCAATTTGGTAAGGCATACTTTTGTAAATAAAAATTCAAACATTTGCTTTTCCTTCCTGTCTAATTCCTCCAAGATTTGGAAACTATTCAAGAGGATTCTTATTTTTATGACAACATGGTTCTTTGCATAAGTTCAGTAAGAAACTCTTCAACAGAATACAACTGGAAATATTGGTTATATTACAAAAGCTTTGATTCCAATGTCATATTGTATTAGTCTGTCCTCACACTGCTATGAAGACATACCTGAGGCTGGGTAATTTATAAAGAAAAAAGGTTTAATTGACTCACAGTTCCACATGGCAGGGAAGGCCTCGGGAAACACCATCGTGGTGGAAGGCACCTCTTCCTAGGGTGGCAGGAAAGAGAATGGGTACCCAGCAAAGGCATAGGCCCCTTATAAAACCATCAAATCTCGTGAGAACTCACTCACATCATTCATTCGTTATCAATTGAATTGATAATGATTCAGTTATCTCCACCTGGTCCTGCCCTTGACACTTGGGGATTATTACAATTCAAGGTGACATTTGGGTGGGGACACAGAGCCAAACCATATCATTCATAGACATATATTCATATATATGTATATAGCAATGTCATATTTTAAAATGTGCATAGAATCATAGAATGCCAATTGTCAAGCGTTCTCAGCCTTATCGTGAATAAAAATTGTCACTTCTGGGCAGGCCCAGAAACCTCATAATATTAGATATTGCAGGCAAATCTGATGTCTGCCTTGGTTTGACTTCCTAATGTCAAGAAGTTTTTAAAAGTCCAATCTAAGATTCGTTGTCACGGTTTCCCGCAAAACAAATTTAAAAGAAGCTTATGTGGTTATTCTTGCTGCGCCTATGTAAATAATCAGGTCAAGTTTGAAACTAATCTTAAAAACAAATTGGCCTTACTATGATTATCTTTGGTAGAAATGGGAATGACTATAGAGAGAAAAACTATGTTTACGAAGAAAACTATAATACACCTGTTATTACATTGCAGCTCTGTTCATTGATTTTGAGTTTTTATCATCTATCTATAGACTAGATTGGATCCTGAATTCTCGTTGCCTTCAATATCTGGCTACAATTCTCCAACCATGAACAAAAACTGACAAGCTGATCAACTCGATATAAATTTCAAGGGACAAGTCCCATGCTTGATGAGAGAGCCACACAGAGAGTTTAGCAGAATACCTGATGCCACAGCCAGAGACATTTTAACTGCAAACCAGGATAAGAAATTGCTGACATCATGTTGTGGACAGCTCTTCCCAAGACTGTCAGAATAAGACTCGCTTCCATAATAAGACTCTTTTCCTTCTAAATTTTTTCTTGCTTATGCCTACCTCTTCCACTTGACAGGATAATGCTATAGTTAAAATCTCACAATGAGTAGTTTTTGTGGGTAAGTTGATAAAGCGTAGCATGTCAAACTCAAACCTTTAAAGGACCCAAAAGAGCTTTTATTCCACCTAGTGGGTAACAACATCTCTAATACAACTGTTTATTCAAATTTTACTAGTGGCCTCTTTTGTAGAGTTGGCGCCCTCTGCTTTAATTTAACCCATTTCTGAGATGCTAGCCGATAGATTGCTACCTATTAACCAAATGGGGAAATCTGTGCTGTTGCTGACACTTCTTGTTGTACATAAATAATCCGGTATTGTAGAGACTCCGTTTCAAAAAGTTAGCAGACTACTTGGTTAAAACAGGTAGATTTCTCATCTGGCTTGTTCTTTGATCTGTTTGATTTTAGTTGGTGTGGTTTATGGCAAGCCTAGCTAAGACACATACTCTGAACTCTTGGCATTGCCTTCCTGATAGTCATAATAGTAGACTCCTTGGTGTGTGTGTGTGTTCTCTCAAAAAGTTTTAAGGGTCGGGCGCGGTGGCTCATGCCTGTAATCCTAGCACTTTGGGAGGCCGAGGTGGGTGGATCACCTGAGGTCAGGAGTTCAAGACTAGCCTGGCCATCATGGTGAAACCCCATCTTAAAAAAAAAAAAAGTTGCCGGGCGCGGTGGCTCAAGCCTGTAATCCCAGCACTTTGGGAGGCCGAGGCAGGTGGATCACGAGGTCAAGAGATCGAGACCATCCTGGTCAACATAGTGAAACCCCGTCTCTACTAAAAATACAAAACATTAGCTGGGCATGGTGGCGCGTGCTTGTAATCCCAGCTACTCAGGAGGCTGAGGCAGGAGAATTGCCTGAACCCAGGAGGCGGAGGTTGTGGTGAGCCGAGATCGTGCCATTGCACTCCAGCCTGGGCAACAAGAGCGAAACTCCGTCTCAAAAAACAAAAAAAACAAACAAACAAAAAAAAAAGTTTCAAATGTTTGTATGCAGCCAGCTGTTGAATGTCAAGTGGTTTCTCTTCAGCTAAAATGACAGAAATGCATAATCACAAGTACTCTGTAATCTATAAATGATGTGTTGAGACTGGAAACCCAGAAAGATGTTAAATGAGGGTGGTGCTAATGCCCTCAGTGGTAGTCACACTTTCCTCTAGGTTAGTTGTGGAATAAAAATGATAGGATTCCCCTGTTTTGAACCCAATTCCTGCACCAGGCCTCCAGACCAGACTAAAAATCAAAATGGTGTCACCCATGTTCACCAAATCAAAACTGAGTTATCTGCTTTTCCAAGAAATCGTGAGAGAGAGATAGCCAATTTTCCAAACAGAATAGTTTCCATTTTTAACAGGCATGATAACGAAATTTCCTCTGTTTTAATCCTTAAAATAGAATACCTGAAGTATCCCAATGTTAACCAATCAGTGTTCCTTCTATTGTGCTATCTCCATGTCTCCACCAGAAATAAAAGTAACTTTGAATGACCAATCTGCTTTTTGTTGTTTCTGACTTCTTCAGTCTATTTTCATCTCTAAAGCTAACATCCTCTGCTTGATTCACTGCAACACATATTCTATTTTGTGGAATGAAGTGTTGTCCGATTCTAAGACTGCAATAACGCCAATGAGATCTTTAATCTCAATTTGTTTTAATTTTATTTCTTGACAGTGGAGGGGTTTAGGCTGGAAAGCATTTTCAAAGTCATGAGCAAATAGACTTCAAGTCAACCAGTTAGATGAGATCATTGGGTGATAAAATAGAGAAGACTGCAAGGACCGAGCCCTGGAGAAGTCCAACATTTAAAAATTAAGCCGGCTGGGCTCAGTGGCTCACACTATCATCTGAGCACTTCGGGTGGCTGAGGCGGGCAGATCACGAGGTCAACAGATCAAGACCATCCTGGCCAACGTGGTGAAATCCTGTCTCTACTAAAAATACAAAAATTAGCTAGGCATGGTGGCTAATAGTAGTCCCAGCTACTTGGGAGGCTGAGGCGGGAGAATTGCTTGAACCCAGAAGACGGAGGTTGCGGTGAGCCGAGATTGTGGCACTGAACTCCAGCCTGGGGCAGAGCGAGACTCTGTCTCAAAAAAAAAAAAAAAGGAAAAATTGAGCCAAAGAGGACAAATCAGCATATTAAAAAGGAGGCCCAGTGAGGGAACAGGACTATCAGGACACACACTGTCGTGTGATGTGTAGGTAGTTCAGGGGGAAAAATGTTTCAAATCAAAGGAACCATGTCAATTATTCTCAATTCTACACAGAGGTCATTTTAGATATGAATAGAGAATTGGCAATTGCCTTTGGAAACAAGATCATTAGTAATCTTGAAAAGTGATATTGATAATGGAAGCTAAAGCTAGACTGAGAAGAGAATGTGAAGCACTACTGGTGAGACCTTGAAAAACCTGAGAATTTATGAAGACAGCAGAAAAATCGGGTAGTTCCCAGAGGCGATTTTGGAGTCAAAGGAAGTTTATTTTAGATGGGAGAAATGTCAATATATTTATATGCTGATAGGAGCAATTCAATTGAGAGGGAAAAAACTAATGATGCTGGAGGGTAGGTAATTGCAGGAGTAAAATCCTTAGGAACATGTGTGAAAAAAACTCCAGGTCACTGGTAAAGGGACTGGCCTTCCTAGGCACAGGGACACTTCATTCATAGTAACCCAAATGTTACTATGCAGTAAGGGTAGTTTTGAAGGTGAGAAGATCAGGGAGTTTATTTCTGATATCCTTCATTTTTTCCACGAGGTATGAGGAAAAGTTGATTAGTAAAAAGTGGGATTTGGGGAGGAGGTACATAGAAGGCTTTTAGAAGAGACAAAAGGAAATAATCCTTCCATCAAGTCTACTTTTTTTTTTGGGGGGGGGATGGAGTTTTGCTCTTGTTGCCCAGGCTGGAGTGCAGTGGCATGATCTTGGCTCACTACAACATCTGCCTCCCAGGTTCAAGCGATTCTGCTGCCTCAGCCTCCCGAGCAGCTGGGATTTACAGGCATGCACCACCATGCCCGGCTAATTTTGTATTTTTAGTAGAGAAGGGGTTTCGCCATGTTGGACAGGCCAATTTCGAACTCCTGACCTCAAGTGATCCACCTGTCTCGGCCTCCCAAAGTGTTGGGATTACAGGCCTGAGCCACCACGCCTGACCATCAAGTTTACTTAAATGTCAATTTAGTGGAGAAAGCCTTCCCAGAATTAAGTACATCTCCCAAACCCTTTTTCTCTCTCAATAAGCACATCTCCCAAACCCTTTTTCTCCTTTGTGGTACTCACTACCATTTGTAATTGTATCTTTATCGTTTCCTTGTCTAATTCCCCATTAGAGAACTACAGAAGGGCAGGGACTTTGATTTCCGAATGTACATTTAGCCGTTAGCACAGGGCCAGCAGATAGTCACTAAATAAATACGTTTGAAAACAAAAATATTAATGAACACCTTCAAAATTTTGTCTTGAGCCAGCCACCTCGTTAAATCCTTGTTTGTGCAAGTCGCTTATCCTCTCTGAGCTTTCATTTCTGAATGTATACCATGGGAATTATCTTTTCCTTGCCTATCTCACCGCGTTATCAAGAGGAGGGTCTGGGCCAATAATCCTAAAAATGCTTCATTAAAAGGTCCCTTAAATGCAATGGATTTCTGTTTTTAGCCCACTGGTAGCCTCGCAGGTAGCAGGTGCCTAAAAAGCCTTGCTTGCTGGGAGCTGGGGGACAGTATTGTTTCTGTGACCGTAGGCGTCGAAGCTATGCAGAAGCATTCCGCGGACTGCGGAGAGATGGGGCTCAGGCCAGCATCCCTCTCGCTCTGGCCCTTCCCGGGAGGGGCTGGCCGAGCGAGGCTGGAGGGCTGGGAGGCCGCGGGGGCAGTAACTGTCAAACCTCGCGGCTTGGCGCCATTATTTAAATAGTACGTGCCTGTCTCGCAGCTGTACGTGCCCGGGGCGGGGCTTCGAGCGCACGGAGCGGGGCGGAGGCAAGAGGAGGGCTGGGAAGTTGGAGGGGCGGGCCGGGGCGGGGCCAGGCCGGCTAGAGGGGCGGGCCTAACGGCGGCCCCCGACGAGAATCACTGCGCTTGCGCTGACAGACGCAAGATGGCGGACAGTGCGGAACTAAAGGTAAAGCGCAGCTCGAATTCACTTCTAATATTCGGCCGTGGAGACGGCGCCGTTGGTGCCGAGGGGGATGGGTCCGACCCTGGGGGGCCGCTTGGGCCTGACTCCACCCGGGCCTGGAGTTGTAGGGAGAGAGGCGCGCCCAGTCTCAGCAGAGGGGGCCCGGCTGCGGCGGGCCGCGGGCCCCGGGTGCCTCGGGGGCGCTGACGGGTCGTCCCCGGCGTGTTATTGTTGTGGGCGCCTCTGGCGGGGGTGGCGGGGGAAGAGATAGGGAGTCGGGAGGTAGGGGCTGCAGCTGTCTCCTGGGCTCGGCTTTTTCACCTTCCAGTTAGCCTCCCCGCCCCCCATGGGGAGCTGGGGCTGGGGGCAGGGTGCTCTTGTAGGGGGGATTGGGAAAGCTCCCCGTGGCCGCTTCCTCTTCCTCCTTTGCAGTCCCGGGCTCCTGTCAGGCGCTCTTCTCAGACCCCCGGGAACTTGGCTCCGGCCGCCCCGCCCCTCCTTGGATCGCTGTCGCCCCCGCCCCGGACTCGGCTTTCCCCGGCTGCTCGCTTGTCAGGAAGCGCCTGGGGTGCCCCGCTTGTGGGGAAGCGCGATCCTGGGGCGATAGGGTGGGGATCTCGGGGAGAAGCTCTGGTAAAGTTTGGTGAGCCCCCGGCCGACGTCGGGGTTCGGCTGAGAGGTAGCCGGGGGGAGTCAGCCTGGGCGGGACGTTACTCTCTCTCTCTGATTACAGGCAGCCGAAGGGAGAAACCCCCTCCAAGAGTGTGTCTTTGGAAGCAGTGGTGGGAGGGGGGGGATCCATCTACCTCTCTCCCTTCTCTTGCCTTGGCTGGTGTGGAGGGTGAGAGGAGCCTTTGGGGGGGGTCTCTGCACACACCATGATGGCGATGCGGTAGCTGATGGAGGTGAATGGTTCGTGTTTATATCCCCCCATTGCCTTTTGTTTGTAGGGACATCTTGCTGGCCATGTTGATTTGAACGAAATTCTCCCCTCACGCTACTCCAACCCCCGATAAATAGAACGTTCCTCTTAACTGTACCAATTACTCACACCTCACGAAATTAGATGAAAGGGTGCCCCCTTTTCCCCGCTTTCTCCCACCCCAATCTTTACCTGATGATGGCTTCTTTACCGAAGCAGATATACCACTACACAAGCAGTTGGGGGAGGAGGGGTGAAACCCTTATGATTGGATTGTGACAAATGGGGCTCCGCTTGAATAATTTTGGTTTAGTAGCAGGCAGTTCTTAACTAACGCGTATTATTTCGAGGCTCTGAACTCGATCTTCTCTGTGGCTTACTGTGTGTGAACCTAGCAGCTGGTTGTATCTCGACCCAGAGAACTGACATCTCTGTTGGAGTGGAGATTGGGATATACAATTGTAAATCTTTGGGGAGAGCCTTCTTTTTATCATTAATAAAAATTATGTAGTTTTTTTTCTCCGTTATAATGAAACGACAATTTCTAGAACAACCAAATGCCAGATTTGATTCTGTAGAGTTCTTCCCGTGGAATAGCCTCACCGAAAGATCTTTTCTCCTAATAACTTCACAATGTTTACATTCCAAGATTTGTATGTTAAGGTATTGGCTTTGAGTGTCATTCTTTTAACATGTACTTCTAATTACAAATTTACTTAAGGGAGAGCAGATTTAGAATGGATGGTTTTGGTTTTTCCCCAGTTTCAAACTATTGACTGAAATGAGAAAGCCTTAGGAATTTGAATATTTGGAGATAATTAACCCTTGAAATAAAAAAAAAAAGAAAACACACAACTTTAAGACATGTTTTTCTCTTAAAATAGAGTTACCATGTTGCTGTGGTCTTTTCCTTCTAATATTTATTTTGTTAGGAGTTCTTTTGAATGATAGCTAATCAGTTGTTATACATGAACCATAGAATAAAGCTGAAAAGCTTGTGCAGGCTATATTGTCACTCTTGATGCTGTCCAAAGAAACTAGTATGGAAAGCACATGCTGAGAGATTTCCTTCTTTGTTCTTTCTCATTTTAAGAAAGTGCCTTTGGGGATAGATCAGATCCCTGGTGTGAGTCTTGTTAGGTAAAGTTTCTCTTTACAAAAATGAACCAGTATCAGATAAGCACCAAACACTTGAAGAAATGTTATTTTTCTAAAATTAGTCTCCTTTTTTGCTCTCTCCAAAATCTACTTGAGTTTTTCCAGAGGAATTTTTTTTCTACTTTTATGTTCCTTTTGTATAATTTTTCAAATTATAATAACTGTTTTGACATGTTGGTATGTCATTGTGTATGTCTGAGACTTTGAGGAGCTGTGTGATAAATTGCTTAGCTGGTGGTAGCTGTGTTAAAAAAAATTTGGTTAGTACTTCATTGTGGTTAGATTTGCTGTTCCTTTTTTGGGGGGTGGAGGAGGTGATCTCAGGAACGCCTACCATAGTTATTCGAGAATGTGTTAAAAAAAAGAATGTGTATATATAATTTTCTGTGCAGTAAGGTTTGGCAGATACTTCTTTTGGAAATGATATTTTTGGAAGGCTTTTTGTTTGTGATTTTTGGAGGTAAATATCATACATTCCTATTATGATAGGTAAAATCAGAGTAAGAAGAAAAAAAATCTAGATTTTTTTGAAATTTTAAATGGGTATAGAGTACTTCAGCTGTGAAAGCTTTGTGTAAATACAGTGACTTTCATTATCTTAGGCCTGAGCCCCACACTTCGTTTTGCTGTGGATTGTATTCATAATTATTTTCCTCATGGTTTTTTTAGTGAGTCCTTTTAAATCTATAAGGAATCTGCAAAGATCAGATGGGAAAACAGATCTTTATCCCCTGTAGGAATTGTGCACGCTGCAACACTTCAAGATATTGCCAATAAAAATTAGATTGTAAGTCATACATATCAAAATGAATTCTCTATGCACATTTGTTTATGAAAGCTTTAATTTTTCATTAGAGGAATACCCATAAATGATGTTTTTAAGAATGTGGAGAGTATTTTGTCATCTTTGGGAACTTAAAAGCGGGAGGTTGTGATGGCCAGATGATCTTGATAGTTAAAAAGCTGACAGCTTCATGCAGCTCCTCTTAAAGTACTTTAAAAAATATACACTTTTTTTGAGTAAAACGCAAACCAAGTTATATTGCCATTTTAATTTACAGGGAGAAGAGTGGGAGGGAAGAAGTTCATCATCATTTTAGTGGAGTAAATAAATGGGAAGAGAAACCAAAATTATAAAAGTTTCTATAAGTATGTTAGTAAATTCTATTGTTATTTTCTGCCTCTTTATTTTCAAAAAATAGCGACTTAATTTTGATCCTTGTGCAGTAATTTGTGTGCTTTTATTTCAGATAGAGGCAAGTACGTCTGACAGTTTATTCATGGATTTGATTTGAATCTCTGTAACTTGCTTTCGTCAAGTGCCACATTTAGATGGCTGTTGTTTTATCTCATTTTTATGAACAGTATTAAGAAACACTACAGTATAGTTTATAAAACACTACAGTATAGTTTCTAAGTATTTCATATGATTGTTTTGAAATACCGCCTTCTTTTCATCCCCAGTTTTCTCCTGGGTGATCGCATTGTCTTTCCCTTCAAAGAGTCTCTTGTAATCCCTGTTGATTGCAGTAGTGCTTAGTGGCGAGTCCATAGCTGATTAACCTTGGGTTTCTCCTGGTGAACTCCATCAACATGCTGCCCCAGAGTTCTTGCTGAGCCTTTTGAGTTTAGTGGAATTTGTACCATTTCTTGCTGGTAACCAGGGATAAGAAAATAAAATGGCCAGTGGTTGTAGTGGAAGCGGGGAAAAAGTATCTAAGTCTCTGAAAAACTGGGTGTTTATGATGAGATGTAGCCTTTAAAAACAATGACCAAAAACTGATTCCTTACTTCACAGAATTGATTGTGGTGTCTTCTGAAGTATTTGGCATTAAGCATCTTGCTTTTTTATTAATGTTCGAATAATGTCTTATTATATAGTACTTTGCAGTTCATAATATATTGCATTATTTCTTTTGATCTTTCCAACAGTTTTTTGAGGTAGGAAAGGCAAGTTATAAGTAAATCCCTTTTACAGCTAAAGAAAGTGAGCCCAGAAAGGGTAAGTGACTATTGCAAGGTCCTGCAATTAAACGTGGCAGGGACTTGAGCCTAGGTCTTGTGTAGGCCTCCTTAAGGGTACCACAGCAGACCTGGAGTCCTCTAGGGTGCCCAGTTCACAAAGATTTCTAGTTAAGTTGTTGCTCATACTTCCTCTTTTGGGAAAGCTCTATGCTACGGTATTTTTGGATATTCCTAGGGCATTTTGCAAGCTTCCTTGCAAAAAGGAGTTTGTTAGCTGGAATCATACACGTTAATTTTTGTAAGTATCATTTTGCTTGGGAAAATTTCAGAGGATACTGAAAAGTAAGCAGAAAAATAAACAGTACCTGTAATCCCAACGCTCAGAAATATCATGGTTAACATCTGGGTATTTATTCATTTAGACTTTATCTCTGTGAGTATATGTATATGTATATTCATCACAAAGAGATATCACACTATTTTTTATTTATAATCTGCTATTTTTATATTTGTTTATCCAGATTAGTAAATACAGTTCTGTATGATCATTTGCAAGCTTACATTATATTTTATTCAACTAGTCCCTGTCATTAGACAATTAGATTATTCTACTTTTTTTGCAGTGTCTTTGCAGCCTTGTACCAAAGTTTGCAGATGTTTTATTTTAACTAAATATATTGGTATGACAGATATTTTTTGTGCTTTAGAAAGCAATGCAAATGTTTATTTTTGTAGAGACAGGGATCTCACTGTGTTGCCCTGGCTGATCTCAACCTCTTGACTTCAAGCAATGCTGCCGTGGCCTCCCAAAGTGTTGGGATTACAGGTGTGAGGCACTGTGCCACTGTGCCCAGCCTGCAAATGGTTTTTAGAGGTGTGAGGCACTGTGCCACTGTGCCTGGCCTGCAAATTAGGTAAAATGTTGTCTGTGAAATAAATTAGTCATTCTTGGTTTGTTCATTGTCATACCTTTATTGTTTCCCTTTCTGTGCCAGATAGGATTATTAAATGATGGCAGATACAGGTTTTACAAAATGTAAGCAAACATTACTTCAACATCAGAATGTTTGATAAAGTATGAAATTGATTATGAAATAGCATTTCATAATCTACTATTCATACTATTCTATGAATAGAAGAATTTCAAGTATGCAGGTATGATTTTGGAAGTCATATCACAGTGATCAAATATTGCAAGTTTTTGTGCCTTATTTAGATGCTTATCTGTTGTTAACTGTCATTTTAAAACTATGCTGAACATTAATATAGAGAAAATGGAAATGAGAATTTACTTTACTCATATTTTTAGTCTCAAAACAGCGTTGCCATAGTATTAAATTGGGAGGTAATATTGTTTCAAGGGTTTGGCTTTAGAAAGGTAACATAGGCAATGAAAGCATTTTTATTAAAAAAAAAAATCTTTATGAGTTAAACCAATTAATAAATGCATATGTGAATTAAGAATGCTATTTGTGCAACATCTGAAAAGTAGTGCATTGTAGAAGGAACTTGAAGAAATTGATCATACTCTAAATTTGATTTGTTAAATGGTCTTCACCTAAATCTGTATTTATGTAACATTTTATAATTAGGATTTCTTTGAAATAGGCAGTAGAGACAATTTTAAAGTACTTAGTTGTCATTAACCATCAATTTCAGAAATAGTAATAATTGGCACTGCACTTTTTGCTAGATGTTTGTGACTGTATTTCCCCTTCCATGTTAAAAATTGTGGAACTCCCGTTACTCTTGGTCTCAGTAGTGTCACATGAAAAGATAATTCCCCAGAATCCTCCCTTCAGAGTTTTCTGGTAAGCCTTTATTCTTAGCTACGAGCTTCTGAAATTCATCAAAATGAAGAAACCATCTTTTTTCTTTTTCAGCTTTTCCGTAGATCAAGCAAACAAAACAAACATAAATCCTGTGAACATTAACTAGTAATGGAGATATCAGTAACTCTCACAGGACTGGTGTAAACGTTCCTATTTTTGAAAACTTAATCCCTTTCTTACCTTTCCTGCTATTCACTGCTTTCAATTTCCCCCCTTTGGTTGCTGGGTTAATTTCACCAAAACACTCCTTTCATTCTGTCAGGCCTGTCTATAAAATCTTTGAATAGCTTTCCATCGAAAACTGGATAAAGTCTTAGTTCTCAGTCTAGTATTCAAGATTTTCTATAGTCTGACCCCAGTCCACTTTGTGTGTATGTTTTGTCTTTTCAGCTATATAGCAAAAGCCCTTAACTTAAAGCCAGAGCTGTTAGTTTGCTTCTTTTTGTTGGCTGGTGTTCTGTTTGTACACCCCTCCATTCTCCCATCCTACCCTGTGGACACAGTAGGTGTTTTTAATATACATGTGTCAGATGAACAAATTATGTTTAAGATTTGTTTCTGTCTCTGTAGACTTGCCTATCTTGGGCATTTAATATAAATGGAATAAAAACATGAAACTTTTTGTGTCTGGCCTTGTACTCATTTTTTTCTCTGCATGGGCACTTAAATGTGTATGTCTGTATAATATTTGTAATTTATTTTGTGTGTGTATGTCTAGATGAGAACAAAACTAGGCACATAGAAGGAACTTAAGTGAGTGTGCATGTACATAAATATCTTTTCTAAAACCACAAGTGAGATCATACTATACATAGCATCCTACAGTTTGCTTTTTTCACAATAGATACTGAAGATCTTTCCATGACATGTCCAAAAAATGAGATGGTCTCATTCTTTTTAACAGTGCATAATATTCCATATGTGTGTTTATAGAGATTTACCTCTTGAATTTATCAATGTATATGGTTAAAAGTTCTTAAGAACTTGTTTTGATGATTTTGTTATACACTACTGGGTTTTTTTTTTTTTTTAATTGCCACATTTAAATGTAACCTCTTTAGTATTAATGTATTAATGCTGGAGTTTCACTTAAAAATAGGATTGAAAACATCACAGGTAAGGGTTGTGTAGCTTGAAGAGAAATGGAATGCAGGTCTTTATGCAGTTCTGGCAGTGCACAGCCAAAGCAATTCATTTTGTGTTTGGGTTTCTGAATGTGAGCAAGCCTGTTTTTAAAAAAGCTCATGGCATAGTGCTTAAAATAGAACTTAACATGCTATCTTGTGCTTTATGGTGAATTTTAAGACTTTTTCTTGCAGTCATGCAAGTCTAATCTTAAAGATTGGAAAGATTTCAGAGTAAATATTTTTTCTCATATGTTAAAATCATCATTCTGGTCTGTGGGCTTCTGTAAGTTACCCAAGAAGGGGACTGAAGAGGCACAGAACTGGCTCGGAGACTGGCTTATAGTAGATTCTCAGTAGTTGTTATTTATTCAAGAATTAGTTATCACATTCTGTTATTTATTATATTTTTGGGTATCTACTGTGTATGAGGTACCAGCTTATTGGTGAGTTTAGTGTATTATCACATATGTGTGTGTATTTATTTGAATATTTCTGTTATAGTGGAATGTTTACTAAAAATTATCTTTTTAAAAATTATACAAGTAATGCATCATTTATTACAGAGGTTTTCAAAGTCTGTTTCTCAGGCCACTGGTGGTTCCCTGGAGTTTTTCTGGGGGTCCTCCAGGTCAAAATGATTTTCCTAATAATAGTAAGGCATCATTTGCTGTGCTGATGTCTGCGAAATCAGTGGTGGGCAAAACTGCCGACACCTTTGCACAAATTAAGGCAGTGGCACTAAATTGTTCTAGTAATTGTGTTCTTCATCACTATGCAGTTGGAATTAAAAAAAAAGTGCCAGTTAAACTTAATGTCCTTGAAGCAATAAAACTTCCTAATTTTATTATATCTCAATCCTTGAGTACTTTTAAAAATATATTTTGTATGATGGAATGAAAAGTACCTGTAAAATACTTTTATTGAATATCAAATCTGATGGTTAACGCAAGGAAAAGAACTTGTGCAGTTGAGTTGTGAGCTTTTTAAATTGAATACCGTTTTTACTTGAAAAAATGGCTGGCAAAATATGGTTATACAGACTTGGGTATTTGGCATACATTTTCATGAAAATAAACAAAGTGTGCCTGTCACTGCAAGGAAAACAACCGACAATATTTGTTACTAATGATAAAATTTAAGCTTTCAAGTGAAGATAGAATTTTGGAAGACATGTATTTGCCACTGTGAGCTTGACAGTTTCCCAATACTTGACTTTTTTGATAAGATCAGTGTGATATTAATGAACATGTTATGTTGAAGTTGCATCGTGAAATATGTCAACATTTGGAAGAACTGCATAACTCAGTGAACTAATATTTTTCAAATAACCAATGCATGATACTACAAAATCATGCCTGGATAAAAAGATCCGTTGGAAATGGAAGACAGACCAATGAATTTTAGTCTATCAGAGTAGGAAATATTCATTGATAGGGTTTCAGATTTCTGCATTGCAGCGGCCTTTAAGAAACTACTATGTGTTGAGTTTTGGTAAAGGATCTCAAAGAATATAGAAAATTATCTGAAAAGGCTAGATCATTTTAATAAAAATACTCCATCTTTTCCCAACTCTGTAGAGCTTTGTAAGGCTAGATTTCCTTTATATTCTTCAACCAAAACAATCTAATACACACAGTGAGTGGAAAAGTAGATGTGAGAATCAAGATGTCTTTATTAAGCTGCATATTAAAGAGATTTGCAAAAGTGTAAAACCATGATAGTCTCCTAATTTTTATTGAAAATAATTTTTAAATATGAGATTTATGCTAACAAGTAATGGATTAACTGATTAATTAATTAATTTTTTGAGATGGGCTTTGCCATGTTGCCCAGGCTGGTCTCGAAGTTGGGGACTCTAGCGATCCTCCTGCCTCAGCCTCCAAAAGTGTTAGGATTACAGGGTGAGCTGCCACGCCCAGCTATTGTTTATTTTTTTTAAATGACAAATCTTTTAAAGTTCTCTGCTTTAACTGCAAATACAGTAAATATCGATAGATTTAGTCAACATAAAGTTTTTGTTTTTGAGGGGGAGGCAGTCCTCCGCTTTGAAGAATATAAAAGAGTCCCAAGAGAAAAAACTTTGAAAACTTGATCTTTTTTAAAATTTAAAATTCGTAGTGCGGCAGTGCATAATTTAATATGGGGCTATCCCTTTCACCTTCTCGCTCATGATATTTTTTGTAACTTAAAAGGAAAAATAAGTCTTGAGGTGGTAGCTCATCATGCCTATAATCCCAGTGCTTTGGGAGGCCAAGGCAGGCGGAGTGCTTGAGCTCAGGGGTTTCAGACCAGCCTGGACAACATGGTAAAACACATCTCTACCAAAAATACGGAAAATTAGCCGGGCATGTTGATGCACATGTGTGGTTCCACCTGCTCAGAAAGTTGAAGTGGGAGGACTGCTTGATCCTGAGAGATGGAGGTAGCAGTGAACTGAGATCTACTGTGCTTCAACTGGGTGACAGAGTGAGACCTTGTCTCAAAAAAAAAGAAAAAGAAAAAGTTTACTTCTGGTGATACTCTTATACGGCAGTTTGCTGAGCAGAAGCTATTTAATTAAATCCTGCATCTCTGTAAGTAATTCTAAGCAATAGTAGCTTGCATTGCACTGAATGAATGTGCTTGAAGCACTTTGTTTTTTGGAGACAGGATCTTGCTCTCTTGCCCAGGCTGGAGTGCAGTGGTATGATCATGGCTCACTGCAGCCTCAAACTCCTGGGCTCAAGTGATCCTTCTGCCTCAGTCTCCTGAGTAGCTGGGACTTTGGGTGTATGCCACCATGCTCTGCTGATTCAAAAAAAAAATTTTTTTTTCTTTTTTTAGAGATATGGTCTAGCTGTGTTGCCTGGGCTGCTTTCAAACTCTTAGACTCACATAATCCTCACACCTCAGCCTCCCAAAAGTGTTGGAATTAAAGGTGTTGAGCCTCTTTACCTGGCTTGAAGTACTTTTAATCAGTAGGTATGGGAAATACATAACTTTTTATTTTTTCAAGGTTTTTTTTCCCTAGTATCTTTTCTATCTTTTTTTTTGAGATGGAGTCTTCCTCTGTTGGCCAGGCCCGAGTGCAGTGACAGGATCTCGGCTCACCACAGCCTCTGCTTCCTGGGTTCAAGTGATTCTCTTGCTTCAACCTCCCGAGTAGCTAGGATTACAGACAGGTGCCACTGTGCCCAACTAATTTTTGTATTTTTAGTAGAGGCCAGGCTGGTTTGAACTGCTGACCTTAGGTGATCTGCCTGCCTCAGACTCCCAAAGTGCTGGGATTACAGGTGTAAGCCACCATGCCTTGCCTGATTGCCTTTTCTCTAGTAAAATATAAGAATTACATGAATAAATGAAAAATTCATGCAGATATTCCCTTACTTAATGTTAGCCAATAATTGCCTCTCCAGCAGAGCTTAGCTCTTACCAAATACATATGATTGATTTGCATTCTACCTATTTTGTTTTCTTCCTTTCCCTTTTGTGGGATAAACATGAAACAGGACCTAGAAGTTATAAGACTGAATACTTTTCAGTTTCTTTCTACATTTCTTTATTTTATTTATTTATTTAGAGACGGAGTTTCACCGCGTTGGTCAGGCTGGTCTTGAACTCCCGACCTCAGGTGATCCACCCGCCTTGGCCTCCAAAGTGCTTGGATTACAGGCATGACCCACTACGCCCGGCCTCGTTCTACATTTCTTTAGAGTGGTACGTGAAAAACTCCAGCCTTTGTTCCTTAAACATCTTTCCCCAGGGTGTCAAAGTAAGACCGGAAAAGGAATATTTTTGTCCCAGAAGTTATTCTAATACTTGATTTCAAAATCAGGTAGTATCTTAAAGGTTGAAGACTTTTTAAAAAACGATAGTATTTTTTGTCGAATTGAATCATAGTTAGGGAAAAGAGCATGAATTTTAGAATTGTTGTTAGTCTTCACCTTTGAATTTAGATAGTCCCAGGAATGAGATTAATGCTCTTCTAAGTGTCAGTAGGTCTTGGTCTGTCCATTGTTTCCAGAGAGGAATTGTATAATCTCTTGTTGAGGCTGCTTACCTGGCTCCTAATGTTTGGGGAACAAGGCAGAATAAAGGTGTCCCATGTATGGGTATGCAGACTTTGCTTAATCTCCCTATGTTTGGATTTGTGCCTCACCCTTGATCTTAGCCCCATACTGGTCTGAGTCTGGAGCTTCTCTGGTTCAGTCTTTCCAGTAAACCTCTGGCCTCTTGTGTTATGAGAGGCTACAGGGCATGGTAGACTAGTTGTTTCCTGGGTATTTAGTTAGAGGAGACCTGAGGGTCTAACCATCCTGTGTGTTCAGGTTTTCAAACAGCCCCCTTGTATTTTGCCCCCTGTCTTCTTTAGGGATAGATTTGCTCGCCTTTCTTTGGTATTCCCCTCTCTAGGTATGTGTAGGCTGTGGATTGTAGATTCCTCTTCTGATTTAGTTATCACTGCATTGTCTGCTATTCATTATCAGAAAGTTTGTTGAAATTTCTAGTTGGTTATTTTTTTCTTTTTTTCTTCCCTCACTATCATTTTGTTTCTCTTTATGGGGGGAATATGGCAGATATTTGTATATGGCGACTTCATATTTAACTGGAGGTCATTGTAAACTTTCTGCGAAGCTTATAATACAAACTATATTAATATATGATAATGATTCTTAAATAGTTGCCTATCTGCGAAGCTTATAATACAAACTATATTAATATATGATAATGATTCTTAAATAGTTGCCTATCTTGAATTAAGATGTGTTTTGAGTGGTAGTAGAAATTGTGTTATTTTCTAAGAGAAAGCTAGGTTTTTATTTTTTTAATTAAATTATATACAGCATAGTGTGTATAACCTTACAGAAAAATGTGTAACTTATAGACAGGCAATAAAACAAACATCAAACATAATAAATAGAGCATCGTAAAACTTTTGAGGCCTTCCTTTGTGCACCTTGTCCTCTCTTCCCTATTTCTTCTCGGTAACTTGTATCAATAGGTTATTTTACAGGTAAAAACTATTAGTGAAACAATAGTTTTGTATATTATTTATTTGTAAGGTTGTCTTAAAACCATTGCATCCAGTATTTTATCTCGCAGTCTTGTAAATTCATGTAAATTCTTGTAAATTCCCAAATTTAGTATAGCATTCTTCAAAGAGGAGGATTCCATAGGAGAAGGTGAAGAGGAAAGTTTTGGAGACCTGAAAGTATGTATAGGCTGGATGTGGTGGCTCACACCTGTAATCCCAGCACTTTGGGAGGCTGAGGTGAGCAGATTGCTTGAGTGTAGGAGTTTGAGACCAGCCTGGGTGACATGGCAAAAACCTGTTACAAAAAATACAAAAGTTAGCTGTCTGTGGCGTGTGCCTGTGGCTCAACTACTTGGGAGGCTGAGATGGGAGGATTGCTTGAGCCAGGAGGTTGAGGCTGTAGTGAGGTGTGATCGCACCTTTGTACTCCAGCCTGGGTGAGAGAGCGTGCCAAATGTACATGCTCATAGATTCCAGTAATTACATCTGATGATGTCTAGGGAAGAATAAGGGACTTGAGTTAATTACCCTAGTGATCTACACCAGGTTAAGCCTTTTGTTTTTGAGACTTGAGTTTTTGCTCTTGTCACCCAGGCTGAAGTACAATGGCGTGATCTAGGCTCACTGCAACCTCTGCCTCCCGGGTTCAAGCTGTTCTACAGCCTCAGCCCCTCGAGTAGCTGGGATCACAGGCGCCTGCCACCACGCCTGGCTAATTTTTGTATTTTTAGTAGAGAAGGGGCATGTTGGCCAGAGTGGTTTTGAACTCTTGGTCTCAGATGATTCCCCCCGGCTTGGACCTCCCAAAGTGCTGGGACTATAGGTATGAGCCTGGCCTGGGTTAAGTCTTGAAAAGTGCTCCGATTTATATGTGTCCATACTGTCACCCACAAAGAAGTTGAATCATCAGAGTTATGAGAAAAGTCCAGCTTTTTGGCAGAATCATAGACCATTAAAGTCTGTATTTTATCTTACGTATTTTTGTCCATTATTTTTTAAGATACATTTTAAAAATGAAAAATGTATAAAAATAGTTATTCCTTTACTTGGCTGTAGGTATTCTGTGCTAAATCTTGCAAACAAATAAGTGTTCTCCCCTACTCTCCCCTCTTTCTCTCTTTTGCTTGTTTGGCCTTTGGTATCACATTTGCTTAAAGCAAGGTTCTTTTTTTTTTTTTTTTGAAACGGAGTTTCGCTCTTGTTACCCAGGCTGGAGTGCAATGGCGCGATCTCGGCTCACCGCAACCTCCGCCTCCTGGGTTCAGGCAATTCTCCTGCCTCAGCCTCCTGAGTAGCTGGGATTACAGGCACGCGCCACCATGCCCAGCTAATTTTTTGTATTTTTAGTAGAGGCGGGGTTTCACCATGTTGACCAGGATGGTCTCGATCTCTTGACCTCGTGATCCACCCGCCTCGGCCTCCCAAAGTGCTGGTGTGAGCCACCGCGCCTGACCCAAAGCAAGGTTCTTATTCAATCATTCCATCAATAAAAATGAGTGCTGATTTATATGCCAAATACTGTGTTAAATGCTTACATGTCATTTGGGAATGAATTAGGGTTTTTGCTCTTGTGAAATTACATTCTAGTACTCCTGTAGGTATATGAAAAATAGTTTGGTTCTCTTGTGCCTTTCCATATTTGAATTTTTATAGAGAACACATGTTTTAATAATTAGCAAAAACTTTATTTTGGGAACTGTTTTCTTGAATATCAAATAACAATATTAAATGCATTGTTAAAGTTTAATATGTATATGCTTCCTAAAGGTAGTTTTTGGAGGAAGAAGATGTGGGAGGAGCAAGGAAAAGATACGAAAGAGTTATTGTAGGAAGTTTGATGGCTGGCTCATTGGAAAGTTTAGTTAGATGCCTGTGCCCGTTGAGATTGACGACTATGGATGTAAAGTAACATCCGTTTGCATGAGTGGATGCATTCTTTTCTCCTACCAAGTGGGAACTAGTTGAAAGTGCCAGGCATAGAGGAACAAGGGAATTTTGCAAAGGAATGTTTAGGGGCCAATGGATAGGGCGTGACAACATCAGTGAATTAGTGATCTTTATGAAATTGAATTCTTGCAGTGAAGCAAGTAACAAAAGGAGGTTGTAGTTGGAAAATGGAATGATTTTGAAGATGGTGCAGGTTCTGATGGAAAGGTCCGGGATGTGGCCTGGGGAGTGGGTGGCTGAGGGTGGAAAGTAATGATGATGAGTTAAGTTGGAGCCTGAATGACCACGGCAGGTACTAAAACTTTAACTCAGTGAATGACAGGATGTTCTAGAGATGCACTGTCCAGTACTGGTGACACTAGTTCTGTGTAGCTGTTGAAAACGTGAAATGTGGTTAGTCCTAATTGAGATTTGCTGTACATGTGAAACATACTGGATTTCGAAGACATAGTATGAAAAAAAGAATGGAAAATATTAATAATTGATATTGATTACATGTTGAAATGATAATTTGGGTTTATTGGATTAAGTAAAATATGTCATTAAAATTAATTTCACCTACTTTTAATTTTTTGAAATAGAGATTTGGTCTCACTATGTTGGCCAGGCTGGTCTTGAACTCCTGGGCTCAAGTGATCATCCTACCTCAGCTTCTCAAAGTGTTGGGATTACAGGCGTGAGCCGCCGTGTGTGGCCTTTTTACTTTTTAAAATGTGACTAGTAGCACATTTAAAATTACATATGTGTTTCACACTTGCAGCTTATATTGTATTTTCGTTAGCACTTTTCTAGAGAGATTACTGCCCATAAGTAGAATGGGGATTAGGTGGGAGGACAGTTGTAGGGGTCTGTAAAACCCAATGTCAGAATCTTTTGGGAGAGGGAATGGACACTGAGGCTTCTTTTCATTAAGTTCCCTGGTCCTTCCTCTTCTGCTGTACTTGGTGCTCAGAATTATGACCTTTTCATCCCCCTACCCTTACCTCCCTTCTCTCTACTGGGTGGCCATCCTCAGGGAGTTTGCTTCATTCTTTTGAGGAGAATAATGATAAACAACAATAATAGAAAGCAATACCAACAAAAATAACCATGTAAATGCAAGTAATTAACACTGTATTTATAAAAGGAAGAGGTCACTTCTGACTAAGCTTATTTCAAACTGGGCCTTAAAAAAGAAGAGTTTTGAAAGTTGGTGACCAGACACAGTGGCTCACACCTGTAATCCCGGCACTTTGGGAAGCTGAGGTCAAGCTGAATACTTGAGCCCAGGAGTTTGAGCTGGCAACATGGTGAAACCCTGTCTCTACAAAAACCAAAACCAAAAATTAGCCAGAGGGGGGTGACGTGAATCTATAGTCCCAGCTACTAGGGAGGCTGAGGTGGGAGGGCTGCTTGAGTCTGGGAGGTCAAGGCTGCAGGGAGCCTTGATCATGCTACTGCATTCCAGTCTGGGTGACAGAGTGAGACCCACCCTCAAAAAAAAAAAAAAAAAAAAAAGGTGATTACTGGGATGTTCTTTGAAGCAGAGGGAACAGCATGAGCAAAAGTAAGAGAGAAAACATTGAGGTGTATTTGCAGAACAGCTACTAGATCCACATGTGGATGTCTGTGTAAGAAAGTAATGTGAGCTCTGGGAAGCTGGGGCCAGATTGTTATGAGAATTTTCTACATTGAAACTGTGTGAGTCTGAAACTATGTTGAATGCTATAAAGGAAGAGGACAGAATTCTGTAAGAACATTAACCAGGAAACCTGACTGTGAGTTAGTGTGCTCAGAGAAGACTTCCTATTTTGAACTGTCTGAACTACAGACTTCCTCCACATCCAAGTCTTTTCATATCTTCTTAATGTCATGCCTTCCTTTTTTTCTTAGTTACTTTCACTATTTCAGACTCTTGTAGTATCAATTTGGTATTTATAAAACAGCCTCTAAATTGGTCTCTTGTATCTTATATCCTCTTTCAAGTTATTTACTCTTCAATGAGATAGATTTTTTATGTCAGTTTCCTCCCCTCAACATTTTCTGCAATTGAAAATGTTTTTATAACTTTGCATTCTTTTTAGGATTAAGTATAAACTTCAGTTTAGCCCTTCAAACTAAAAAAATATTGTTTGAATGCTAGTTACTGAGTTTGGTTGCTAGTATGCTCAGTAGGCACTGGGCACATTTTTGTAATGTCCTCATTTTACCAATGTGGTTTGTCAGAATTAACAGGTGCCAAACCGTTGTTACTCATTTTTATTGACAACGAACAAGACAGTCTCTATAGACAGAGCATATATTTTGGTCAAGAATTGACAGGTAAACAGGGCCTCTCTATGTACAGCATAAGAGCGGTACACTGAGTTAAACAGGAGAGCACATAAAAGGGTAAATTTTTAATGTTAGGAGTGGATTGAGGAAAATATCCCAAAGGTTATGACATCTCAGTTGAGAACTGAGTGAGTTGGAATTAGCTAGTAAAAAGGTTGGGATGGGAGTGGAGTGGGGAGAAGAGCTGCTCCTTCAAAGAACAGCATATATACAAAAGTCCTGGAAGATGGAGAGTTGGTTAAGAGATTGGTTACAATGGTCATGCGAAGGAGTTGGGTAGTAGATGATCATGGAAAAATTTAAGCACAAGAGTGACATGATTAGATTTATATTTTAGGGTGATCACTGGCTACAGTGAGGAGGATGATTTGGAGAGGGCACTATTGGAGGCAGGAAGGAAAGAGTCTCTTGCAAACTCTGGATTAGAGTGGTAATAGGGACTTAGACATTTTAAGGTTAAAGATCGACAGGACTTGGTAAATAGATGTGGACGTGAACAAGAAGATGGTGTAGCAGCTTCTGGTGTTAACAGGTGGTTAGGTGGATGGGAAGGTTTGGAGAGAGCTGATGTGTTAGGTGTGAATATGTTGAGTTGATGACTTCTTGGGACATAAAGGAGAGGTGTTTACCAGACGTGGATTTGGAGTTTAGGAGACCAGGGTTAGGCTGGAGATAAAGATTTGAACTGAGTGAAAATATGGTTACTTTAGACTTAAGATTCAGTAATACTCTTTTTCTTCTGTCATAGAGTTTATCTCTCCTTTTTTTTCCTTTTTTTAAAAATTAATTAATTAATTTTTCAGACAGGGTCATGCTCTTTTGCCCAGGCTGGAGGCCTGATCTGCTGGGCTCAAGCCATCCTTTCCACCTCAGCCTCCAGAGTATCTGGGACTACAGGCATGCATCACCATACCCGACTAATTAAAAAAGGTTTTTTTTGTTTTTTTTTTGTTTTTGGTAGAGATGGGGTCTTGCCTTGTTGCCTAGGCTGGTCTCAAACTCCTGGGCTCAGGGGGTCCTCCTGTCTTGGCCTCCCAAAGTGCTGGGATTACCGGCATGAGCCACCATGCCTGGCCTCTCTGTCTGTTTTTGAAACTCAAATGGGGAAAATCATGCCTTCTAGATTTAGGAAGTAAAATAACTTTTAAGAAATAGCTTTCAAACTTTTAAGAACATTGTCTGCATTGAGTATTTGGAGAGATACTCTGGAATTTGATTAACTATATGTTCAATGAATGGTGTTAAGAGTGAGTTTTTCAATAATTGTTCTTTTTGACTGATTATGATAAACTTATATTTTATTTCACTTTCTAATGACCACAAAAGATTAAAAAACTTCTTTTTGAAAAACCATAACCACAGACCATTTCTTTCTTCTTTTGGCTAGTTTATGAATTGTCCTTTAGACATGGACAGTTAAACTTTTTTTTTTCTTCTTCACAGGGTAAGTTATAGACAGCTAAACCTTTCTTTTTCTGTTTTTTTTGGTTTAAAAAAATTATTCTTTATCTGTAACTTTAGCTTTTTTTTTTTTTTTTGGTTAATGTTCTGAATATGTTAAAATGGATACTAGAAAGTATAGTCTGTTTGGGTTCGTGGCCTCAGAGTTTTGTGAGTAGCTCATTTTCCTTCTCTTCCATAAATTTCAGGAAGAATGTATAATATGTTTTCATGAGCCTTACCTTGAAAATGTATTTTTATGTACATTAATGGAATTTTTGAAAGAAAAAACATTTTCTTAAACTTGGTTTTGCTACTGTAGTAACTTTGTAAATATCACTTTAAATCATAAAAGGTAAATTTTAATCATAATCTGTTCTGAAGATAATGATCATAATGATCTGTAAGTTTTGTGGTAGGTTAGCAATTTCACTTTACATAGACTAAAGGATGCTTTTGTTGTGAAATTGTTTCTCTTAACTAGTAGAATAATCAAGTGAAAGTGTTCCATTCTGTGTAGAAAATAAAGGGTTGCTATCATTGATGGGCTTCTGATGGAATTTTAAAAACATACTTAGGCAAGCTCTCACTGCAAGACTTGAATAACTTTTTGCTGTAATCTTTTTTTTTTTTTTGAGATGTAGTTTCACTCTGTCGCCCAGGCTGGAATGCAGTGGTGTAGTCTCGACTCACTTGCAACCTTGGCCCCCCGGGTTCAAGTAATTCTCCTGCCTCAGCCTCCCGAGTAGCTGGGATTACAGTTGCCCACCACCACGACCAGCTAAGTTTTGTGTTTTTAGTGGATACGGGGTTTCACCGTGTTAGCCGGGTTGGTCTTGAACTCTTTACCTGAAGTGATCTGCCCACCTCGGCCTCCCAGAGTGTTGAGGTTACAGGTGTGAGCCACCGTACCCAGCTTCCTAGGGCTTTTAGAACATTTGTGTAGCTCTTTTAAAAAACTTGTTTCTGTCTAAAACTTATAAATCAGGACTGAAATATGATAGCCTTAATTTTCTTGAGCACTCTGTAAAATGTTTGTTTTTACTTTAAGATTGGGGAATCGGGCTGGGTGCAGTGGCTCACACCTGTAATCCCAGCACTTTGGGAGGCCAAGGCGGGTGGATCACGAGGTCAGGAGATCGAGACCATCCTGGCTAACGTGGTGAAAGCCCGTCTCTGCTAAATATACAAAAAATCGACTGGGCGTAGTGGCACATGCCTGTAATCCCAGCTGTTGCGTCGGGGAAAGGAAGGGGCTGAGGCAGGAAAATCGCTTGAACCCGGGAGGTGGAGGTTGCCGAAATCACACCACTGCACTCCAGCCTGCTGGCAGAGCGAGAATCCATCTCAAAAACAAAAAAACAAAACAAACAAGCAAAAAGATGGGGAATTCTAGGAGAAATTAGTCATCTTAATTGCAAATAGTTGAATAATCTTATTTGTAGCCTTAAATTTTATTGTTACCTGGAGGAGAATCTCTTGATATGCTCAGGGCCTTAGAGAGTTGACACTCATAGTCCAAGTTCTTAAGGATGACTTGGGTGAATATTTAAAGGCAAAATTCTCAGATTTTATTTATGGTGCAGAACTGGAAAGGGTGTGTTAAGATGATAAAAGGAAGAGGAATTCATCATCATCATCATCTCTTGGGCACTTACTCAGTGTCATTAACTATACTTAACATGGGGACATGAAGGTAAGTGCCCTATGGAAGGACGTAAACTGGAAAATCAATGATATATCACATTTTGTGATAATAGTATAATAGAGGGGTGTAGGATACAATTTTTCAGAAGGGGTTTGAAAGGCTGGAATGAAGAGTTGAAAAACATTAGGTTTAATGGCATGAAATGTTAAGTTCTACTTTTAAGTTTCAAAAAATTATATTCGAGGATGAGGTGGTTTAACTTAATACTACAGCCGTTATGTGAAAAAGATAGAATAAAGGTTTTAGTCAACATAAGCAACAGAATGATGTGATTGGAGCCCCCTCCCTACTGAAACAAAAGAACAACATATACCACCCATCCCCTCTTGCCCAAATAAACCTAAAATGTGAATGTTTTTTTAGGTTATATTGGTAAAAATACCATGTTCATAATAAGAGGGTTAGTAGTAATACTGCTGTATTTGAGACTAGTCACACCATATCTAGATTATTTCATTCACTTCTGAGTACTGTGGACTGCAGAACACTCAAGAGAATGATCAGGAGTGGGAAGGGGCCGAGCTAGTTGAAGGAAAAAAGTCCTTTTAACACAGTTTAAGAGTCGATTCTGGAATACCAGGAAGATGAAATTTTAGAACCATTGGGTGGATGTTAATGGGAACTTTCAATTCATAGAGCTTTTCACTAATGTAGGCAGCCTTTAAAGGATGTGAACTCTTAGAACTCTTAGCTCAGACTAAAGGCTATAATTTAGACTGTTTAGTTTAGAAGATGCAGTCTTCTCACTTTTTGTTTTGTTAATACATGTTTCTTTTTTTAGGTTTTCCAGCTTTCTTGCAGATGTAGTATACTGTTTGTTTCATTGCCTCTTGTCTTAACTGAAACTTAGATCATCTAATTGCAAATGCAGTGTTTTATTTGTTTTTGGCAAGGGGACAGTTAGGAAAGAATAATCATCTTTTAGAATTTAATAGACTTAAAACTTAAAGTCCTGCTTAATATTTTTAAATTCTGGATTTTATTTGAAAAGTGAATGATGATTGTTCTCATGATCAAGTACAGTACTAATTTTTAAAAGACCAACCTGTTTGTAGAATATTGAACATGGCCTGTAGTTTTTATTTGCAGTATTTCTTGGTCCTGTCTCCTGTATTTCCTATTTCCACTGTATAGTTCCTTCTTACCTTACATGTACATAAATCCTGCTTGTTGCCATATCTTTTAGCTAGAAGTCTTCTTTCTTTTTTTCTTATTTCAACCATCCTGTTGGTGGTTACATCAGTGGCTTCCTTAGGCACTATTTCAGTTACATCTTTACTGCCTCTCAGATATGCATTTATTCCACTGCCTGTTCACACTATACCATGTATATTTCTTAACTGTCATTCAGTGCCCCCTGTCACCCATTTCCTGTCCCTATCTCACTGTAGCATATACTCTGCCCTGGCTGAGCTTGTGAGAAGACACTATGTTAGTAGTTATGAGCTCTGGAGTCAGGTGAGATTTGAGCCCTGTGTCCATCACGTGTATACTGTGTGATTTTAGGTGTAATGTCAGTTTTCTTATCTATGCAATGAGAATAATAATACTCTGTCTTGTGGGTTCATGTGAGGATTACATAAGATAATCATGTTTACTATAATTAGTATGTTAGTGGTACATTATAAATAATATATATTAGGTTTTGTCATTTTTACTCTATCAACCCATGTAAATGACATTACAAATTATCATTGAAAGCATTACTAATATAGAAAGACTTCACTAACTGTATGGATTGTATTTCTTCAACTATAGAAGAGTAGAAGAATGAGAAGAAAATTTCATTTAATACTGTTATGATGTAGAATTTTGAAATTTTAAGGAATCTTTGAGAACCTCTAGTTAATCCCTCATCTTTTTTTGAAGTGAGAAAACAGAACCTGTGAGATTATAATTTGGTGAATTAGTGGCCAAGTCAGTACCAGAATCCAAATTCTATATATGCCAGTACCATTGTATTGTACATTTACTTAGCATATTTTAAGTATTCAGTAACTTTTGAGAATTAATATGATGGTTGTGTGTTTCCAAAGACTAGTTTATTTCTATGTGTTCATTGTTTCTGTCTTCTCTTCCCACACACATTCGTTTAGGGCCTGGGCATTGATTTAAAAAGCATTTATTGAACATCTGTGTGCAGAGCAGCCTTTTTCTTAAGTAAGAGCCATATTTTCTCACCTCTGCATAAGAGGTTTGGCACTGTGTTAGAATTTTAAACTCTAAATTTTAAAATTAAACTAAACCCTTAACTTAAAAAAATATTTTCCTTTTTGAGACAGTGTCTCACTCTGTTGCCTGGGCTGGAGTTCAGTGGTGTAATGTCAACTTACGACAGCCTCAAGGGATCCTCCTGCTTCAGCCTCCTGAGTGGCTGGGTCTATAGGTGTGTGCCACCAACGGGTCTGGCTAATTTTTTTTATTTTTAGGAGAAATGAGGTCTTGCTGTGTTGCCCAGGCTGGTCTCAAATTCCTGGGCTCCAGTGATCCTCCTGCCTCAGCCTCCCACAGTGCTGGGATTACAGGTGTGAGCCACCACACCTGGCCTAAACTTTTTAGGAAAAATATTGTACCCCACTGTTATAATATTTTGAGTTGGATTATTGTTGTTATTATTTTTGAGATGGAGTTTCACTCTTGTTACCCAGGCTGCAGTACAAAGGCACTGTCTCAGCTCACTGCAACCTCCGCCCTCTAGGTTCAAGTGATTTTCCTGCCTTAGCCTCCCAAGTAGCTGGGATTACAGGCATGCGCCACTACACCTGGCCAATTTTGTATTTTTAGTAGAGATGAGGTTTCTCCATGTTGGTCAGGCTGGTCTCAAACTCCTGACCTCAGGTGATTAACGCCCACGTTGGCCTTTCAAAGTGCTGGGATTACAGGCGTGAGTCACCGGGCCCGGCTGGATTTGTTATTTTTAATGTTGAAGTTATTGTCCAGAAGGAACTTTTTGATGGATAGAAGTTTCATGAAATGTGGTAGTATGTAAATAGGGATGATGTTTATCAAAAATTGAAGCCATGGTGCACCATTTCAACAGTGTTTATACTTTGTTTAAAGGAGAATGGAATCTCCATTTATGTGTGATTGCAATATTTTGTCATTTTGTGGGACCCGAATGCACTCACTACGATGGACTTGGAGAGGTAGAAGATAATTAAATAGAGGAGTAGACACTACAGGTCATTTTCCAGTTATCTTATGCTGCTGGAATAAGATAATTGGGTGAAACAAGATTATGGAGAAGTATGTAACCAACCTGATTTGCTGCTTTGAACAGAAACTGTTTAACTAGGTTTTCTGGTTGAACAAGGCATTGTTGACCAATTGCTAATAACTGCTTATTAACAGTTTGTAATGAGAAGATTTAGAAATCATCCAAAAGTAAGTCCCATTGAATGAAGAATCTGACTTTGAAAATAATAAACAACAACTTTCGTTGTTGTGTGCAGGCTTTAATATGTACATTTACAGAATTTGTGATTATTCATTTGCTTTTGTGGCTAAGAAGCAAAAGTATAAATGAAATATTATGACATTGTTAAATGTCTATTTTGTCTGTCTTCAGAATTCATTCTGGTTTACAAATGGTTATAAATTGATGCCAGATAAAGACTCATAATGTAGAGTCTGCTTTATGACTAATCCTGTAAACTACTGCAGTGGGATGTGTGAACAAGAGTAATTATGTTGTTCATCAAGAAGTACCTAATTCTTTTTTTTTTTTTTTTTTAAGATGGGGTTTCACCATGTTGGTCAGGCTGGTCTTGAACTCCTGACCTCAGGTGATCCACCTGCCTTGGCCTCCAAAGTGCTTGGATTACAGGTGTGAGCCACTACGCCCGGCCAAGAAGTACCTAATTCTTATCCACAGTGTAGATATAACCTTCAATAATGGAAGGTCACAGCTAATGAGACAATAAAACTGGCACTTTCTGTTTAGTTGCAAAAGCCTGTTTGCTTGTTGACGTTGTTTGAGTATTGGCTGTATTGATCTTTCTCAGAACATGGCCCTTGCCTCTGTATAGTTGGGACAGAGATCTCATACCTATATTATATGCGTGTTTTTGTAAAGTTTTACATATCTGAAAAGGCGAGTAAAATGTTATCGTCCTGAGTGGTGAGGACTTCCCCATTCCCCACTGCTCTGCCCTGAGAACACTAGAAGCCAGCCTTATACCACCAAAGCAGGAGACTGGATTATTCTTCTCTGTCAAAAGTGATCAGACAAAAGGAAGCAAAGGGAATCTAAGCAAAATAGCCAGGTTCTTGCCCAGTCATTCTAGAGTGAAGTACCCCGGTCTACTCACTCACATAGATTTTCCAATTATCTGTTCAGGATCTTGCTCTTAAATATGTATGCATAGCCCAGGGTTTCCTCTCATTTAAGGAAAACTTCAATCATGAAAGGCAGACACCAATGCACGGAGAAGAAGAAAACAACATCAGCACCCAATTTATATTCTGAAATAAGAAAAATAACAAAATGTAGAGGAAAAACAAAAGAGAAATATGCAGAAAATGAAAAGAGTTCATGGAAATTAAAAATGTAATGGAAGAGTTAGGAGATAAAATTGAGGAAAATCCCAGAAGTTAGAGCTAAAAGACAAGAGATGTAAAAATGCACGAGGAAAAAGAAAATGAAAGAAAATGAGATAATCAGTCTAGAAAGACCAGTGTCTGAATAAATATGTAAGAATGAGAACACAAAGACATGGAAGGAAGATTATCGTAAGAAAACTTCCCAGAACTGAAGGACATACATCTCTGCTCCACAGTTAGCAGTTTATGCAATTAAAGAAAAGACCAACCCCAAGACACAGCATTGTAAAGTTTCAGAACACATTAAGAGAAGCTGCTGTGATTCCAGATGGGGATATATAGTTGACTGTGAAGGGTAATGGATCAGATTGGTGCTAGGCTTCTTAACACTAGAAGCCAGAAAAGAATGAGGGGAGGCCTTCAGAATCTTGACAGAACATGATTTCCTGCCCAGAATTCTGTACTCAGCCAAACTCAGTAGTAAGGGTAAATTAAGATTTTAAAAATACAATGCAAGGAATAAGAAATTGTACCTCATGTGCCCCTTTCTCAGCTGCTAGAGGAAATACCCCGCTAAAAAGAAAACTAAGAAAGAGGAAGTACTGGAATAAGGAAACAGGGGATCCAGTATAGAAGAGAGACAAGGGAATTCCCAGGATAAGCCAAAGGGAAGTTCCAGGACCATAGTTGTGCTCCAGGCCTAGAGAGCCTATAGTCTGAATTGGAACACAGTGGGAGGGCTACAGGAAGTATGTCTCTAAGAAATAAATTAAAATTGATTTATCTGATATATTTGAATCTATTGAGAAGAAAGTTAATACTTTTAGCTGTTTGCTGATGAATTACCAGTAGGTACCTAGAAACCTAAGCAAATAGAAAAATGGTGTAGTCATTAACTATAAGGAGAGCAAAGTTATACAGAAAAGTAAGAGTGGTGGTAATGTACTTTTGGCTTAGCTGTATTATTTACAGCCATAGTAATAATATAAGTACTGACAATTGATTCAACCAAAAATTGTGATAGAAAGATGAGGGAGAAGAGATATAACAGAGCTAAACTGTTATGTTTTATAATAGGAAATCAGTAGAGTTCTACAAGAAAAAATTAAATAGCTGTATAGACGTACTACATAGAATATAGAGAAAAAAATGCCAGAAGAACTAGCTAAAAAGACATGAAAGTGGGTGTCTTGGGGATTTGAAAATTGAGGGGTATGTTAAAGGGGGAAGGAACTGCTGTTTTTCTTGTAAGACTTTTTGGTTTTTTAAATTGTGTTCCCATCTGTCAGATTGAAAAACATCAGTTTTAAGAGGATGCTTCTTACAGAATGCTCTTGTGTTCAAATTATATACAGTTCTCAGGCATTCTAAATCCCCTAGGATTCTGAGAACTATATCGGTTGAGGACGTAGAGTCAGCAGAATGCTATGAAATTGTTGAGGAAGTAATGATTTCTGATAGTAGTAGTTGTTGATGTTATCCTTCGTTGTAAATATTCATTTTGTTGTAGTGCTAACAAATGGAGATTTTTAAACACATTACGTAAATGCAGATTAAAGTACATTTCATTTCAACATCTCAGATGTATTAGTGTTTAGTTTTCCTCAGTGTTGTCAACACTTTTCATTGTGAATTGACTGCTTTATGCTTCTTTGCAGCTTTTCTGTTGAAAGATGCTTGTGTTTCCCGCCCCCTTCTTTTATTTCATTTTTTAGAATACTGCATGCTTATTACAGTCCTTAAGAGTATGCAACAGCTGTTCCAATAATAGCAATAGATACCACCTGAGTTTTCATTATATCTGATTATAAGTTGCAGTGGTTAATTTGAATCTACACACATTCTTTTCATATCTTAGTTGCAGTGGTTAATTTGAATCTACACACATTCTTTTCATATCTTAATCACCAGTTTTTAAAAGCCAAAATGTTGAAGCTTCAAATGGAGATTGAATGTTAAATAAATTAATCTTCAGATAGATTTTTCTGTTTTCCAATTAAAAGGCACATGGTTTGATTCCTCTAAAAGTCATTATATTACGGCGTGAAAGAAAGTACCGTTGGAGTAGAACTAGTTGCATGACATTCAACAAGTTTCTTAACCTTTTTTTTGTTTGTTTGTTTAATTGAGATGGAGTCTCGCTCTGTGGCCCAGGCTGGGATGCAATGGCACGCTCTCAGCTTACCACATCCTCCACCTCCCGGATTCAAGCAATTCAGCCTCAGCCTCCCAAGTAGCTGGGATTACAGGTGTGCGCCACCAGGCCTGGCTAATTTTTTTTTTTTTTTTTTTTTTTTTTTTTTTTTTTTTTTTTTTTTTTTTTTTTTTTGTATTTTTAAGTAGAGATCGGGTTTCACCATGTTGGTCAGGCGGGTCTCGAACCTCTGACCTCGTGATATGCCTGCCTCAGCCTCCCAAAGTGTTGCGATTACAGGCGTGAGCCACTGCACCCAGCTGTTTCTTAACCTTGCTAAGTCTTATTTTCCTCCCTGAAAAATGAGGAAAGTACCTGCCTGATAATTATGACAATTGATGATGAATCCTGTAAAAAAACAGAAACGCTCAGTTACTCGGGAGGCCGAGGCAGGATCACTTGAGCCTAGGTGTTTGAGAATAGTCTGGGCAAAATAGCAAGATCCTCTTTCTTTCTTTCTTTTTTTTTGAAATGGAGTCTTGCTCTGTCGTCCGGGCTGGAATGCAGTGGCTCGATCTCGGCTCACTGCAACCTCCGCCTCCTGGGTTCAAGCAGTTCTCCTGCCTCAGCCTTCCGAGCAGCTGGGACTACAGGCTCCTGCCACCACGCCCGGTTAATTTTTGTATTTTTAGTAGGGATGAGGTTTCATCATATTGCCCAGGCTGTTCTCGATCTCCTGACCTTTGTGATCTGCCTGCCTCTGCCTCCCAAAGTGCTGGGATTACAGGCGTGAGCCACTGCACCCGGCAGATCCTATCTCTTAAATAACAAAAGTAAAAAGCTTGGCTTGCTAATAGCAGCTACTGTTTGAGTACCTACTGTGTACCAAGTATTGTTACTGCTACTGCTTTTCTTTGTTTTAGAGAGAGAGAGGAATGTAACTGAGGGCTTTCAACTTTATTGTTGTGTCATGAACTTTTTTTGGACCAGTAAGAGATTTTATGAGAAATGTCAATGTGTCTTCCACAAAAATAGAAAAATATATACATCTGTGTTGCATCTAAATCTTTTTACCTGTAGAATAGACAAAAGCTGTCATCATTGCAGAGTTTATAGTAATCACTAAACTTTGCTGGTTTGTTTTCGATTTAGGATGATGGAGTTGAATTGAAATAGTTCTCTTTAAAATTTGTACTTTTTTCCCCTGTAAAATGCAGTACATTTAAGCCATGCCAACTTAAATTTATTTTTAACCTCTAATCCTTGAAGTTTCATGTTATTTCTTTAAAAGCAGAAGTTTACTTATTAATAGTGCATTTTTCTTTGAAGTCCCTGTTCCTTTTTCAATAATAAAAGTCTTTAGAAGTATTTTGTATTCTTTTGGTGACTAGGGAGAAATTGATATCCTGCTGACACTATAGTTAGTAATTATTTACAATCTCTGATAACATCTAAAAAGAGAAACATTTCTAAGATTTGGTAGAATTTGTTTTTAAGGTTTACATTATATCTTTGCATGTCTCTACAGAACATGAGTTTGAGCATTCATTTGGATAAGTTACCACAGTAGATGCTACCTCCCACCCTTTCTTCTGGTGTGCTTTCTAGTTTGTTCGTTCGTTCGTTCATTCGTTCATTCATTCATTCATTCATTCTGCAGGCATTTTAAGAGTTTCCACTGTTGTCAGGCCCTAGTCTTAGATGCTGAGGGTAATACGGTTGTGTACCGAGGAGAACCCTGGTTTGATTATAGAATCGTGTAAACAGAAAATTACAATAAAGCAACATAAATGCTGAAATACAAATATGAAAAGTGGCCAGTAAAAATAGTGAGAGTAAAAATCATTCTACCAGGGCTAATGAGCAAAGGCTAACAAAAGCTGGACCTTGAGGACACAGTTTTCCAAGCCAGAGAAGTAGGGGAAGGATTCTTATTTCTTTGATTAGCCAGCTCTATTGCTTATAAAGCTCTTTGTATACTTTTCTCCTCAGTATTTTATTTTTTGCTTAATGGTTTTGCCGCTTACCAAGAACTCTCAGATAATTGGCTAGGGTCATCATAGTGAGTGTTGGTGAATTAGGGAAGGCAGCATAGCTTTTGTGCATTTGGTTTGAGGTGAAGGAATCAGTTGGGGAAATAGAAAGTAAATGGTAAGCTTACATGTGTCTTTTTATCCTGATAATCTCTGTCAGTGGTGATGAAGTCTTTTAGGATTCTCCTAATAGCTGTGTGATCTTGGGTAAGTCATTTCTTCTCTTTGGATTCCATTTTTCACTGCTTTAAAATGGGAGGATTGGTATAGGCATTTCCTATTGGTAGATGGGGGGAAAAGGAGTAACAGTGACCAAATAAGTTTGTGAACCATAGGTAAACAAAGTTAAATAGATTTCTTTACTGCAGCCTCATACATTATGGCATGTGGATTGGATTGCTGGACAGCTAGCTTGGCCTTGCAGGTGAAGTGAGAGTCAGTAGTATGAGCCCAGCTCTGTGTTTTTCCTAATGGTTTAGTGGAAAAAGTGAGGGCTTTAGAATCAGACATACCTGGGTGTGAATCCTGACTACTCCTTAGTAGCTTTATGGCTTTATAAGTTATCTAACCTTTCTGAACTTGACTCCTCATGTGTAAATCAGGCAGGCCAATACCTTGGGGAGTTGTAACAATTATTACATTCCATATGAAAATATCAAATACAATATCTGATATATAATTGGTCAAAAAAGGTATAACTTAAGGCTACAAATTCCAGAGTTAGTATAGAATGTAACACTTGATAATAGGTATTGATATTCTGCCTACATCTGGTGTTTGAGGTGGGCTGTTTGTTGTTTCATATATACTTAAAATTTTTCCCCAAAAAAACGTAATACTCTTGAGGGCACATCATTACGTTTTGCAATCTACATAGCACTCTACATTCTCCTGGAGACTCAGTAAGCTCTTGATAAATACCTGAGAGTTCCATCAAAACAGTGAAATGAAGTGAGGTGTGGTTTTCCCTGGTGTGTACTCTATCTTGTATTTCTTATAACCAAGGGTAGAAGTCAACGAATTTACGAATATTTTACATTTCTTTGGTTACTTATGTTAAATGATTAAATTTGAACTTTGAAATAATTAGGATTATAAGTGAACTGGCCTTTAAGCAAACCATAGGAAGGGGGTTATAATAAAGTGTTGTTTAATAGTGTAAATTGTATTATTGGAATACTAATGTTTTATGTTTTGTTTTTTTCTCTAAGCAAATGGTTATGAGCCTTAGAGTTTCTGAACTCCAAGTACTGTTGGGCTACGCTGGGAGAAACAAGCACGGACGCAAACACGAACTTCTCACAAAAGCCCTGCATTTGCTAAAGGCTGGCTGTAGTCCTGCTGTACAAATGAAAATTAAGGAACTCTATAGGCGGCGGTTCCCGCAGAAAATCATGACGCCTGCAGACTTGTCCATCCCCAACGTACATTCAAGTCCTATGCCAGCAACTTTATCTCCATCTACCATTCCACAGCTCACTTACGATGGTCACCCTGCATCATCACCATTACTCCCTGTTTCTCTTCTGGGACCTAAACATGAACTGGAACTCCCACATCTTACATCAGCTCTTCACCCAGTCCATCCGGATATAAAACTTCAAAAATTACCATTTTATGATTTACTGGATGAACTGATAAAACCCACCAGTCTAGGTAAGATTATTGTATGATAGTATTTAGTTACTTTTGCAGGATGAATTTTCATTTTAGACTTTTACTTTGATCCAGTTTATTATTCATAATGAAATTTTCATTTGATAATAACAGCTGGATAATAATAATAAGGATCTTTCAAATTTAGATAAAATCAAATGTATAAAAGCTATCTTTCGGAGGGAAAAAGATAATATAGTGATGATTACTGACGCAGGAAATACTATAAAGTTTCAGGAACATAAACTTCTAAACAGTAGTATTTTAGAAAGTTGATTAATATTTTACAATATCTCTTATAAATTAAAAAATTAAAACCAAATAAATCACCACAAGTCTCTGATTAGTTCATAATTTTCGGGGGTTGATGACCTCTAAAACAAATGACTGACTAATTTTGATTATTTAAATGAGGAAATGGTTTTAATTATCATAAAAGGAGACTTGAGCTTTGATGTGTCGTAAATTTTGGCTGATTTTTTCAAGTGGGAAAGTGCATGCTTTACAAGCACATGTACACTTGATCACGTTACATAATATAAATGCTTGAAATTTCATTTAGTGTGTTGTTCTATCATTTGATTAGTAGTCTAGCATATAGAATTCAATATATTAATCAACTTGAAATTTTAATTGCTATAATGCGACCTTATTTGTTTAATGTAGAATAAAACTGAACTATTGTGACCTCTGATGCCTTTGGTGTGACATATTTAAAATATCAGACTTCTAAATGCTGGTTTGTTGGCATACTATGGCTGGCAAGCTATATCCAGTCTGTGCCCTGTTTTTGTGTGATTCTGAGCTAAGAAATCTGAAAAATCTTCCTAAAGAGTTGTTAAAAAAAACAACAAAAAAGAAAGAATCAAAAAGAATATGTAACAGAGATCATGTACAGCCTGCAGAAGCTCACCCGTATAGTAAAAGCTTGTAAAACCCTATTCCAAATCATTGAACATTTCAGTTTGGGGGATTGGCAAGTGTTGAGAACATTTTTTTGTGAATTTTTGAGAACATTTTGAAAATGTTTACTGAAATTCTATCTTTGAACTATGAAGTGTTTGTTTTTAATTATATTTAGTGGAGTCTACCTGAATACATGAAAATCATAGGAGTCATTTTCAAACAACATGAGTTTTGTATATTATTTTATTTTTTAAGTGACCATAATAAGAAAACACTTTTTGAGAATCTACTGTATGCTTATAAAACTGACACATGCTTATTGTAAAAAATCGAATTCCCAAAGTTCCTTCCTTGTTAGCTGTTTAGTGTGTATGCATATATAGTACAAGCAAATTGTTTCTTGTTTTTTCACAGAAGGAATTATATACGTAGTATTGTGTAACTTGCCTTTTTCCCTCTTAATAATATAAGCATCTTTTCTTCTCTGTCTGTTGTATATATCTCTCCCATTTTAAATTAAAGGCCATATCTGTATATATGGTCTGTATGTGTACATATGTGTTATGTATTGATCAGTTGATGAAAATGTTGTGACCAGAGGCTTGCAGGAACCTAACCCTATATTTCCCCTAGTAGCAGTGATTCTGTATTCACTAATTCAGTGTTTATGGTGACTTTATAGAACATAACTGTCACAAATAACAATAATTCACTATATTTAAAGTATAATTTGATTTGAATGCCAGTTTTCATGAATAAACTTGCTGTTTATGGTATGTATTCACAGAAAGGCACCAAATGAATAGGTGGTGTAGAATTGCTTAGTGATATGTAAATAGATTGTCAGTGTCTCATTGTTATCATAGAATTAAAATCAAACAATTTTGATTATACATAAAAAGATTTCACCAAAAAGTAATTTGTGGAAGTTTATTGGCTCAATAAATATTTGTTGCAGAGGAATACTCTGTGAATGTGAAAAATATTTATTGAAAACAAGTTTATGTAATCAGTCTTCAGGGTTTAGGGTGAGCATATTTTAAGGCTCTGTGTTTTTTTTTATCCCCCCCGCCCCGAGATGGAGTTTCGCTCTTGTTACCCAGGCTGGAGTGCAATGGCGCAACTTCGGCTCACCGCAACCTCCGCCTCCTGGGTTCAGGCAATTCTCCTGCCTCAGCCTCCTGAGTAGCTGGGATTACAGGCACGCGCCACCATGCCCAGCTGATTTTTTGTATTTTTAGTAGAGACGGGGTTTCACTATGTTGACCAGGATGGTCTCGATCTCTTGACCTCGTGTTCCACCTGCCTCGGCCTCCCAAAGTGCTGGGATTACAGGCGTGAGCCACCGCGCCCGGCCAAATTTTACCTTCTTAGGGGATATCTTTTCAAGCTTTTAAAGATCTTAGGCAATATATCTGAATAAGTTCACATCATATGTCTTAACGATTAGAGCATTATCATTGATTGGTATGAGGCATATTATTATTGACTATAAGTGTGAGGGTTTTTTTTTTAAACTTCTTTTTCCCCCAAGACGGTCTCGCTCTGTTGCCCAGGCCAGAGTGCACTGGCACAATCTTGGCTCACTGCAACCTCTGCTTCCCGGCTCAAGCGATCCTCCCCGCCTCGTCTCCCTAGTAGCTAGGACGATAGGCGTGAGCCATTACCCTCGGCTCATTTTTGTGTTTTTTGTAAAGACGGAGTTTTGCCATGTTGGCCAGGCTTGTCTTGAACTCCTGAGCTCAGAGCAGGCCTCCTGCCTCAGCCTCCCAGAGTGCTAGGATTGTAGATGTGAGCGCCCACAACCAGCTGACTATGAGTGTTATTTCAAATGTTCTAATTCGGTGGTCTTCTACTTGATTACTGAAGGTTACAGTATCTTCCTGCTGTGGTCTGAATGTGTCCCTTGCAAATTAGTATGTTGAAACCTAATTCCCAGAGCAATAGTATTAAGAGTTGGGGCCTTTGGCAGGTGATTGATTAGGTTATGAGGGCACAGGCCTCATGAATGAGATTAGTGCCTCTCATAAAAGAGGCTTCAAGGAGCTTCTTTGTCCCCTTTCACCCTGTGAGGACATAGCTAGAAGGTGCTGTCTATGAATCAGAAAGTGGGATGTTGTTAGACACTAAATCTGCTGGCACCGTGATCTTGGACTTCCAGCCTCTAAAATGATAAGAAATAAATTTCTGTTTATGAGAAACAGGCCTCACCAGACAAAATCTGCAGATGCCTTGATCTTGGACTTCCTGGCTTCCAGAACTGTGAGAAATAAACTTCCATTGTTTATACATTATCCAGTCTGAGGCATGTTGTTATAGCTGCCCAAATGGATTAAGATAACTCCTTTTAGCCAATCCAGTTGGAACCAATAGTGAATTGATAAAGAATGATATGTAACATGAACATCTTATTTTAATGTATATTTGTTTGCCAGTCTTTTGATGTAGGTCAAGGCCTTTTCTTTGAGACTGATGACTTCCAGTTTTAGATTATTTTAGCAAGATAATTTAACGGCCTTTATGAAGATATTTGAGTATATGGGGAAAAATCTTTCATAGTTGTCTTCATGGCATATTTTAAATAACAACTTGCCTTTATCAGGTCTTTCCAGAGCATTTAACTTAATTTTCATGAAAACAACAACTTTGTTTTTACACTTACATTTTAGCAGTTTTTGTAATATTTAATTAACTTTTGTAATTACAAGTACAGCCAACATAAAGAAGTTTGAGAATAAAGCTCTGGTTCTTGGTAAGCACACCACGTGGTGTGAGCAAAATTGTGCAGAAGCACTCACTGTAGAGTTGTCTGCTGGTCTCAAGCAGTTAGCTTGGTTAGGGCATCAGTCTGCATACAGGGAATGGAGAGTGTCAGTTAATCATAATGCAGTTAAGAGGGCTTCTACTGAATTTCTTTTGCACCATTNTGTTGACCAGGATGGTCTTCATCTCTTGACCTCGTGATCCACCCGCCTCGGCCTCCCAAAGTGCTGGGATTACAGGCTTGAGCCACCGCGCCCGGCCTAAGGCTCTGTTTTTATAGATTCGTTAACATTATTAAGACTTTTTCTGTACTTCATTAAATGAAATGCTTATATTTGTCACAGAACTTAGTTTCATAAATGATTGTTTTTGCCACTAGTTCATTTGTTTTAAATCTAAGAAAACCATGTTTCTGAAAATTAAATAGCTTCCAGCATTTATTTTCTCTCTCTCTCTCTTTCTCTCTCTCTCTCCTGTTTCCCTTCCTTCCTTCCTTCCTTCCTTCCTTCCTTCCTTCCTTCCTTCCTTCCTTCCTTCCTTCCTTCCTTTCTTTCTCTTTCTTTCCTCTCTTTCTTTCTTTCCTTTCTTTGCTTTCTTCTTCTTTCGTCTTTTTTTTTTTGAGACAGAGCCTAGCTCTGTCAACCAGGCTGGAGTGCAATCTGGGCTCACTGCAACCTCTGCCTTCCGGTTTCAAGTGATCCTTCCGCCTCTGCCTCCCAAGTAGCTGGGACAACAGGCGCTTGCCACCACGCCCGGCTTATTTTTGTATTTTTAGTAGAGACGAGGGTTTTTCACCATGTTGGCCAGGATGGTCTCGATCTCTTGACCTTGTGATCCGTCCACCTCGGCCTCCCAAAGTGCTGGGATTACAGGCGTGAGCTACCGCGCCTGGCCATTCTCTTTATTTCTAAACAACCTACATTTAAAATCAAGGTTTTAAGAACATAGTTTTGAACACAGCTGACTAGTTGATCACAGCTGTCATTGAGTCTAGAATGGGACAGGTATGTTTATTTTTTAATTTTTTTCGCTTTCATTGTGGCTTAAGGCCACATTGGAAGGGAAGAAATCGATTTAAACAGATTTTAAGATGTTCAGATGTAAACTGAATGTTTTTATGCATGGTTTGTATTTCTAACAAAAATGGAAACAGTAGTTCTGATAATTCCCATTTTATTAGATAATTCTCGTTCATTCTTACAATCCTTTTGTTATTTCTTTAAAACAAAATAATTTTAAGGTCTTTATTTTGGAGCCATAATTATTCTTTTCATTGTCCATAATTAACTAAGAATTGAGAGGTGAAGTAAAAGGTGGTTGTAAAGTAAGATGTTTAATTTATTGTATACTTTGCCTGTCATTATCTCAATTCAGTTTTTTTCTGTGAGTCTCATTTGAGATGCTTTTTTTCTTTAACCTTTTACATTTATCTTTCTAGGCCTTTCTCACATCTGTCTATTTCTTCCTACAGCCAGAATCAATTTCACTTTCCCCGCATGCTCATAACATTTATTTTTATTTTTTGAGACAGAGCCTCACTCTGTATTTGAGGCTGGAGTGCAGCAGCACAATCTGGGCTCACCACAACCTCTCTCCCACTCAGTTCAAACAATTCTCATGCCTCAACCTCCCAAGTGGCTGGGACTACAGGCACATGCCAACATGCCCGACTAATTTTGTATTTTTAGTAGAGATGGGGTTTCACCATGTTGGCCAGGCTGGTCTCAAACTCCTGACCTCAGGTGATCTGCCCACCTTAGCCTCCCAAAGTGCTGGGCTTACAGGCATGAGTCACTGCGCCCGGCCTCGTAACATTTATTTGTTAAATTTTATTTTATTTTATTCTTTTTATTTATTTTATTATTTGAGACAGGGTCTTGCTCTGTTGCCCAGGCTGGAACACAGTGGCATACTCTCAGCTCATTGCAGTCTCTGTATTTCAGGCTGAAGCAATTCTCCCACCTTAGCTTCCTCAGTAGCTGAGACTACAGACACATGCCACCATGCCTGGCTAATTTTTGTATTTTTAGTAGAGACAGGGTCTCGCCATGTCACCCATGCTGGTCTCGAACTCCTGGACTCAAGTAATCTTCCCACCTTTACCTCCCACAGTGCTAGGGTTACAGGCTTCAGCCACCACACTCAGATTTTATTTAATCATCATCATTATTATTATTATTTGAGATAGGGTCTCTGTCTGTCACCCAGGCCGGAGTGCAGTGGTGAGGTCTTGGTTCACTGTGGCCTTGACCTCCCAGGTTCATGCAATTTTCCCCCCGCAGCCTCCCAAGTAGCTGGGACCACCAACATTCACCACCACACCTGGCTAATTTTTGTTTTTATTTTTTGTAGAGATGAGATCTCATTATGTTGCCCAGGCTGTCATAACATTTAACTTACCTCTTAAGTGTTTTTGTTTTGTTCTTTAAAGTTAAGTGTTCTGCTGCATTTATATGTAAGTCCCCATAATAGCTAGATATGGACCTGTTACATGGTAGCTGTTCAGTACACATTTATTAGCTCTCCAACTCGTTTTAATGAGATAGATAGAATCTTTTATTTCACTTTAATTCGGTGTATTTTAACCATTTTACCTTGCAGACACAACTGAGCCATACCACACTCTCATTACAAACAGTGGCTGTGATAGGGTTGGGACATAGAGTAGGGAAAAAAGGTGTCCTTCTTCTTATTGCCCTATTCTATCATCTCTTGAGTTTATTTGATGTCTTTGAAATTTAATATACTCTATTAAAACAAATTTCCCCAATTACAAAAATGTCATGTTTAATGTAGAATCCATAGAAATTATGTGCTTAGTTTACAGATAAACTTTTTTTTTTTGAGATGGAGTCTTGCTCTGTCGCCAGGCTGGAGTGCAGTGGCTCGATCTTGGCTCACTTCCCCGTTCATGCGATTCTCCTGCCTCAGCCTTCCAAGTAGCTGGGACTATAGACATGTGCCACCACACCGAGCTAATTTTTGTATTTTTATTAGAAATGGGTTTTCACCACGTTGGCCAGGATGGTCTTGATCTCTTGACCTTGTGATCCACCCGCCTTGGCCTCCGAAAGTGCTGGGATTTCGGAGGCGTGAGCCACTACAATGGCCCAGATAAACTTTTGAAATACTTCTGTGGTGTTCGTTCTTTTTGTTAGTCATGTGTGTGTGTATTTTTTGTAAAGATGGAGTTTTGCCATGTTGGCCAGGCTTGAACTCCTGAGCTCAAAGCGGTCCTCCCACCCTAGCCTCCCAAAGTGCTGGATTACAGGTGTGTGTCAGGGTTTCATTCTGGTATCATTTTGAAGGAGAGGAGAACCTCGAATACTAGCTGACTTAGCTCGGCAGCCGCGTATATTATTGATCCATAAAATAATGGATCACAAAACAATTTTAATCTTAATAGTATGTTGAGCACATGTGTTAAGGGGTACTTTGTTTGAAATGACTTATTGTATAGTGTGCCAGTATTGGTGTTGATGGCCATGAAATGTACATAATTATGAAAGTAAAAAGGAAAAATAATTTTGGATTAGAATATCTTGCCACGTCCATTCAGGGAGAAGATAATTATATGCTATTTCCTCTCAGTACTTTAACATTGTTTTGTCTAGAATAATACCTATATTATTCAAAATAGTTTATGATATTGTTTATAGTTAATGTTTAAATCGGCTTTGTTAGAATTTAATGGCAAAAACACAAAATACTTTCATGGTGACTAAAATAATAGTTCCTTTAGATACAGTATTTGATTTGATTCAGACTTAGGTGTGAACAAATCCATTAATAGATTTATATTTGTTACTAGTTATTTATATCTTCCTTGATGCAGGTAAATTTTCAGATAGAAAATAGATTTTTAACCTAGTGCTTTTAAATATTTTTAGTATTTTTAATTATTTCAAAGGCCAACATGTAGAGAACAGACAGCTTTGTGTTTGTTTGGAATACAGATACTCTCTGGTTATGTCCCAATAAATTCATCATAAATTGAAAATATCATAAGTCAGAAATGCACTTAATACACCCAGCCTACCAAACATGATACCTTAACCTACCTTAAACACTTATGTTAGTCTACATAACAATGTCTAACACAGCCCTATTTTATAATAAAGTGTTGAATAGCTCATGTAATTTATTGAATATCATACTGAAGTGAAAAACAGAATGGTTTTGTTACCCACAGAATGGTTGTGTAGGTACTCGAAGTAATTTCTACTGAACCCATATTGTTTTCCTACCATTGGAAAGTCAGAAAATTGTTAAGCCATCTGTAGTCATACAAAAGCGTGGTGACTCATCTTGTTTGCTTTATATCAGATTTAAGTCAAATTTTACCTTCTTTTTTTTTTTTTTGAGACGGAGTTTCGCTCTTGTTGCCCAGGCTGGAGTGCAATGGCA
>NW_016107811.1:1187589-1197775 GCF_001604975.1 Cebus imitator | reverse complement strand
TTTTTTTAAGGCGGAGTTTCTGTCTCCCGGGCTGGAGTACAATGGCACGCTCTTGGCTCATTGCAACCTCCGCCTACCTGGTTCATGTGATTCTCCTGCCTCAGCCTCACAAGTAGCTGGGATTACAGGCATCCACCATCACACCTGGCTAATTTTTTTGTATTTTTAGTTGAGACAGGGTTTCACTATTTTGGCCAGACAAGTCTTGAACTTCTGACCTTGTGATCCACCCACCTCGGCCTCCCAAAGTGCTAGGATAACAGGCGTGAGCCACTGCGCCCTGCCTGTTTTGCACCATTCTTATTAAACTCCCCAAAGGCAGTGAAATTTAGAATTTCTTTTGTTTTCTTGCCTGATAATAATTTAAGTGGTTTATTTTGTGGGGGAACAACATGGATCATAATTGTGGTTGAGTTTTAAATCTTTTAGCTTCCTTTTACCCCCATTGAGAGGGTTATAATGGGGGGAAGGAATGGGAAAATTAGAGAAGCAAATTACGTTTTTTATCATACAGTTTTATGTTGATGGTTTCTTTCAGAACTCATTTCAGTTTCTTTTCTCAACAAGGACAGTGACAGTAAATAAGGAGTATAAAAAAAATAATTTCACAGGCATTTTTCCTTAAGTCTCCATTTTTTCACCAAAAGTTATTTAAAATTTTGAAATTATCTGTGAAAATCACTGCCTTTTCTTGGTCCTCCTAAATTCTGAAAGTGTCCTAATATTGTTTAGAAAGTATTTGGATACTACAGACTGAAGAATCTGAAACATTGAGAAACATTTAAATTGACCACATGGTTATTCTTCAATTTATGATTAAACAAATCATGTATTATCTTTCTCATTGTTAAGCCTTAGAAGGCGACTTCCATTTAAATTTTGATGTTTATGAAAAAGTCTTTTCCATTAAACACCGAGAATGTCTATTTTCTGGGATATATATATTTGAATTTTCCTGTGCTCTGTTAAAGGTATTGTTGTTCTTATTTGATGTGGAACAGTATACCAGTACTTCCTAGAGAAGACCAGCAACCTAGATGTGCTGGGTGTATAGTCTTATTATTTAAGAAAACTAGATTGACTCCTTTTACTGTTTAAAGTAGAATATTTTTCTGTAGATATTTACAATTCTCTTAGGCTTGAGAAGATACAGGAATAATTTATAGAAAATATTTGAAATTTAAAAATATATATATGTTTATATAAACTTGGGTTTTGCTTTAGGAAAAAAGGCAACAGATGCTTCAACACTCCTAAACAGTTAAAATGATCCATCATGTTTTGTGCAGTGTGGGTAAGGTTTCTGCTACATCTTAATAACATTGGTTACCAGTGTTTTCTGCCAAGGGCTCCTCTGACATTGGATTATATTTCACAGTTTCCTTCTCTTCTCATTTTTTATAATTGAGTTTTCCTTTTTCCACTTGCCTAATAGCCAGTGCCTGGAGATCAGGTGATACAAATTCAAGGACGCAGGCTCTGATAAGTATTAGAAAGAGCATTCAAAGGTTTTATGATTCATTCTAGTCTGCTTTTAGATAATTCAGCACAAGCTGTGCTCCTCTATACTTGAATTTTGGGAAATCAAGATCACTAATTTTTCTGTAGGTGGATTTCTTTGGAAACTTTTCTTCCTAATTTGGCAGCACTGGTTTCTGACCTTCAAAATGAAATCTGACACTCACCTTCTAAATCTTACATTCCTTTGCAGATAATATTCTATCTTTTTATCTGGTGATTTTAATGTAATGGTCATGTTTGTATAGTTGTCCAGAATTCCCCAAGGCATCCAGTGTGTTTTTGATAAATGGATGTCTGTACACTTGAGTATGATCATGGGAGCTAAGAACGATTAGCTTTTTTGGATTGGAAAGGAATCTTGACTATTAGAATCAGTAAAGAACCACTCTATATAATTATAAATATGAAGTAAAAATTTTTTTTCCCCATTTATTTTATTGCATTTTAGGTTTTGGGGTACATGTGAAGAACATGCAAAATTGTTGCATAGGAACACATGTGGCTGTGTGATTTGCTGCCTTCCTCCCCATCACCTACATCTGGCATTTCTCCCCTTGCTATCTCTCCCCAGCTTCCCATCCCCCGTAAAAATTTTTTTAAATTGAGAGATTAAGGAACCAGACACTTAGGGTCAGAAGTAAGTACAATTTACCAAGAAATCCAATATTTAAGATCTTACTGGGATGGAATTTAAAGATCAGACATCTAGCATAATACTGTATAGTGTTTGAAATGCAGCATTTCAGAATTTAACAGCAAATTCTGCAGTGCTTTGCTCAGCCTGCGGAGCACAAATTCGGTTGCCATGGGTTGCAGGGCAGCCAGCTGGAGGACTTGGTTGTGGTAATCATGGGGCAGGTAAGATAATACAACAAAAAGGAGAATCTAATTTTGGCAATCATTTCTTTCTTTTTTAAAAAAACTTTTTATTGATGCGTAGCTGGGTGTTTGAAAAATAATTTTAAGCCATTCTTTACTTTATTCCTGACAGTGCTTGCAGAAGACCCCAGTAGTTCTGGGCAGAGATTAGTTATCCTGATTCTTTGGCACTATTCTTGGCTAAATTTATTAAAACTGAAATGTAAATAAGCTATAGAAGTGCCAAAGATGGAGACATTACAGTACAAAATAAGCTGGAGGTTGAATGTAGTATTAGAATTAAAATTGCTTTAAGATAGATAAAAATAAAAAACCTGAATTGTTTGAAAAAACAAATAAATTTAGTTTATTATCTCTGTATGTCCTTTCAAGATAATCTGCAGTTCCTAGAATTTTATTTCACTGTTTATTTTGAAACTATATTTTTGAATACAATTTTTACTTTTGCTCTTAAATTCTAATTTTTAAATTAATATTTTATTTCATAAGATACAGATTAAAAGGGAAAATTACTTATCCATAATATAAATACTCTTAGCTTTTTGTGCTTATTCTCTCCCCCAATATAAAATTTAAGTGTACAGTTAGCAATTTGTGTTTACAATTTAAGAAATCACAAAGGAAATGATGGGTAAAGTTGATTTTTATATAAAAAATTTAAATCTGTGTGTACCAGCTTTTTAAAAACTGTCCAAATGTGAAGGTAAATATTAAATAAAAAGTTTTAATCTAACATAAGACTAATGGAAAGAGCTCACATATCAATATGGAGGACGGTATAAAGACTGTTAAGTAAAACTTACAAACAGGTAAATTACTAATGGGGAGATGCAACTAGGAAACTTGGAAAGACATACAGTTTTACTAGTTATCAAAGGAAATTCAAAATAAGTCAATAATGAAATTTCAAGTCTTATAGTATTTGCTTTTTAAATTTTTCCATCCAGTATTAATGAGATTTGTTAAAATGTATATTTATTATTGGTAGCAATATAAATTGTAATATAGTTCTTTATGCAATTTGGCAACATGTAGCAAGAGCTTAAAAATAGTTTCTGATCTATTAACTCCACCTTTGAGAATCAACCCAACCCCAAGAATATTCATTGCAACATTTCTACTATAAAAATGAGACCCTAAATATTCAGTAATAGAATAATGCTTAATTAATCTGTGATTTATCTACTATGTGGAATATTTTGGGGCTGAATTAAAAATAATTACCATGAAGGGTTTTTATTTTTATTTTTATTTTTTAAAAAGACATAGTCTCACTCTGTTGCCAGGGTAAAGTGTAGTGGCATGATCTTGGCTCACTGCAGTCTCCACCTCCTGGGTTCAAGCCATTCTCCTGCCTCAGCCTCCTGAGTAGCTGGGATTACAGACACACGCCACCACACCCAGCTAATTTTTATATTTTTGGTAGAGACAGGGTTTAACCGTGTTGGTCAGGATGGTCTTGATCTCCCGACATCATGATCTACCAGCCTCGACCTCCCAAAGTGCTGGGATTACAGGAGTAAGCCACCATGCCTGACCACCACGAAGTCTTTAATATATAACTTAAGGGAAGAAAATGGGTTACACAACTGAAAATTATTAGACACCTATTGTGCTATGGATTAAGTGAGGAGGCTTATGTATATTATCTCACTTAGGCCTCAAAGCAACTTTGGAAGCTTATACCTAGAGCCTACTAAATTTTGTGAAAGAGATATCTGAGACCTGAAGAAGGTAATTTACAAAACTTACGCAAAGGAGTCAGGATTTGAATGTAAGTTTGTTTGACTCCAAAGCCAGTGCTCATCCTATTATATATATAATGTAAGGTATTAAAAGTAAATAAAAAGATTTTAAAATTTATTCTTTAAAATTGTTTTGTAATTTTATAACGTCTTTTGCTTTTGTTTTTATTTAGAAAAATATTCTGGAATTGACTGGGCATGGTGGCTCACACCTATAATCCCAGCACTTTGGGAGGCCCAGGCAGGCAAATCACTTGAGGTCAGGAGCCGGAGACCAGTATGGCTGACATGCTGAAACCCCGTCTCTACTAAAAATACAAAAATTAGCCAGGCATGGTGGGCGCTGCCTTTATTCCCAGCTACTTGGGAGGTGGAGGCAAGAGAATCATTTGAACTTGGGAGGCAGAGGTTGCAGTGTGCCAAGATTGTACCATGGCACTCCAGCCTGGGTGACAGAGCAAGACTTTGTCTCAAAAGAAATAAATAAATTAAATTAAATTAAAATCCCTGAATATTGTCAGTAGAAGTCATTGGAGAAAAATGGGATCAGTTTGAATTACTGAATGTCTTTTGTAATGCATACATACACTGAGAGAGGGTTTGTGGTTTTAATTTTATGTGATCATTGTTACCAGTGTGTACTGTAAATGAAATGGTGTTTAAACAGATCAGTTTGGACCTTATGAAATGGACAGTATATATGAGGAATTCTGATTTATCACTTTTAGGTCTTAGTCTCTAGATTACAGAACACTATAACTCAATACATAAATTTTTTTAAAAACTTGATTTTTTTTTTAGTCCAGTTTAATTTCAGAGTTTTACTAAGATTCATTTTGTTGAAATGACATGTATATTGCAGTTACTTTCAAAATCTTTTTGATAATTTTCTAATGTTTTGTGGCAGGAAAACTTTCTTTACCTTAAAGAAAGGAAACTGTTTTCTAAGATGTAGAGAGACCTTAAAGATGAGATGAATCATAGAAAACTCCTTAAAAACAGTAGGGAAAAATGATAAACATTTAAATTTTTTTTCTAAAATTACTTGAATAATAGAGAAATACAAAATGAAGTTATAGATATTGATTTTATTGGTTATTTTCTTCACTCCCTGGTTATCTTTAAAAATTTTTATCCTTTTTATATGAATCAAGCCACTGTAAAACATTCCAAAAGAATAAAGATTTTGTTAAAAGCATGGTTTCATTCTTCTCATAGTCATGGAAGTAGAATTTTTGCCATCCCTTCTTCTCCAGATTTGTGACGTTAAAAATAAATATAAAAATGTTTCTTTTTGATTTTAAAAAACCATTTTTTCAGCCAGTGTTTATTGAGAGCTTTCTTGTACCAAGCATCATTTCAGTTGTTGGAAAAGAATAAAACATGGTTGTTTCTTAAAAAAAGAAAAGGATTGTTTAAGGAGCTCATGATCTAGTAGAGGAATCAAACATAACATTAGCTCCTCTTAGAAAACACAGGACATAATAAACTAAAAAATAGACTAAATTTTTTAGTTTATTATTTTATAGATAAAAGTTGAAGGGATGGGCTGGGCATGGTGGCTCACGCTTGTAATCCCAGCACTTTGGGAAGCCGAGGCAGGTGGATCACCTGAGGTCAGGAGTTCAAGACCAGCCTGACCAGTATGGTGAAACCCCGTCTCTTAAAAAAAAAAAAAAAAAAAAAAAGTTGAAGGGATTTTATCTACTAGGGAACAGGGAACAGGAATTTAACATTTTTGTCTTGGGTAGTAGTTGAATCAGAATTACATGAGGTGCTTATTAAAAATAGAGGTTTCCCTTTGCTCCACATCTCTCTCTCCTCCTTCTTCTTCCTCTCCTTCTCCCTCTTCCCCGCCTCCGCCATTCCACCTCCCCTCTCCTCTTCCCTTCCTCTCTCCCTTCCTTTCCTCTTTCTCCTTTTCTTTTTTGAGACAGTCCCCCCCTCCCCCATCTTGTGCCTGTGCGTAGGATCACAGCCCACTACAGCCTTGAGCTCCTGGGCTCAAGCAGTCCACTCATCTCATCCCCCTGAGTAGCTGGCACTACAGGCATGTGCCACCATGCCTTGCTAATTATATATATATATATATTTTGTAGAGAGTGGGTCTCACTATGTTGCCCTGCCTAGTCTTGGACTCATGGGCTGAAGTGATCTTCCTGTGTCAGCCTCCCAAAGTGGGGAGATTATAGGCGTGAGCCACCGCGTCCAGTCATACACCAGATCTTCTGAATTACGTTTAATGTCATAGTATGTTATATACACATTCCCATATAGAGCACATTTCTTTGAACTCCTACAGAATGTATCATAATATGATAAATTTGTTTTCTCCTTTCCATGAAGATATGGATTGTTTCCCTTTTTTTGCTATTTTACTAGTGAATATCCTTATATATGATAATATATATTTTTCTGCTCATATGAGTATTTCTTTAAGTCCAAACTGGTTGTGCTACATCACAAGGTATGCATACCTCTAATTACTATCAAATTGCACCCCCCCCACACACCTTTTTTTGTAGAAAAATGTTTACACTTCTACCAGCATTTATGAGAATGCCTATTACCCACAATTTTATCAATAATTTAAAAAATGTTTTATAAGCTGATAAAATGAAAACATTTTAATTTGCATATATTTGCCTACTGCTGAAGTTTAACATTTTAATGATTGTTGACCATTTATACTTGGTGAATTGTCTTACTCATTTTCCTATTCTATATTTTTTTCTTATTTATACTTTGTCTATAACAAGAGAGCCTTCCCTCTCTTGTATGTTGTAAATACTTTGTCTTCATCACTTATATAATTTATAGAGTCTTTCATTACACAGAAGTTAGAAACAAATTGTCAAATCTACTATTTTATGTTGTTTGGGTAAAGCAGCTTCATTGAGATACAATTCAGATGCTTTAATGTTCACCTCGTTAAAGTGTACAATTTGATGATTTTTAGTATATTCAGAGGTGTGCGCTCATCAATACTCATTCCAAAATTTTCATCACTCTAAAATGAAACCCTATGCTGATCAACAGTCACTATCATTACCCCTTCCTCCCAGCCGCTGAAACTAGTTAGTCTTTCTGTCTTTGGATTTGCTTATTCTCCACATTTCTTATATGACCCTTTGCCACTAGCTTCTTTGACTTAGCATGTTTGCAAGGTTCTCTCATATTGAAGCATGCACTGGTACTTTATTCATTTGCTAGGTAACTTTTAATGGGATATATCTAATTTTCTTTTTAAAATTTTTGATTATGGTAAAAATAGTTACCATCTTAACCATTTTTAAAGGGTATAGTTCAGTAGTGTTAAGTAAATTCACATGGTTTTGCAACAGGTGTCTAGAACTTTTTTTTATCTTGCAAAACTGAAACTCTGAACTCATCAAACACCTCCCCATTTTCCCTTCCCTCCATCCTCTAGTAACCACCATTCTGCTTTCTCTTTGTATGAATTTATCTATTTTAAATACCTCATATAAGTGGCATTTTGGGGTGTGTATGTGTGTGTGTGTGAGAGAGAGAGAGAGACAGAAAGAGGGAGTCAGTCAGAGAAGCTTATTTCATTTAGCATGATGCTCTCAAGTTTCAGCCATGTTGTAGCATGTGACAGGCTTTCCTTCCTTAAGGCTGATAAGTATTCTGTTACGTGTATATTCCACATTTTGTTTATCCATTTATCTGTAGATAAACATTTGGGTTGCTTCCACCGTGTGGTTATTGTGAATAACACTGCTATGAACATGAGTGTGCAAATAGCTTTTCAACACCCTGCTTTTAATACTTGTGGATATTTACCCAGAAGGAAGATTGCTGGATCATGTGGTAGTTATATTTTTAATTTTTTGAGGAACTGCCAATCCCGTTTTCCATAATAGCTGCACCATTTTAAATTTCCAGTTTGTCTACATCCTCACCAACGTTGGTTATTTTCTCTTTTTTTGATAGTAGCCATTCTGATGGGTGTGAGGTGATATGGTTTTGGTTTGCATTTCTCTATAATCAGTGATGTTGAGCATCTTTTTGTATGTTTCCTGGCCATTTGTATGTCTTTTTTTGGAGAAATACCTATTAAAGTTCTTTGCCCAGTATTTATTCATTCATTCACTCATTATTTGTAGTTTTTGAGACAGGGTCTCTCTATCACTCAGGCTGGAGTGCAGTGGCACAATATTGGGTCACTGCAACCTCAACTTCCTGGGTTCAAGCGAAGCCCTCACCTCAACCTCCCACGTAACTAGGACCACAGGTATGTGCCACCACACCCAGATAATTTTATTTTTTGTAAAGATGGGCTCTCCCTATGTTGCCTGGGCTGGCTTTGAACTCCAGGGGTCAAGTGATCCTCTTGCCTCAGCCTCCCAAAGTGTCAAGTGATCCTCTCACCTCAGCCTACCAAAGTGCTGGGATTATGGGTGCGAGCCACTGTTCCCGGCTTTTTCGCCCAGGCTGATCTTGAACTCCTGAGCTCTGGAACTCCTGATCTCAGGTAATCTGCCCACCTCGGCCTCCCAAAGTGCTGGTATTTCAGGCATGAACCACTGCGCCCAGCCAATGAACTCCTGAGCTCAAGCAATCCTCCTGCCTCAGCGTCCCACAGTGCTGGGATTACAGGTGTGAATCACCATGCCAGGAGTTCTTATGTATTCTATATATTAACTCCTTATCAGATACATGATCCATAGATATTTTCTTCCATTGTATAGGTTGCCTTTTTACTCTTTTAAAAGGCTTTTTTAAAAAAAATAGGAGTTTTTAAGTTTGATGTAGTTAAATTTGTCTGGTTTTGCTTTTGTTGCCAAATTCAGTGTCAGGAAGCGTTACTTCTATGTTTTCTTCATTTTGGTCTTATTGTTAGATTTTTAATCAATTTTGAGTTAATTTTTGTAGATGATATAAGGGAAAGGTGCAGCTTTATTCCTTTGCTGGTGGATACCCACTTCTCCCAGCACTCGTTTCTTGAAGACTGTCCTTTTTCCATTCTTGACAATCTTGTCAGAGATCATTTGACTATATATGTGTGAGGGTTTGTTTCTGGGTTCACTATTCTGTTCCACTGGTCTATTTGTCTTTATGTCAAGACCACACTGTTTTGATTACTGTAGCTTTGTAATATGTTTTGAAATCAGGAAGTGTTAGGCTTGCAGGTTTGTTCTTTCTCAAGATTGTTTTTGTGTTTGGGGGGTCCCTTGAGATTTTACATGAACTTTAGGATTTTTTCCCCCTATTTCTGCAATTGAGATTTTGATAAAGATTACATTAAATCGCTGGGTGTGGTGGCTCATGCCTATAATCCCAGCACTCTGGGAGGCCGAGGTGGGTGGATCACCTGAGGTCGGGAGTTCAAGACCAGCTTGACCAACCTGGTGAAACCCCGTCTTTAAAAAAATAATAATAAAATAAAAAATAAAGATTACTTTAAATCTGTAGATTGCTTTCAGTATTATGGATATTTAAACAATATTGTTTTTAATTCATGAGCATTATCCCTTCTTTAATTTTTCATTTCTTTCAGAAATGTTTGTAGTTTTCAGTGTCTGTGTCTTTTGCCTCCTCCTTGGTCAAGTTTATTTCTCAGTTTTTTATTCTTCTTGATGCTACTGAAAATTGACTTGTTAAGTTCCTTTTCAGAGTGTTCATTGTTTGTTTATGGAAACAGGACTCATTTTTTTGTGTGTTGATTTTGTGTCCTACAGTTTTTCTCTTTGTTTCTTAGTTCTGATAGTTTTTTCTTTTGCATGAAACTTTCAGAGTTTTCTGTATATGTCATGTCATCTGTGATCAGAGATTAATTTTACTTCTTATTTTGAATGCCTTTCATTTCTTTTTCCTCTGTAATTGCTCTGGCTAGTACTTCTAGTACTATGTTGAGTAGAAGTGGCAAGAATTGCCTTGCTCTTGATCTTAGAGGAAAAGCTTTCAGTCATTCACCATTGAATATGATGTTAGCTGTGGGTTTTTTATATATGGCCTTTATTAAGTTGAAATCGTTTCCTTCCATTCCTAGTTGAGTGTTTTTTTTTTTTTTTTTTTTT
>NW_016107811.1:1185649-1187559 GCF_001604975.1 Cebus imitator | reverse complement strand
ATCATGAAAGTTGTTGAATTTTGTCAAAGTCTTCTCTACATCAATTGAGATGATCATGTAGGTTTTTTCATTCTGTTAATGTGGTGTATTATATTGAATTTCATACACTGAACTATCCTTGCATTCCAGGAATAAATCCCACTTGATCATTTTATAAAACTCTTTCCATATGTTATTAAGTTTGAAGAGTAGATATTCTTGTCTTGTTTAGGAAAGCATCTTGTCTTTCACCATTACATGTAATGTTAAGTGTGGATTCTTTCATAAATGCCCTTCCTGTTGATTTTTTTAAATTATAAAAGCATGTTGTAATTTATTAAATGCTTAACATCTTATGAGATGATTGTATAGTTTTTCCCATTCTATTAATATGGTGTATTACAGTGATTGCTTTTCATATGTTAAGCCGGTAGCTGTTGGATTTTGTCTGATTCCAAATGATGTATCCTACCTCCCAGAGGACTAAATAACATTTTCAGGTTCTGACATTTGTGGGTTTTTTAATTAATTCTGGATTTTATTTTTATTTACATGAGCATAGGGCTCTAATTTTATTTTTTTCCAAAACTTCCTTTGAATATAATTCTAGATCTCACTGTGTTCCACTGGTCTAATTGTATACTTTTCTGTTAACATGGAATTATTGTATAGTTGATCCTTGAACAACAAGGGAATTGGGATGCCACCCCCACAACACACACACTCAAAAATTCACATGTAACTTTTGACTCCCCCAAAACTTTACTGTAACCTACTGTTTAGTAATGATAAACATAAACAGTTAATTAACACATTTTGTATTTGTATTGTGTACTGTATTCTTACAATAAAGTAAGCTAAAGGAAAGAAACTTAAGAAAAGCATAAGGAAAGAAAATATATTTACTATTCAGTAAGTAAAGTGCATCATTATAAAGGTCTTCATACTTGTTATGTTTGCATCGAGGAGGCTAAAGGGGAAGAGTAATAGGATTTTCATCTTGCTGTCTTAAGAGGTGGCAGAGGTGGACGAAAATCCACATATAAATGGACCCACACAGTTGAAATCTGTGTTGTTCAAGGGTCAATTGTATTTAATTTTTGATTGTTTTAAAATTTTTAAATAGGTAATATTTTGATGTACAAAAATCAAAAGTTACACAAGAATTTGTAATGAAAAGGAAGTCCCTCTCTCACCTTTAGTTCAATTACAGATGTTGCTTTCAGTTCTTTTTATATCTTTCCTGAGATAGCTCCTGTACATACAAACAAACATGTTTGCCTCATTCTTTTTTAGTAGCTACTTAGTAGGCAATTGATTTGTGGGATTCTGTGTTATTAAATGTCCCCCTATTGGTCAACATTTGGGTAGTTTCTTGCTGTTGAAAACATTGCTATAGAGAGTATTCTGTGATATATGTCACTATGCACATACCTAAATATAGCCAATAGTTTTATAATTTCTAGAAATAGAAAGTGCATCTAAATATTTTTTGTAGATGTTGCCAAATTTCCCTGCAGAGAAAGATGTGTGTGCTAATTTATAATTTCATAGGCTATGTAAGAAAGTGTTTTTTCCTCCTATGCCTTCAGTAATACTATGTATTATTAAGCGTTTTGATCATTCTAAATTAACAGCTGAAAATTTATAACTTATTGTAGTTTTAACTTGCATTTCTCTTATGGGTGATGGTGAAGTTTGTTTATTAATTTTTTTAACAATTTTTTTTTCTTTTCAAAGTTCTTTGAGCTTTTCGTTTTAAAATTCAGTTGTTAGACTTTTACACCTGATTTATAGACAAGAAATTTAGCACTTAAACATTGCAGCTACTTTTTCCATTGTGATTGTCTTCTGAGTTTTTTTATGATCGGTGGTGCACATTAGCCATCAGTTCCTTTTTATTGCTAAGTAGTAATTCATGTTACGGACAT
>NW_016107811.1:1173445-1185419 GCF_001604975.1 Cebus imitator | reverse complement strand
TTTGAGAAAATACCAAGTTGTCTTCCTGAGTGGATGTACCACTTTCTCTTTCTACTTGTATTGTATGACAGGTCCAGTTTATCCTTGCCAGCATATTTGTTATTGTCACTTTTTAATTTCAGGTGTTCAGGTATATATGTAGCAATAACTCATTTTGGTCTTAATTTGCGTTTTCCTAGTGGCTAATTATGTTGAACATCTTTCCACATACTTATTTGCCATCTGTGTATACTCTTTGGTGAAATGTCTGTGTATATTTTTCTTATTCTTTAATTGAATTACTTGTCTTTATATTATGGACTTTTGAGAGTTCTTTTGTATATTGTAGATACTAGTTCTTAGTCAGATATGTAGTTTGCAAATATTTTCTTCCAGTCTGTAACTTGTATTTCTTTGGAAAAAAAAGACAAAACAACTTTTAATTTTGAAATGATTATAGGTTTGTAGGAAATTGAGAGACGTATAGGAATATCGTGCGTACTCTTCACCTAGCCATCTCCATTGTTAAATCTTTCTTAATATAGTGGAGTATCAAAACTAGGACGTAATGTTGGTACTATACACAGAGCTTTTCTGATTTTATTAGTTGTATTTGCACTCATTTGTGTATTTGTAGCTCTGTGCAAATTTATCACAAGTAGCTAGCACCACAATCAAAGATACTTAGCTGTCCTATCACCTGCAGGACTTCCTCTTGCTAACCTTTTGGTAACCTTACCCACTTTAGAAGCCCCAGAGGTTCATCCAAGTTGCTGTCTGTATCACTAGTTTGTTTTTGTTTTGGCTGAGAATTATTCTATCATTGTTTAAACATTTACCCACTGAAGAACATTTGCGTAGTTTTCTGTGTTTGGCTGCTAATGAATAAAGTTGCTATGAATATTCATATACAAGTTTGTGTGCAGAAATAAGTTTTTATATCTCTGGGGTAAATACCCAAGGGTTACTACTTGCTGGGCTGTTTGGTAGTTTTAGCTCTAGTTTTAAAAGGTCTGCAAAATTATTTTCCAGAGTGACTGTACCATTTTACATTCCTAACAGCCATGTGTGAGTGATCCAGTGTTTTTGCATCCTTGTCAGCATTTAGTTTTGCCAGTTTGATAGGAGCATAGTGATATCTCATTGTGTTTTGTTGTTGTTTCTGTTTTGTTTTGTTTTTGAGACAAGGCCTCCCTCTGTCACCTAGGCTGGAGGGCAGTGACACGATAATGGCTCCCTGCAGCCCCAACCTCCCAGGCTCGGGTGATCCTCCTACCTTTCAAGCCTCCCAGCTAGTTAGGACTGTAGGCACAGGCCACCACACCCCGCTAATTCTTTGTATTTTCTGTAGAGACAGGGTTTCACCATGTTGGCCAAGCTGGTCTCAAACTCCTGGAGTCAAGTCATCTGCTCCCCTCAACCTCCCAAAGTGCTAGGATTACCGGTGTGAGCCACTGTGGCTGGCCTTCATTGTGGTTTTAATTTGCATTTCCCTAAAACCTAATGATGTTGAACATCTTTTTATTTGTTTATTTGCCATCTGAATAGCCTCTTCAGTGAAATATCTTTTTATGTCTCTTGTCTTTTTTTTTCTTTTTTTAAAGACAGAGTTTCACCGTGTTGGCCAGGCTGCTCTTGAACTCCTGATCTCAGGTGAATCCACCCACCTCGGCTTCCCAAAGTGCTGGGATTACAGGCATGTGCCACCATGCCCAGCCATCTCTTGTCTTTTTTAATTGCAGTGTTTTTTTGTTTTTGTTTTTGTTTTTTAACACTAACGAGTTTTCAGAGTTCTTTCTAGGTTCTAGATTCTAGTCCTTCGTTGGGTTTGTGGTTTGCAGATCTTTTTCTCCTGTGGTATAACTTGTCTTTTTTTTTTTTTGACATGGGGTCTCATTGTGTTGCTCAGGCTGCAGTGCAGTGGCTATTCACATGAATAATTATAGTTTACGTTAACCTCAAATTGCTGGGCTTGAGCAGCCCTCCTGCCTCAGCCTCCTGAGTAACTGGGACTACAGGTGCATGCCACTGCACCTGGCTTGTCTTCTTAATAGGGTCTTTTTACACAGAGCAAAATGTTTAATTTCGAGGAAGTCTAATTTATTGATTTGTTTCTTTTTTAGATTTGTGTTTTTGGTTTCAAGTCTAAAAGAATCTCACTCCCACACGCACCCCCCTTTTTTAGTATATGTGCTGCCAAAGCAAGCACAACCTGCACCCCTTTTTTGAGATAGTCTTGCTCTGTCACCCAGGCTGGAATGCAGTGGCTTAGACTGCAGGTTTGAATTCCTGGGCTCAAGCAATCCTTCTGCATCAGTCTTCTGAGTAGCTGGGACTACAGGTGTGTGCCACCATGTCCACCTAGTTGTGTGTCTTTTACTTTTTGTAGAGATGGTCTCATTGTGTTGCCCAGGCTGGTCTCAAACTCCTGGCCTCAGGTGGCCTCCCAAAACTTTGGGATTATAGGCGTTAGCCATAGTGCCCAGCCAAGTCAAAAAAACTCTCTGCCTGACTTTAGATTTGGAAGATATTTTTTTCCAAAAAGTTTGTATTTTCACATTTTACATTTAAATCTGTGATCCATTTCTTGTTACTTTTTAAATACAAGGTGTGAGATTGAAGTTGAGATTCATTTATGGCTCTTAGGCCTTTGTTGAAAAGGCCGTCCTCCGTTGAATTGCTTTTGCATCTTTATCAAAAATCATTGTTCGTACCTATGTGGGTCTCTTTCTAGGTCCTCTGTTCTGTTCCATTGGTCAGTGTGACTGTCTCCCACCAATACCACATGGTCTTGATTACAATAGCTATGTAGTAAGTCATAAAATCAGGTAGAGTAATTGCTTTTACTTTTTAAAAATATTCTTCACACATAAATATGTGTGTGTAAGACAGTGCATTCATTTACACCCAGGGTTGGAGGAAAGAAGAGAAATAAATGAGAATATCTGTATTGGTGTTACTCAGCTTTTGTACCTCACCTTCCCATGAAGGCTAGAAATGGATGGTTAAACACCTGTCTCTGTTCTTATGATGAAAATGACCTTTGCAAAAAAAAAAAAGAAAAAAGAAAAGAACAATAAAGAAAGGAAACACAAACAACAACAACAACAAAAACTTTAGAAAATGACCTTTGCCTCTAGACCTTAAATTTTTCTGAATGGAGAGTTTTGTGGTTTCAGAAAGGTGAAATAGTAGAAGCAGGAAGAAAATATTCTCTTACCTAGGTGCAAAACTGGCCTAGGCCAAATTCTAATAAAATGTTGTCTTTGGCAATCTCCCAGTTGTCTCTCTTCATGTTTCCCCCACCTTTGTCTGCCCCCTCCTTAAGTTGTCGAGTGTCTTCAGCTGCTCACTGTGGCATTTTCCTCAGGTCTGTAGATACACCTCTTGTTATACCCAACAAAATCCCCTCCAGTTTCCTTCTAGTAATACCTGTAAAGCAGAAGAAAATATTCTAATCTATAGAGTGAAGGGGGGTTAGGCTCTCATGTCACTGTATTAGCCCTACCGCTGAAAATTCCTGAAATTCTTTGTCAATTACAATAGTGTACCATACTTAAATAGATACAGCACAGCAAGCTTTTCTCCAGCATTGTGTCGGATTGCTGTTTCTTTGGTTGAAACACAGATGAAATTAGGTTATATTTAGGGGCCACATAATATGAAAATAATTCATGGATGTTTAAAAGACTAGCATGTTCAGCATGGTAAGATGCTCTCATGAGATGAGACCTTTTGTACAAAGAAAGACGGCGGAGTATAAAGAAACAGACTGACCTAGAGAACCATATTCTCAGAAGCCTACTTTTGCTTAAGCATTTTTCTGGGTCAGTTCCAGTAAATGCATCTTGCTATTCATAATATTTCTACTTCTGAACCTACAGGTTTTTTACTTAGGGCTGAGAGTCCAGGATAGTAGCTACTTGTACATGTTTGCTTATTTGCAGTTTATGTGTTTGTTAGGGGTTGTCCATTAACTTACAGCTGTTTTCACTCTGATCATCATTCATAGCAAATATGTTTAGGTGTGGACTCACTTGTTATCACCTCTCTCTAATGAGTCCTCTTAATCCTTATCAGAAAGAAATTCCATTTCTTCTTAGGGGAAAGTGAACAAAATAGTGTGTAAGATTGAGTTGTCTTAAGTTGTGTATTTCAGAAGTATAAATCAGTGTTTACCTAAATGCCTGGAATTTCTAGTCCATCTGTTGTGAATATAAAATCGGTTATGGGTAAATGTTAAGTGTCTAATATTTATGCTAGATATTTATAGTCCTTGGAGCCTTTTCTGGGATCACGAATTCAGGCTGCTACTCAATTTTTAATACTTTACCCTTATACTTTCATTTGAAAAGGAAATGATTGTTTAGAGGGATTTGAAAGTAGCTATTAAACTATATCTAAGAGCAGTTATAAAACTAATAATAATGTGTGATGAAAGATAAGGTGATCATCATTTGTGAAAAGGAAAAAAGCTGATGGCAAATACTTAGCTAGAGAAAACACACGTGTAAGAAAAAAAACTCTAAATGTACAGTCAGTCTGTTTCTATCTGTACCACCAATAAATACAATATATGGTTTATAGGTAGTGAAATATTATTTTAAATGATTTTTCTTCCTAGAATTATAGTATAGCCGGGAACTATTAACTTCTCTTGTCCAAGAAAACTACTAGAAAATAACAGTGAGGAAGAGGTAGAATTAATTAAAATCTACCTAAAACTAGCATAAGCATAAAAGCTAATCCATTAATTTATATAACCAAAGATTAAGGAGCTTGATGCAGAGCTCAATGAACATCACCATAATCCTTATCTGAATTCTTCATTTCTCTTGCCAGCCCCTGCCCCATTGCTTTGATCCTCAGTATGGCAAAACTCTATAGATAAGTTTTCTGTAGTCACTGTCTCCAGTTCCTCACCTTTCATTCTCCTGTAAGTCCACTCTAGTCAGGCTTTTGCTCCAGTCAATGCACTGAAACTTCCCTTGTCAAGAACATCTGTGATGCCAAACCCCACGATCTGTTCTCAGTCTCCAGCTCCCTTGACTGGTTAGTATTTAGCACAGTTGATGAGGTTCTCCTGCTTGCAGCCCTCTCAGTTGACTTCTAGAACACCACACACTTGATTTCCTCCTGTCGTGCCAGTTACGTTTTCTGATGTCTTTCCTCGTTCTTCCTCTTCTCTTCCTACACACACTCCCTCGATGATTTTAAGTAGTCTCAAGGCCTTAAATAGTAATTAAACACTGATGACCCTAAATTGATATCTTAATACCTCTCTCATGAATTCTGGAGTTTCATCCAACTGCCTGCTTTATATCACCATTCAAATAGCTATCTCACACTTAACATGTCTAAAACAACTTTTTTTCTTCTTCCAAAATGAAGCCTACCCTCAGTATCTCCATCTTGGTTAACAGTATCTTCATCTTTTTTGTTGCTCAGGTCAAAAACACTGGAGTTATCCTGACTCTTCTCTTTTGTTATGTTCCAAATATAATTAGTGAGGACATTTTATTGGCACCACCTTTAAAGTATATCTAGAATCTGACTTCTTCTCATGACTACTGCAACTATGCTTATCTGAGCCACCATCTCTCACCTGGATTACGTTGATCTCTGTGCCTGCCTTTGTCCCCTGTATACTATTCTTAATTTAGTAGCCAGAGTGATCCTTTTAAATAAAAGCTAATCATGTCACTCCTCTGTTTAAAACTCTCCATTTGCCTGGCCATCTTTGTTACCTGTCTGGTATCATCATCTGTAACTATTCTTTCTGTTACCTCGATTCTAATCACACACGGGACTACTTGTTCTTTCTCAGATACAGTGTATGCCCTTGTCTTGGGCCTTAGCATGGGTCTTTTCTTTACCTGGAATACTCATCCCACAGATATTCACATGGCTATCTCCTTCACTTTCTTCTAGTAAGGTACCCTGACCACCCTATTTGTTCCATTCCCCGTTACACTGCCCTATCATCTCTGTAACATTAGCACCTGACATACTTTACTTTGTGTATTATTTATTTTCTTTCTCTTCTCATTAGATTTTAAATGCCTTAAGGGTAGTGTTAGGGCCTCTTGTTTATTGAAGTATCCTTAGCACCTAGGATATTATTTTATACATACTAGGTGGTCAGTAAATACTTGTTGAGTAAACATTTGTAGAACAGATTCGTTTCATATTCTCCATTTTGTGGTTCTGCTTGCTTTATGTTAATCCCATTTTTAGGATTATATGGCTCCCAGCAGTTCCTGGAAAGCTTCCAGATTCAAATCTAGCCAGAAAGAGGACAAGTCTTCGTCCTAGCATTCCCAGGAAAAGGACCAAAGTTCACTATGATTAAACTATTTTAAAATGCTTTCTCAGCTCTTGACCAGTCAGCCCTGGCCAGAAGAAAGGCAAAACCTTTTCTGCCTAGACTTGAAAGTTGGTCATATGTTCCAAGTCTGAAACTAGAGGTGAAGATGCAAACAAAAATGTCTATTCAGAAGCTTCTGAATAAGCATACAAGAAATGGCTACTCACTTGTATACCATTGTTTTACAGCTGTGATCCTTGGTTACTGACTGCATGGGATGTCAGTATGTGCTCTTTGACCATGCCCCATTTAGTTTGGAAACAAATTTAAACAAGTTTTATTCCTGTGGAATTTCTCAATTTTTCATATGGTAATGTATTTTGTGAATCTCTAAGCCAGAGGTATTTTATGCATCAGTTTCTCCAAATTCTTTGAACACGGAACCCTTTTCCCTCCAGAATATCTCCAGATATATTCTCGTGCAGTTCACTGTGAGAAATATTTGTATGTCTGCTAAGTACTAGTTAGAAAATTGAGGAAAAATCTCAGGCAACAATAAAAAAGTAAACAAAAGAATACTTTTCAAATGTATAGGACCTATTTGAAGAAAATTTTTTTATAGGCCCCCAAATATTTTAATATACAGAAAGACAGTCCTTTAAAAAGATATTTATGGCTGGGTGCAGTGGCTCACACCTGTAATCCCAGCACTTTAGGAGGCTGAGGTGGGAGGATTGCTTGAGCTGGGGAGTTCAAACCAGCCTGAACAATATGGCGAAACCCCGTGTCTACTAAAAATAGAAAGATTAGCCAGGCAGGGTGGCGCTCACCTGTCATCTCAGTTACTCAAGAGGCTGAGGTATGAGGATCACTTGAGCAGATCAAGGCTACACTCCAGACTGGGTGACAGAGTGGGACGCTGTCTTGAAAGAAGGAAAGGCATTCAGGGGGAGAAAGAAATGTATTCTCAATAAATTTTATGTAGTTGTAGTTTAAAATCTAATTTAGTAGAGAGGGGTGTGAAGGGAAGAGGAGAACTTAATCAAATGACTATAAGGTTTCATTTTGTTGTAGACTGTTTTTATTGCAAGAAAGAAAAATACCTCAGGTCACCTAAGAAAAGTTTATTGTGTAGAATATATTGGAGTTAAAACCAGTATCAGAAAGTTCAGATTATATACTTTCTTTGGCTGGCTTTCTTTTTTCCTCTCCCTCTGTGGCGTCCATCTATCTTTGTAAGCATTGTTTTGTTTGTTTCTGGTTACCAGCTCTCAATCTCCATGCTCCATACTCCAAATCTTGAATTAAACTGGCTTGTGTTGATTTTAGTTAATCTGTCACTAATGAATGAATCCCTTTAGGCCTTGTCATTTTATTGATTGTCCAGAAGTCAGTAGATGGGCATGCCGTGGGAAAATTATGCTTCCTGATCCTATCAATGTCTGCTCAATGCTACTTCTGTGGTCAGAGGTGAGGGTTGGGAAGATTTAACTAGTAGGGGACGTTGGGTGTGTTAGGCATTATGACTATAATGTCCAGTATAATCTAGAAGAAAAAGTAAGAATAGCCAGAGGAATTCTGAAAAGAGAGTATCCATATATATGGCAGACGTATAGTAATTGAAGCTGTGGAACTGATGCCTGAATAAGTAGTTAATAAAATACAAATACAATTTTCAAATAACATAAAAGTGAAATTACTAATTAGAGGTATGAATTGTATATTAAATTGTTCAGAAGTACCTAATTGGCCATTAAAAAGTGAAATTCTTATCTCGCAATTTAGCAGAGTAATATCAAAATGGCTTAAAGATTTAAATGCTCAAAAGTGAAACAGTATCAGAGAAAAATAATAGGTTTCATTGAAATAAATGCATAGATAATATTTAATTAATATTGAGGTGAGGAAGGAATTTTCCTTAGAGTAAAACCACAAAGAAATCATTAAGATTTTATTGTGGAGACTCAAAAAGAAAGGTTTATTATGCTAGATGGGAAAATGAATAAACTAAGGGGGAATATTTGCAATATGACCATAGTACATATTTTAATATAGAAAGGACTGTTAGAAACAATTTGTTGTGTGGATTAGGGGCACTTAATCCTACCCGGCCATTATACAGTATTACCTAGTCAGTATTACCCTAGTCCATACACTCTCCCACTTTTTTAGGTGACTTATTGTATCTTAGTCTCTTACTACATACTTCCAGCAACTGTTGTTGAGCTGTAACTCTTTGGTGATTATTTTGCATTTTATTTCTTCCTCACTGAGAAAATAGAACCAATCAGAAGATAACTTATAAAGGCTTCCACCAATGTATACCTTATGCCCACATGCCTACATCTCTGCCTATTTACTGTGTATGTTTTCTTCTGTAACTGAGGGTGAACGCTCTGGTGTCTGTACTAAGACCCATCTCTACACTTGTGCATTAAATCCCACTCACTTGCTTACTCAAGGATATTGCTTAGTAGTTTTTTCTCTGCTATATCATCAATTTTTTGCCTCCTTACTAGCTCAGTCCCCCATCTTAAAAAAACTACTTTTCTCCTAATTTCCCTCTAGCTACATCCCTATTTCCTTTTCCTTCACCACAGAATTTCTTTCCTGGGATGTCTCAAACTGTGTTTGATTTCTTTCCTCCCTTTCTCTCATGAACCTGTTCCAGGTAGATTGTCAGCTAATTCACGCCAAAGAAACTGGTGTTATCTAGGTCATCAGTGACCATTATATCACTAAAAACAGTAGTCATTTCCCAGTTTGGAGAATTAAATCTTTAAAAAAAAATGTAAAGAATGACTACTCCAGCCTAATAGGGTGGTTCACAATACAGAAAAAGGCCAGTAAGGGTATGAAAAGTAGTCAATATCTAGAAAGTCAAAGAAATGCGAATTTAAGACAATAAGATGTTTCTTATCCACTTTCCAGTGTCAGCAAGGGAATCTAGAACTCTCATATACCATTTTGGTTATGCAAGTGAAAATTAGTACATTTCTGGAAGCAATTTGACAGCTTTTACAAGAGCTTTAAAATTGGGTTTCTCTTTTGACTTGCCCATTCTGTTTCTAAGAGTATGTCTCAGGGAAATAACATACAAATGCATGATGCATCCACACACCTACAACCAGGGAGGGAAGGATTCATCAAGTGATTAATTCTGGATGGGAAACATGAAAATGACCTAAGTACGTGGCAACGGGAGATTGGTTAAAGTATGATACATCTGTATGGTAGAACACCAAGTAGCTATTTAAAATGATGACATCAATTTATTTATTTATTTGAAATTATTTTAAACTTTTTTCACATCAAGTTACCATTAAAGATATGTTTATTAACATGGAAAGATTTTAATTGTTTTAAGGGGAGTATTCAATGCCAGTGTTGTGGGGAAACAAAGTATATTACATGCATGAGGTTATGTGTGTGTATATACATACATACATACGAACGTATGTATAGCAAAGTGCCTAGAAGATTATATACCAAAATGTTTTTCAGCTGCTGTCAAGTAATAGAATTTTACGTTTTCTTTTAAAACTTGGAATGCTTGTATTAACAACAAAAAAGTTTTGCAAAAGATAGAAAGTCAGTATCCCAATTATAGTCTGCTTACTTTCTCTGTTTTTACATTCAAACATTGATCGTTAGATTTGGTTCATAGCTGGCTGCCTTGAACTGACTCAGTCTTGTTTCTTAACCCTACTGGACTTAAAATAGCCTAGTGGTCTGCCAGCTGTGAGAGAATAGATGAGCCAGATAAAGTGTATTTACCATACTGTTAGCTCCAGAGCTGCTTAGGAGTCTTTATAGACCCCCTTTGATTAAGTCTACCAGGAGACCAGCTACAAACTCAGTAAACGAATCTGAGAAATAATGTAAAGATAGAATAAGTAGGATAGGTAGAGTTAAACTCCAGAGAAAAAAGTTGATGAAAAGCGTAGGTCAACTTACTAAGGATGAATATATTAGGAACCCGATACAGGGTGTAATAAAAGTGAAAACAAAGGGTTTTGTACTGCTAAAGTTTAGTAGTATTACATGTTGCAGTTGTTTCCTGTTTCTTAGTATAGGTAATTTCTGTATGAGTGGGAAATTCATGTGTGACTTTTGTTGTACTCCAAAGAACTTTAGCCAGAATTTATTGTGAAATATTTACAACATTGACAATTCAGAAATCTAGCGATATATTGATTTTTCTCTCACTCTAGATGTTTCATAAACATACATACTTGTATACGTGTGCCCAGAAGATTTGCTTTTTATATCTTGTATAAAACCAAGTATATTGGTTTTATACAAGATATAAAAAGCAAATTATTATAAAAGCAGTATATATGCTCAATGTGAAGAATTTGTAAATAAAAGTTACAAAGGAATCAATTTTTGCTGCCTTTTAAAATCTTTCAATGCATAATATGTAAATTTGCTTAAGCTCTACACTTCATGTTTATATCTTGTCTTTTTTACTTAATATTTTATGACCATTCTCATGTCATTAAATATTCTTTCCTTAAAAAATTCCCATTTTAAAGATAAAGTAGTCAAAGCAATATGAATTTGTTAATTATTTAGTATATGAATTGGAGAAAACATTTTCTGCAGTCTTTTTTCTAAAAGGGAGCTGGCAGCTTAATGGTGAAACTATGTCAGTCCAGCTATATTTTTTTAAATTACGTAGTTGTCAAGTTTTTGTTTGAGTAAGCCAGAGGGTTCTAAAGATTCGTAGATAGGAACTTTAGTTTCACTTTCCCTAAGACAGCAAGAAATATTCTATAACAGAAAGATGACTATTTTTAGCTTTTCTTTCTGCTGGTGAGGTGGAATAGCGAATATTTTTAGAGCAATCAAAAGTACAGCCACTTAGATTAGCTCAGTGTTTCTATCATCAGAATCTCAATTATTTTATGTTTTTTTTTTTTTTTTTTTTTTTTTCCAATGTTTTTTGTTTATGTAAATTGCAACATGATTCCTCTTTTTTATTTTTGATCTAGTTTGTTTCTCTGTGGAACAATATTTAAAAAGATGAAATCTCTAAAACCTTAACTTTTCTTTCTGTACTTTTTATGTATTTTGAATTCTAATTATATTCTTCTGGTTATTGTGGGCAATTATTTTCTTTCTTAGAGATGAAACTTTGACAATACTTAGGGGGAGACAGTGTTACAAATCTTCTCTCATACTAGGCTCTTAGAATCACAAGAGAGATCCCTCAGGACCATTGTAAGTACACTTAATTATGAACACCACTAGAACATTTCATCTTTCCCCAAAGCGATGCCACAGTATAAGTGAAAATTTGAGTGACTTCTTTTGTTACCCTTAATCAGAGCTATTGATGAAAAGTACACAGTTCGGGTCACATTGAGAGACTGAGTTACTAGCTGAGGGACACTCATCCCACAGCCCCCAAGCAGTCAATATCCAAACTCCTATCTTAGCAAAATTTGAAGTTACTGTGCACTATAGAACTTTAAGGACCTTCAGGATTGGTGACAATTATTGAAAATACTATAGTAATTAATTCAGAAATCTGAGATTATTTCCTGTTGCAGATATGAAAACAAGATCTAATATTTAAGTGTTAAAATCAATAACTTAATAAACCATTCACACTAGAAACTGTTACAGTCTGTCTTCAGTACCTGCCATTCCACTGAAACAGCTCCAGCTGAGATCACCTCT
>NW_016107811.1:1170826-1173428 GCF_001604975.1 Cebus imitator | reverse complement strand
TTAATACTTTAAGTTCTGGGATACATGTACAGAACATGCAGGTTTGTTGCATAGGTATACATGTGCCATGGTGATTTGCTGCACCCATCAACCCGTCATCTGCATTAGGTATTTTTCCATATGCTATTCCTCCCCAGCTCCCCACCCCCAACAGGCCCTGGTGTGTGATGTTCCCCTCCCTGTGTCCATGTGTTCTCATTGTTCAACTCCCACTTATAAGTGAGAGCATGTGGTGTTTGGCTTTCTGTTCTTGTGTTAGTTTGCTGAGAATGAGAGTTTCCAGCTTCATCCATGTCCCTGCAAAGGACATGAACTCATTATTTTTTGTGGCTGTATAGTATTCCATGGTGTATATATGCCACATTTTCTCTATCTAGTCTATCATTGATACATATTTGGGTTGGTTCCAAGTCTTTGCTGTTGTGAACTGTGCTGCAGTAAACATATGTGTGCATGTGTCTTTATAGTAGAATGATTTATAATCTTTTGGGTATATACCCAGTAATGGGATTGCTGGTCAAATGGCATTTCTGGTTCTAGATCCTTGAGGAATTGCCACACTGTCTTCCACAATGGTTACACTCCCACCAACAGTGTAAAAACATTCCGATTTCTCTACATCCTCTCCAGCATCTGTTGTTTCCTGACTTGTTAATGATGCCATCCTAAGTGGTGTGAGATGTTCGGATATGATGGATATATCCATTACCTTGATTGTGGTAATGGTTTTACATAATGTAGTCAAATTTTGCGTTAGCTGCAGAGCTTTTCACATTGTACACTTTAAATATGTCCATTGTGTGGCATGTCAGGGATATTTTGGTAAATCCGTTTCAAAAAAATAGCAGGGCCAGGTGAGGTGGCTCATGCCTATAATCCCAGCACTTTGGGAGGCCAAGGCAGGTGGATCACCTGAGGTCAGGAGTTCGAGACCAGCTTGGCCAACATGGCAGTGAAACCCAATCTCTACTAAAAATTAAAAAATAAATAAATAAATTAGCTGGGCATGGTGGTGCATGCTTATAGTCCCAGCTACCCAGGAGACTGAGGCAGGAGAATCACTTGAACCTGAGAGGCAGAGATTGCAGTGAGCCAAGATCACCCCCACTGCACTCCGGCGGAACTTGTACCAAAGTTTAAGGCTCAAGACATGGAAAGGAAGAAATAGCCAGAAACGCAGAAGAAAAAGCAAGGGGAAATGGTGATCTTGATGCCAAGGGAATTTCAAAGCAGGTATGGACAGTGTATACTGCAGAGGCCAGTTATGGTAAGAATTGAGATCTAGGTTTAAGAACTTTCTTTTTACTCTTCTGATAGTGTTCTTTGATGCACACAAGTTTTTTATTTTAATGAAATCTAATTTATCTTCTTTTCCCTGAGGTTTTGGTGTCATATGTAAGAAACTATTGCTAAATCCAAGGTTATAAAGATTGGTTCCTATGTTTTCTTCTAAGCTTTTTATGTCTTTGACCCATGCTGAGTTCATTTTTATAGATGATGTAAGGTAAGGGTCCAACTTTATTCTTTTGCATGTTTAGTTGTCCCAGTACCATTTGTTGTTGAAGAGATTATTCCTCCCCGCGCCCCCCCCCCCCGCCCATTGAATGGGCCTGGTATACTTGTCAAAAATGAATTGATTATAAATATTAGGGTTTAGTTCTGACCTCTCAATTCTGTTCCATTGGTCTATATGTCTATTTTTTTGTTGTTGAAAACCAGGTATTTTGAGTATTATGCTAAAGCTGGAAATCAGATTCTCTCTGTCTTCAGGGATTGCTTTTGTTTCTTGTTGAGGGCTGCAGCTGTCTACTTGTATAGTATCTTTTCCACACTATCTTCGCAAAACTTGTATGCCATCTTGCGTGCAGCCTGTGATGTTTTTGCTCTGTTAGCCCTGTGGTCAGCTTAACACCTGACAGACATTTCCTTTAATGTTTGAATTTAAAAAATTAAAAGTATATACATATCTTTAAGTCTTCTGGTATATGATTTTGGGGTAGTTGCTACAGCCCTAAACAGGCCTTGAAACAACGGCAAGTTTCTTCTCTCTGGTCCCTCAGAGAATCCCCAGATAAGCCAAAATACACAACCCTAAATTTTTGGAGGACAGGGTCCTCACTGTCTACCCTGGCACAGTTAGCTGCTTTAGGAATGTTGAAGCTGTGGTCCCCACAGCCTCAGTGGGGCTGAGGATTGGGGAATAGTTGCTCTCAACTAATTTCAGCACCCTTTTCTTTCGTCAGGCACTCCCTTGGTTGCTGTAAGTGTCTGAGCAGGTTCCTGAGTTCTGAAATCATTGATCTTGATTGTTTTTTTCCAGCTTAATAGTAGTTTTTATGGAGGGGACTCCTGGAGTTTCCTACTCACCATATTCCATAATGTTATTTATGATCTATTTTGAGTTAACTTTACTACATGAATTTGTTTTTTTTTTCTTTCTGTATATAGGTACCCAGTTGTTTCAACAATGTTGATTTTCAAGAAGAAATCAGCTTTTGTTGTCACTGATTTTTCTATATTTTTCTGTTTTTCAATTTGACTATTTTCTGCTCTGATCTTTATTATTTTTTCTTCTGCTTCCTTTGGTTCTCATTTATCTTTT
>NW_016107811.1:1163442-1170806 GCF_001604975.1 Cebus imitator | reverse complement strand
AAACTGAGACCGTTGATTTACGACCATTTTTTTTCTAACATAGGCATTTCAGAGCTGTACATTTCTCTCTAAATACTGCTTTAGTTGTATCCCACAACTTATGGTATTTTTTGTTTTCATTTTCATTTAGTTCAAAATATTTTGTAGTTTCCCTTTTGATATCTTTGACCCATGGGTTATTTAGAAGTGTAATAGTTTCCAAAGATTTGGGCATTTTCCTGTTATATGTCCCTGTTTTTTTTTAACTAACACGTAATCATTACATATTTATGGGGTACATGTGGATTTATTTCTTATTGTAGTTCTGTCAGATTTTGCTTCATGTCTTTGGAAGCTCTATTATTATGTACATGTCCTCTGGACACCTTTGTCACTATAGGGTGACCCCCGTCTCTATCCCTCGTAATATTTTTTGTTCTGAAATCTACTTTGTCTGACAATATAACCACTCCAACTTTGGTTTTTGTTGTTTGCTTTTTGGTTTCGTTTTTGTTTTTAAAGATGGGGTCTTCTGTGTTGCCCAGGCTGGATTTGAACTCCTGGGTTCATGTGATCCTCCTGCTCTGTGTCCTGACTAGATGGGACTACAGGCCTATGCCACCATGCCCAGGTCATCCGGCATTGTTTTGATCATGTTATATCTTATCGTTCCTTGTTGTGATTGCCATGATATATCTTTTCCATACTTTTACTTTAAACCTATTTGTGTTCTTAAAGTGGATTTCTTAGAAACAGGTTATAGTTGTCTTTTTTTTTTTTTTTAAGTATCTGATACCTGCCAGTCTGGTGATATCAGCCTTTTCACTGGCTTATTTAGACTATTTACATTTTATGCCATTGCTGATGTGGTTGGTTTTAAATACCGTCTTGGCATTTGTTTGCTTTTTGTCCTATCTGTTCTTTTATTCCTCTTTCCCCTTTTTCATATGCCTTCTCTAGGATTATTTTTTAGTGATTCCATTTTTATTTCCTTTGTTGGCTTATTAACTATAACTCTGTTGTGTCATTTTAGTGGATGCATTCGGTTTTGTAGTATACATCTTTAATTAATCACCACCCTCCTTCAAGTGATGTTTTGCCACTTTACAACAGTTCATTTTTATTTTCCCCTTCCTGGTCTTTGTGCTATTCTTGTCATACATTTTACTTCTATATATGTTTGTTGTTGTTGTTGTTTGAAACAGAGTCTCACTCCATCACCCAAGCTGGAGGGCAGTGGTGTAATCTCTCAGCTCACTGCAACCTCCACTTCCTGGGTTCAAGTGATTCTTCTGCCTCAGGCTTCCCGAGTAGCTGGGATTAAGGCACCCGCCGCCATGCCTGGCTAATTTTTGTATATTTAGTAGAGACAACGTTTCACCATGTTGACCAGGCTGGTCTTAAACTCCTGACCTAGAGTGATCTGCCCACCTCAGTCTCTCAAAGTGCTGAGATTACAGATGTGAGCCACTGGGCCTGGCCTACTTCTATATAAGTTTTAAACTGCAGTATGTTGTTATTATTTTTGCTTTAAACAATCAGTTATCTTTTGTGAATACTTAAATAACAATTTCTGATGTTCTTCATTCTTTTGTATATATCTAGATTCTAATCTGGTATTGTTTTGCTATTGCTTAAAGGACTTTGTTTACCATTTCTTTAAAATGTAAGGGTTGTGGTGAATTCTTTTACCTTTTGTATGTTTCAGAATTTTGATTTTACCTTTGTTTTTGTAAGATATTTTTGCTGACTAAAGAATTAACAGTTGACAGGTGTAAAATTTGGACTCCACTTCTTACTCTGCCTTCTGGCTTGCATTGTTTTTGACAAGAAATCTGATGTTATCTGTATCCTGTTCTTCTGTATATTTCCTTTGTCTTTTTCCTTTGGCTGCTTTGAAGATTTTCTTGTTTTCACTGAGTCTAAGCAATTTGGTTATGATTTGCTTTAGTGTTGCTTTATTCTTGTTTTTTTGTGCATAGGGTTTATTGATTGCCCTGCCTGAGCACTCCTGTTTCTTTTAAATTCTCTCTTCTCCTGCTTTTTCTTCTGTATTTCTGGCCATCTCATATTTTGCTTGACCTTTATATATTGGTATTCCTAGGGATTCTGTTGTGTTTTGACTGCCCAGGATATATTCTCAGGTCATCTCATCCATTCCCGTAACTTCATCTGCTGTCTATATGACAGATTTCCTAATTTTTTTTTTAATTTTTATTTTTGAGACAGAGTCTCGCTCTGTCACCCAGGCTACAGTACAGTGGCATGATCTCGGCTTACTGCTACCTCTGCCTCCCGGGTTCAAGCTATTCTTCTGCCTCTGCCTCCCTAGTAGCTAGGGCTACAGGTACACGCCACCACGCCCAGCTAATTTTTTTATTTTTAGTAGAGACAGGCTTTCACCATATTGACCAGGCTGGTCTTGAACTCCTGACCTCGTGTTCTGCCTGCCTCAGTCTCCCAGAGTGCTGGGATTACAGGTGTGAGCCACCGCACCTGGCTGAGATTTCCTAATTATTTATCTCCACCCAGACTTCTTTCTAAGCTTTTGTATTTCCTTATATCCATCCATACCTAAATCCAAAGGAGCCCTAATCAACTTATGTGGAATGAATAGTCCTGGAGGACAGCTCACTACAAAACCTCAAGAGGCCACACCTCATGGCTCATGGCTGTAATCCCAGCACTTTGGAGGTGGGCAGATTGCTTGAGTCCAAGAGTTTGAGAACAGCCTGGGTGATACGGCAAAACTCCATCTCCACAAAAAGTACAAATAATTAGCCAGATGTGGTGGTGGTGCACACCTGTAGTCCCAGCTACTTAGTAGGCTGAGGCGGAAGGATCACTTGAGCCTGGAAGGTGGAGGTTGCAGTGAGCCAAGAGAGCCACTACAGCCTGGATGACAGAGTGAGACCCCATCTCAAAACAACAAAAAAACTTTTAGAGCAAAGGATAATATCAAAGTACTTGGACAAGCTGCTAGAAAACAGTATTCTCAGGGGAAGAATCAAAGAGGAAAATGGCCAAGTTGATATGGTAGTTGACTTTATTGTAGTTCCACCAGAAAGGCAAAAAACAAACAAAACCCTTATATCTGATACTCGAAGGTGACATAGTGTTGAATACTGTGGTGAACTAGCATTTGAAACTATAATTCTCAAGGGAGTTAGTTTCTGGAAGAATCACTTGGGAGCCAAAAGGGAGGCATAAGGGCAAGGGAGTCACAGGTAGCAACTGTTGGATAGTTTAGAACTCTGTTAAGCTAAATGGATGATGTGAGATTTACCTGACTCTGAAGTGAAATGTAATCCTAGAGGCCAGTGAGCTACTGCTAGGAAAGAACAATGAAAAAAATCCGTTCACAGTGGTTCTAAAACACTTTATACATCCGATTTCTTTTAATTATTTAATCATTTTATTTCGGTTGGTTTTATAGGAAGAAAATGACTTGCTATTAGCTTAATTTGATTGCCACACCAGGATGAGTAGACTATGAAGCGGGGAACAAATGAAAGTCTTTGCAATAGGAGTGATTTGATCAGCACTGTACTTATTATATTTACCCAAAATACTTTTTTGTAAGCTTAATAGTCACTATTTTTTCAAAACTTAGCAATGCGATATCTGCAGTGATTCCCTTTCATTTAGTTTCTCACCCAACTAAATAAGCCAAGTAGAGGAACCCTAAGAAAATAGAATTTTCTTTTCTGTCTTGGGAAGTCTCTACAAGAATTAATAAGCTTGGAAACATTTCTTATAAGGTAAAAACTATTTTTAAAAATATATATGTCTAAATCTCAGAGTGTTATACATACAGAATTATTTTTATTTTTTATTTTTGAGAGAGAAGGTCTCATTCTGTCTCCCAGGCTGGAATGCAGTGGTAGGAGCATAGCTCACTGCAACCTCAAACTCCTAGGCTAAAGTGGTCCTCCTGCCTCATCCTCCCAAGTAGCTAGGACTACAGATGTGAACCACCATGCCTGGGAATTTTTGAAAACTTTTTGTAAAGAGAGTTTTGCAGTGTTGCCCAGGCTGGTCTTGAATTCCTGACCTCAAGCAATCTTCCAATCTTGGCCTCCAGAATGCTGGGATTACAGTGTGAGCCACCACACCTGTCCTAAAATTCTTATATACAACTTTAAACACCCCTAACACACAGACAAACACAAAGGTATGAATTTACTGTTCTGGGGGATTTTTTAAATGTTAAAATTGCAACTACTATTTAGTCTCACTTTCTTGTCTTGGCATATATCATGTATCTATTTTAGAAAAGTCATTTTAAAGTTAGTAGATTAAGAAACACAACATGGTTGAACTAAAAAGTGCCTTATATAAAAAATATCTTTCCGTGGAATACCATGGAGACTATTCGTCCATATGTTAAATAACATGGAGGAGTCTGCACTATAGGAATCAGTTTGCTTAGAAACTCATGTGTTATTTTACACAGAGCCACATCTATAAGTTTAAGTGAACTCATAGGAGAAGTACCTAATTAAGTATATTCTGTGATATTTATAGAAAAACCTTATTTATAAAAGGAAACTTGGATAATTTCTGTCTTCAGGGAGTTTATTGATAAAATAGATATGCCTTCACTACTGCTATGCTTCATTGTGGGTGGTAATGTAGATCTGTATTTGTACCATGTTCACACGTAATTATAGGCAGAAAACACAAGCAACAAAGATACAATATAAACCTAAATATAGGCATATGTATACATATGTGTGTGTATATATACACATGTGTGTACATACATATACACACATGCACAAAAACGATCTGAGAAAGCATATGCTAGTGACACCTTTATCTCTATATGTCTGTGTTTGCATTTTTATAATTGTATAATCTTTATTGATAATGATGGTGGGAAGTTTTTTTTGTTTTTTGTGACAGAGTTTCACTCTTCCTGTCCATGCTGGAGTGCAATGGCATGATCTTGGCTCAGTGCAACCTCTGCCTCCCAGGTTCAAGTGATTCTCCTGCCTCAGCCTCCCAAGTAGCTGGAATTATAGGCATGCACCAGGCAATTTTGTATTTTTAGTAGAGACAGGGTTTCTTCATGTTGGTTAGGCTGGTCTCGAACTCCTGACCTTAGGTGATCTGCCCGCCTCAGCGTCCCAAAGTACTGGGATTACAGGCGTGAGCCACCACGCCCAGCCAGTTATTTTTATTTTAAAATGAAAACAAAATAACATGGGAATTCCAGAGAATTTGAATCAGGTTATTACTCTTGCATTCTTCAATTACTGATTGCTGTAACTATGTAAAGAAGTAAAACATTTCCAATAGAAGCAATTCGGAAGTTAGGAAGATCTCATCTTTACCCTGTGGACATAGAGACATTTTTTCTTTGGCCCATTTACCACAGTTGTGACTTCCACTGATTCTTAGGTTGTGGGTTTTTTTTTTTTTTTTTTTTTTTTTTTGAGACGGAGTTTCACATGAACGGCCAGGTGTGGTGGTTCACCTCTGTAATCCCAGCACTTTGGGAGACTGAGGCTGGTGGATCACTTAAGTTCAGGAGATTGAGACGAGCCTGGCCAACATGGTGAAACCCTGTCTCTACTAAAAACACAAAATTAGCCGGGAGCGGTGGTGTGTGCTGTAATCCCAGCTACTTGGGAGGCTGAGGCATGAGAATCTCTTGAACTGGGAGGCAGAGGTTGCAGTGAGCTGAGACTACTGCACTCCAGCCTGGGCAACAGAGCAAGACTCTGGCTCAAACAAACAAACAAAAAACAAAAGTTATAAATGAACATAGTTTTTAAAGTGTCAAATAGGATCATTTTTAAAAACTTACATTCTCATATTCTATCATTTCTGTCTTTCTAGGGGCAACTATTTTGATCACTTTTGACTTTTAAAAAAATGTATAAATAATATGCTTACATTGCAAATTGTTACATTTTCAGTTTTAGGCATTGTATATTGATTTCCCACCATGGAAAGTAAGGATTTGGCTTATTTTCCACTCCTACTGTATAATCTGTCTCCCTCCCTCTCTTGATTATGTTGTAATTTTGTTTGGGTCATCACATTTATACTTTATTATGACTATGTAAACACTGCTTGTAACTGAGCAATGTAGTGAACTATTTTTCATTTCTTGAATACCTTTTCATTTTCCCTTATTAGTCATTCTCTTTTTTTGCCCCTATTTATTTCTCATTCATTGCCAAAATTTTTTGCCACTGTGTAAATCTCCACATGGATAAGGTGAATGTCTAAATTCATGTGCATGAGGTAATTTTGTCAATTTCATGTTTTGTAAGAATTACCTACCAGAGCCTTCTGAACTGATACTCTGCTAAACTCAAACACAGGATACGCTGTCATTTTGAGGTCTTCTTTCATTACATCTTGGATATTATTTTGCCTCTTGCCCGTGTTAATCTATTTCGTGTGCCCATGCCTGTTCTTTCTTAATTTTCTTCCTCTTTTTAGTGTGGCATATCTCTTAATAGTTCATAGAACAAAGTTGATGTAAATTTTTTTGAATAATGCGTGTCTGAAAATGTTTTATTCTATACCCATACTTTATTTGATAATTTGGCTGGGTGTAGAATTCAGCGTTAGAAATAATTTTCCTTTAGAATTTTGAAGGCATTAATTTTTCCATTGCCTTCTGTTTATAGTGTTGTTGAAAAGTTCAAAGGTATGCTGGTTTCTGATTTACTTTCTCCTTTTTAGAGACAGGGTCTCACTGTGTCACCCAGGCTGGAGTACACTGGCATGATCACACTGCAGCCTCAAACTCCTGAGCTTGAGCCATCCTCCTGCGTCAGCCTCCTGAGTAGCCAAGTCTAAGGCCTGTGTTATCATGCCTGGCTAATTTTGCTATTTTTTTGTAGAGACAGGTGTGCTGTGCTAATCTACACTGATTTCAATTTCTTGGCCTCAAGCAATCCTCCTACCATAACCTCCCAAAGTGCTGGGATTACAGGCGTGAGCCACTGCCCCCAGACCAGTTTCTGAACTTTTTCTGTAACCTGTTCTTTCCCCACCTCTCCAGAAACAAGTAGGATTCTTTTTATGCCCAGTGTTCTGAAATTTTATTGCCATACGAACCAATTTTAGCCATCATATTGGGAATATAATGGTAATCGGGAGACTTGTTCTGTGCTTGTAGGAACGTTTCTTGAATTATTTCATTAATTATTTCTTATTTCCTGCCTTCTATTTTCTCTGTTCTCCTTTTGGAATTCCTGTTCCCAGACTAGCTGTCTAATTTTCATACTTGTTTTCTTCCTCCTTGTCTTTTGCTTTACTTTCTGGGAAATACCCTGAACTTTATTGCCCAGCCTGTCTATTGAGCTTTTCCTTTCTGCTACCACATTTTACCCTGCAAGAACTTTGTGTATGTATATAAA
>NW_016107811.1:1148846-1163022 GCF_001604975.1 Cebus imitator | reverse complement strand
CTTCCTTCCTTTCTCTCTCTCTCTCTCTCTCTCTCTCTTTCTTTCTTTCTTTCCTCTTCTTTTTCTTTTTCTTTTTCTTTCTTTCTTAAATAACAGTAACTAGTTAATTTTGGTTTGGTTTGGTTTTCAGGCAAGGTCTTACTCTGTTGCCCAGGCTGGAGTGCAGTGGCATGGTCTTGGCTAACTGAATCTTCCATCTGGATTCAAGCAGTTCTTATGCCTCAGTCTCCCGAGGAGCTGGGATTGCAGGCGTGTCCCACCACACCCAGCTAATTTTTGTATTTTTAGTAGAGGCGAAGTTTCTCCATTTTGGCCTGACCTCAAGTGATCAGCCTGCCGCCGCATCCCAAAATGCTAGAATTAGAGGCATGAACCATCGTACCTGGCCTTGGTTAATTGTTTTATAGTTGCACCGTTGGTTATAAATGATAGCTAAAAAAAGTCTTGGGAAGTTTTTCTAATTCCTGCATAATCTCTGCCTGTTTCCGGCAACCTTTATTGATTGATTGATTGATTGTCATTTTGGTCTCTATTATTCCACGTTAAAGGCTTTCCTCTGATACTTGGTCATGTTAGCATGTCTGTTCATTTTTTATTTATTTATTTTTTGAGACGAAGTCTTGTTCCATCACCGAAGCTGGAATACAGTGGCGCAACATCAGCTCACTGCAACCTCTGTCTCCCAGGTTCAACTGATTCTCCTGCCTCACCCTCCCTAGTAGCTGGGACTATAGGCGTGTGCCACCATGCCTGGCCAAATTTTGTATGTTTAGTAGAGATGGGATTTTACTGTGTTGGCCAGGCTGGTCTCAAACTCTTGACCTCATGATCCGCCCACCTTGGCCTCCCAAAGTGCTGGGATTACAGGTGTGAGACACTGTGCCCGGACATTTTTTAAACCTGAGTATGCCCTCAAAGTCCATGGACCCAGTTCTAGTTTTGAATTTCTCTTTTTGAGCACTTCTATCTGACTTTCGCAGGATGAAGGAAGGGCAGTTGCCCAGCTGCCTAGAGGATAAATTGACCTGGGGGATCTGGTTACTTCCTAAGCAGGTTTTTAAGAAATTCCCCTTATTTTAGCTGTCTTCTTTTAACCCCACTTGTAGAGGTATTTTGCATTATAAATTAGATCAGTGCTCCTGTTTCACTCAGCTTCACTACTAGTTTATGCCATGTTTTTCTTTGGTAACTTTGTTACCACTCGTATATTTGCTTTCCAGTTTCTACACTTTTTGTTGCTCTCCTATCCCTTTCTCCCCATACTATTGGTTTTATTCTTTTACAACACAAAGCCAAAAAAAAAGCAAACAAAGAAAAATCTTCACTGACCTTTTATTGGAATTTTGGCATAGAGTAAAAGTAGATAATGTGCTAAGCTAGCAGTTTCTACCAAGACTAATTAATTTTCATTTTCTTTTTCTTTTATTTTATTCATTTATTTATTTATTGAGATGGAGTCTCACTCCGTTGCCCAGGCTGGAGTGCAGTGGTGCAATCTCAGCTCACTGCAACCTCCGCCTCCTGGATTCAAGTGATTCTCCTGCCCCCACCTCCTGAGTAGCTGATATTACAGGTGCATGCTACGACGCCCAGCTAATTTTTTTATGTTTTTAGTAGAGATAGGGGTTTCACCCTCATCTTGGCCAGGCTGGTGTCGAACTCCTCAAGTGATCTGCCCACCTTAGCTTCCCGAAGTGCTAGGATTACCACACCTGGCCTTTTTTTCTTTTAGATCTTTTGTTTAGGCATTTCATCTTAGCAGTCTAGAATGGGAATTTGCAAATATGGCTGCTGATTTAGAATCTCTTGGAAAACAGTATTTTTAAATTTTAAAAAGAGGCTTTTTTTTTTTTTTCTTTTTTTGAGATAGGGTCTTTGTCGCCCATACTAGAATGCAGTGGTCCAGTCACAGCTCATTGCAGTCTCAACCTCCAAAGGCTCAGGTGATCCTTCTGTGTCAGCCCCCTGAGTATGTTGGACTACAGGTGTACGCCACCCTGACTAGCCAGTTTTTTTATTTTTAGTAGGGACAGAGTTTCAACACATTGCCCAGGCTGGTCTCGAACTCCTGGGCTTAAGCGATCCACCTGCCTTGGCTTCCCAAAGTGCTGGGATTACAGGTATGAGCCACTGCACCTGGCCAACCTGGAAAATCTTTAAGAAATACCATATATGGATCTCACAATTAGTGGGATTGGTTGTTAGTAGGGTGTGGTTTTAGTTCTCCAAGTTATTTTAATGTACAGCTGGATTTGAGAATTCTGTTCAAAAAAAAAAAATTGGAACAAGTGAGAAAAAGCAACAGATTCTAAAAATATGATTGTTTTGTATTAGAACATCATCTGTTAAAACATTCCAAATTCCGTTAGACATAATAACCTTTCTCAGTGGTTTAGGAATTGAGAATGAATTTCTCTAGAGGGTCTGTTTCTGTTTGCATTCCAGCAAACAGGGATGCAGTAGCCAAAATTGTCTTCATCAGAAGTGGCAAATAGTATTGTAGAAAATCAAATTACTAGAACAGAGGACATACTTGAGAAGCAGTCACAGAATGTGTAATAAATAAGTGAAATGTTAGAAAAAATAAACATTGATAATGAAAATCTAAAATAGAAACAATAATTTTTTTTTCTCTTGGAAAACTAAAATGACATGGATAAATAGCAGTAACCAATGGTAAAACAAACAGGAAAAAAAACTTAATATATAATGTGTTACATTAACATGTATTTCTTACCTTTTGTATCTTATAAATATTAGAGGATACAGTTTATGATTACGTTTATTTTTCTGTCACTCTGGCTGGAATGCAGTGGTACACAGTCATTTTTCACTGTAACCTTGAACTGTGGGGCCCAAGCAGTTCTTCCCACTTTACCCTCCTGAGAAGCTAGGACTATGGGCACTCAACCACCATGCCTGGCTGATTTTTTAAAGTTATTTTTTGTAGAGACAGTGTCTCAGTATGTTGCCTGGGCTGGTCTCAAACTCCTGTCCTCAAGCGATCCTTCTGCCTCAGCCATCCAAAGCACTGGTTGACAGACCGGAGCTATTACACCTGGCCCAGTTATTTTTCAAGTGTCTGTAATATTTATAAAGCTTCATATATATATATATATATATATATACTTGACCATAAATATATCTAATTCAAAATAGCAGAAACTTTAAAAGTTATTACTGTGAGTATGCCAAAACAAAGATTTTTAAAATGACATTAAAAAAATAGATTATGAGAATAAGGCATTAATGAGAAGCCAAAAGAAAGAAACACTGCATGCTTTTATCATTTAAAAAGATGAAGAACCAAGAATTTAGTATAAAATTTAAGAAATATGGAAGTAGGAGGAAAAATATATTAAGGATAAAATTAAAATTGTATATGTGTAGTGGATACTTTGCAGATGTTGAAGTGGATTAGAGAATTTATGTATATGTTGAAATGAAAGCATGTCCTCAAAACTTAAAATCTTTTTTTTCCCAGTCTCCGTAGAGACTGTCAAAAATTGCCAGTGACAACTATATTTCAAGTCGTCATGGCAGGGTATTGGGAAAAGTTTTCAGTTAGCAATAATTGTGCCTTGGATAAACCTCATTGGCTACGATACTGCCACTGCGCAAAACTGAAAACTTAAAATCTTAATGAAAAAGCAGATTGCAAAATAATTGTATTTACACACACACACACACACACACACACACACACACACACACACACACAGAGATTTATGTATGCTTATGAGTCCCTATAGTTGTATACCAAATTTTTCATAATGATCAGGGGTTTTCTTCCTGTAGGGAAGCAGCAAGATTATGGGGTAGACTTTTATTTTGTAGTCTCGTGTTTTAATTTTTTTTGACAGTGAGTCTTGCATATTTTTTGTAATTGGAAATAAAAAAGCTATGTTCATTTTGAGGGGAGAAAAGCAATATTTCATCATATGAAACTAGAAAAAAATAGATTATTACACATTGCATGCCTGTATCAAAACATCTCTCATACCCCATAAATATATACACCTGTGTACTCACAAAAATTTAAAAAAGATTTTTTAAGAAAGGAAAATAGGAAAAAAGATGGGATTAATAAATAAACCTAAAAAGTAAAAGGTTCATGAAAGAGGCAAAATACATAAGCTTCTTCCAGATCTGATTAAACAAAATTAACCATAGAAAGTAGATTTAAATCACATAGAAGGAATATAAGTATGTAAACATTAGGAGACATATATTAACACAGTTATGCTAATAAATTTCAGAAAGGTCAGTGAAGTTTCCAAATACATTAAACATTCCAAATGTTTATTTTAATGTATATGCAGTAAAAATAATGTATAAAATGTAATATACTGATAATTTGGGAATATTATCAAAGAAGTACTTTTTGAAAAAAAATTTCCGGGTTTGATACATTTGCTGGTAAATTCATCAGAACTTTTTTGGAGGAATAGACAATTTCTGTATACTACAGAATATTCTCAGTTTTTGAAAAGTAAGCAAGTAAAAGAGAAATACAAAGAAACAAAGGTAACAAAAAAAAAAAAAGCTATCATTCAATTTCACTTTTTGAATATAGTTGTGTTCCTTAAAGTGTTAACTGGTAAGCCAGGTGTGGTGGCTCACACCTGTAATCCCAGCACTTTGAGAGGCCAAGGTGGGCGGATCACCTGAGGTCAGGAGTTCAAGACCAGCCTGACCAACATGGAGAAACCTGGTTTCTACTAAAAACACAAAATTAGCTGGGCATGGTGGCACATGCCTGTAATCCTAGCTACTTGGGAGGCTGAGGCAGGAGAATTGCTTGAACCTGGGAGGCAGAGGTTGTGGTGAGCCAAGATTGTGCCATTGCACTACAGCCTGGGCAACAAGAGTGAAACTCCATCTCAAAATAAATAAATAAAATAACTTGTAGAATTTATCACAATATTGAAGGAATAATAAGATTTAGATTAGGCCAAATCTACTGGACTAAAATAGAGTTATATTCTCTATTCAGAATTCCTAAGTGTTTCAGTATTAAGAAAGATATTAAGCCATGAAATCTTTGGCCATGGCTATGTCCTGAATGATATTGCCTAGGTTTTCTTCTAGGGTTTTTACAGTTTTAGGTCTTACATTTAAGTCTTTAATCCATCTTGAGTTAATTTTTGTATAAGGTGTAAGGAAGGGGTCCAATTTCAGTTTTCTGCATATGGTTAGCCAGTTTTCCCAGCACCATTTATTAAATAGGAAATCCTTTCCTCATTCCTTGTTTTTGTCATGTTTGTCAAAGATCAGATGGTTGTAGATGTGTGGTGTTATTTCTGAGGCCTCTGTTCTGTTTCTTTGGTCTATGTATCTGTTTTGGTACTAGTACCATGCTGTTTTGGTTACTGTAACCTTGTAGTATAAAGTCAGGTAGCCTGATGCCTCTAGCCTTGTTCTTTTTTCTTGGGATTGTCTTGGCTATGTGGGCTCTTTTGGTTCCATATGAAATTTAAAGTAGTTTTTTTCTAATTCTGCGAAGTAAGTCAATGGTAGCTTGATGAGGATCGCATTGAATTTTTAAACTACTTTGGGTAGTTTGGCCATATTCATGATATTGATTCTTCCTATCCATGAGCATGGAATGTTTTTCCATTTGTTTGTGTCCTCTCTTATTTCCTTGAGCAGTGGTTTGTAGTTCTTCTTGAAGAGGTCCTTCATATCCCTTGTAAGTTGTGTTCCTGGTTATTTTATTCTCCTTGTAGCAATTGTGAATGGCAGCTCACTCCTGATTTGGCTCGCTGTCTACATGACCAAAACACCAAAAGCAATGGCAACAAAAGCCAAAATTGACAAATGGGATCTAATTAAAGTAAACAGCTTCTGCACAGCAAAAGAAACTATCATCAGAGTGAACAGGCAACCTAAAAAATGGGAGAATATTTTTGCAGTCTGTTCATCTGACAAAGGGCTAATATCCAGATTCTACAAAGAACTTAAACAAATTTACAAGGGAAAAACAACCCCATCAAAAAGTGGATGAAGGATATGAACAGACACTTCTCAAAAGAACATATTTGTGCAGCCAACAAACATAAAAAAAAGCTCATCATCACTGGTCATTAGAGAAATGCAAATCAAAGCCACAGTGAGATACTATCTCCCTCCAGTTAGGATGGTAATCATTAAAAAGTCAGGAAACAACAGATGCTGGAGAGGATGTGGAGAAATAGGAACGCTTTTACAATCTTGGTGGGAGTGTAAATCAGTTCAACCATTGTGGAAGACAGTATGGCAATTCCTCAAGGATCTAGAACTAGAAATACCATTTGAAGGCCAGGCGTAGTGGCTCACGCCTGTAATCCAAGCACTTTGGAGGCCAAGGCAGGCAGATCACCTGAGGTCAGGAGTTCAAGAAATACCATATGATCCAGCAATCCCATTACTGGGTATATACCCAAAGGATTATAAACCATTCTACTATAAAGACACAAGCACACGTATGTTCAGTGCGGTACTGTTCACAATAGCAAAGACTTGGAACCAACCCAAATGCCCATCAGTGATAGACTGGATAAAGAAAATGTGGCACATTTACACCATGGAATACTATGCAGCCATACAAAAAGGATGGTTTCATGTCCTTTGCAGGGATGTGGATAAAGCTGGAAAGCATCATTCTCAGCAAACTAATGCAAGAACAGAAAACCAAAGACTGCATGTTCTCACTCATAGTGGGAGTTGAACAATGAGAACACATGGACACAGGGAGGGGAACATCACACACCAGGGCCTGTCAGGGGATGAGGGGCAAGGGAAGGAAGGGAAGGGCTAGCATAAGGAGAAATACCTAATGTAGATGACAGGTTGATGGGTGCAGCAAACCACCATGGCATGTGTATACCTGTGTAACAAACCTGCTCATTCTGCACATGTACCCAGAACTTAATGTATAATTTTTTTAAAAAAAGAATGAAAACTCTACAACGTAACTGTAATATTAAAATTATAAGCTGTCAACTTTGAGTATCCAGATGAAGCAGTCCTAGTACTTATAGAGTATATATAAATATTGCACATTGAGGGAATCTGTAGCCCTGTATTAGAATAAAATAAAGTATAGTTGACTGATCTTTAAAAAAACAATTCATCAGTTTTAATAATAGCTAACGTTTATTGATTGCTTACTTTGGGTTAGGTAGGCACTGTTATAAGTGCTTTTAGATTTTAATTTATTTAGTTATCAAAATAATTCTAAGGTTTCTCTGGGGTTATATTACCTAGATGAAGAAACTGAAGCATGGAAAGGTCATTTTGCTCAAGGTAACATAATTACTGAATGACGGAACTGGGGTAAGCACCTGGAATTCTGACTCCAAGAGTCCATTAGCTTATTTGGAGCTTAAATAGAAACTTTAAAAGGTTTTATAAAATTAAATGCCCATTAATAATTTTTTTAAAAAGAAATAAAGTATTTTTAACATTATAAGGAATCTTTATAGTCGACAGAGATAGCTTTATGTTTATTTATTGAAAAATTATAGGTGTATATATGGGGCACAGAATGATGTTACGATCTTTGAATACCATGTGAAATGAATAAATCAATTAATGTGTATCAAGCTTATTAATATATCAATTTCCATAAAGGTTTTACATTTTTTGGGTGATGAGAACATTTGAAATTTACTGTTAGCAATTTTGAAATGTTACTAGTTATATTCACTGTGTTGTGCAATGAGATCTTTAAAAAAAATTATTTCTCCCATCTTCTAACTGCATCTGGTAACCAGAGCCTCTAGTAACCACCATTCTACTTTTTGTTTCTATGAGTTTGATTGTTTTAGATTCCACATGTGAGAGCATGTGGTATTTGTCTTTCTGTATTTGGCTAATTTCACTTAGCATAATATTCTCTAATTCCATTCATGATTGTCACAAATGACAGAATTTCTACCTTTTTTAAGGCTGAATACTTTTCTGTTGTGTGTGTGTGTGTGTGTGTCATATATATATATATATATATATATATATATGTAAAACCACATTTTCTATATCAGTTTATCTGTTGATGAACACTTAGGCTGATTCCATACTTGGTATTTTTAATAGTGCTGCAGTTAACATGGGAGTGTAGACATCTGTTTGACATAATGATTTCAAGTCTTTTGGGTAAATACCTAGAAGTGGAATTGCTGGGTCTTTATTAGTTAAATTTAAAAAAAAAAAAATCCTAGGCTGGACGTGGTGGCTTATATCTGTAATCCCAGCACTTTGGGAAGGCAAGGCAGGTGGATTTTCTGAGTTCGGGAGTTCAAGACCAAAGAGAGAGTGAAAGAGAGAGACAGAGAGAAAAAGGAAAAAAGAAAGAATACAGGAGGGAAGGAAGAGAGGGAGGGGAAAGAAAGGAAAAGAAAAGACCAAAAAAAGAAAGAAAGAAAGAAAAAAGAAGGAATCCTAGATGTAGTTTCTAATAATGGATGTGCATCAGAATTATTCCCACTGGGGACTAAACTCCCAAGCATGCCATTTTGAAGCAACTTTGCAGGTGATAGTTTAAAAAGTACAGGGTTAAAGGTACATCAAATTTTAGGGCAAAGAAAGAATCCTGGAGGACCTACAGACATTCTTTTTAAAGTTCTGGCCTATATAGTAAGACATGCATTAGAGCTAGAGGTGTAAATGTTAGAAAGGAAGATAAAATTTTCCTTACTTGTGGTTAATGGAAGGTTTATCTGCAGATCCTAAGGAATTGGCTCTTCTGTAATAACCACTTTGAATAACAGCCAAAATGAGAGTCCTTTCAAAATATCATACATATTAAAATGTTAGAAATACTCATTTTTGCTTAATTTTATCTTTTGAATTTGATTTAAAAGTAAAAATTAACTAGAAAATTATATTAAAATTCTTCCTATTTCTTATCCCATTCTCTGTCTCTCATAAGTAATCATGTTTAATTAATTTCAGTTTATCCTTCTGATTTTCTTTTCTTTTTTTTCTTTTTAAGCCAGTAGCTTTATGTATTCTTCCTTTCTCTAAACAAAAGTAGCTGTTGTCACTTACTGATATATCTTAGAGAGATCATTCCCATACCAACACATAGAAATCATCTTCATTCTTTCTTTGGTTTTAGAGTATTCTATGAATGTTTATTTAATCATTCTTCTATTGGTAGATACTTTGCATAAGAATGACATTAATGGGAACAATGTAACTAATCTATGATAGAAATAAAACCTTGAAGTTATGAATAAATATACATAAGTGCAGTAGTCCAAGACAGGAAGGTTAAAGATGTAGATATATCAGCTCTTAAAATAAATTCATAGGTTTATTTTAATTCTACTCAAAATACTTTTGGGCTTTAAAAATCATAACGAAAAGATTTGGAAATTCATCTAGATAAATAAATATTTGAGTCTTTGTTAAAGTTCTGAAAAAAATGGGTAGAGAAAACCTGAACTGTAAGATAATAAAGCATAATGGAGCTGCAAGTACCAGCACCAGGATAAAAACGATCATTGGGAACGTGGCCCAGAATGACAGGACATAAGGATTTAATATATGATAAAAGAAGCACATATATCCATAGGAAAGGGAAAGTTTATTTAACAAATGGTGTTAATGTAACTGTAAGCAATTTGGAGTACTGACATTTAGATTTTTAAAATACGGACCAAAATAAATTCCAGATAGATTAAATAATTACATAGAAACAAGCCAAAAAAATTAATTGTATATTTATTGAATTTAAGCAAAGAAACAGCTAAGTTTAGAATTAGCAGAAGAATTTAAAAGGAGATGGTTGACAGATTAGACCACGTAAAAATCTTTTATGTCATCTAAAAATGTAGCCCAAATGAATAAAAAAAGTAGCCTACTGGAGGAAATACCTGTAGCAAATTTCCAAGGTTTTAATATTCTTGTATATGAAACTATTATGCAAATATATAAAAAGGCATAGGACAAGATTGAACAATTAGCTAAATGGGGAATTCAACAAGTAAAAAAAACGGAAATATTTTAGATGTGAATTAAACTACTCACCAGGATCCATTCATTAAATTCGCAGCAACTCCCATGCTAGGCAGAGTAGAGTGTAATTATTAGATGCATAAATTGCTGATGGTCTTATATATAAAACAACCATTTGAAAAGCACTCTTGTGATGTGCCAAGATTCATAAAAATCTACATACTTTTTGACCTTGAAATCTCACTTCTGGGAATTGATCTAGAGAAAATAATAACCTGCCTTCTCTTCCAAAAAACAAACCTTTAAACCCAAAGATATTCACAGAGTTGTTTCAAATAATGAAAAATTAGAAATGAAAGTGAGTAATTAAAATGTTCATATGTCCCCTGACAGAATACAATAATTAAAAATGGTAATAGAGACTGCAATTGAAAATGTTAAAAGGGAGCAAGCTTTCATATTCTATCTATAGTTTGATACAAGAATGACTGGAAGGAAATAGATAAAAGTGATAAGCAGTTATGATAAGAAGGATAATAGGTAATTCCTTTTCGATTTTCTGTGATCCAGTGTAATGCTAGGCTGCACTGGTATAAGTACAGCCCCCAGATCAAGACAGCTAATTAACTTGTTATGAGAGGAACATGGACTTTGAGACCAGAGATGTGCAGGTTGAGTTCCATTTCTGATTCTTCTACTTACACATACAAAGCCCTGACAAGTTAGTAGTTGCTCTGAACCTCAGTTTCTTCATCTAAAAATGGTCTGATAACATTGTCTTCATGATTATTGTATGGATTAAAAATACTAGAAAGTACATAATAAAAATAACATTATACCGACATCACATCTGGAATAATATATTGGTCAATTTACAAGCAACCTTAGATCTCAGCTATCAGCTATTAGAAACAACCAAAGAAGATTTGGGCATGTAATCCCAGGACTTTGGGAGGCCAAGGTAGGAGGATTCTTGAGGCCAGGCCTTCCGGTTCAGCCTGGGCAACATAGCAAGACCTCATCTCTACAGAATAAAAAATAAATAAAAATTAGCCGAGCATGGTGGCACACACTGTTGTAGTGCCAGCTACTGTAGAGACTGAGGCAAGAGGATTGCTTGAGCACAGGAGTTTGAGGCTGTAGTGAGCTATGATCATGCCACTGTACTCTAGCATAGGCAACAGAGCAGACCCTGTTTCTCTAAAAAAGAACCACAGAAATAAAGCTTCTTTCCCACTTATGTTACTTACTAGTTGCAGATTGTGGCTTTGCTATATGTTCTGTTTGCTCTGTGATCAAGGCAGAGGGGAAAAAAAGATAGTAAAACCATAGGGTTGCTCTTAAAGAACTGCTTGGAAGTGGTACACTTCCACTTCTATTTATTTGGCCAAGGATAATGTCCATTGCCCTGGATATTATCCTCCCATTGGGATAGGCCGATGCAGAAGGGTAACACATACTTTGAACAAATAATACATGCTATGACAGTGCTGTCCAATTCTGTCACTTTATTTATTATTATTGTTTTGAGACGGAGTTTTGCACTTGTTGCCCAGCCTGGAGTGAACTCAGCTCACTGCAACCTCCGCCTCCCAAACTCAAGCGACTCTCCTGCCTCAGCCTCCCAGGTAGCTGGGATTATAGGTGCCTGCCACCACACCCAGCTAATTTTTTTGTTGTTGTTGTTAGAGATGGGGTTTCACCAGGTTGGCCAGGCTGGTCTCAAACTTTTGACCTTAGGTTATCTGTCCGCCTTGACCTCCCAAAGTGCTAGGATTACAGGCGTGAGCCACCGCGCCCAGCCAGTTCTATCACTTTAATAAGGGTGTAACAATCTGGGGTGCATCTGGAGGAGGAAGATTCAGACGGTAATTTTGAAATCTTTACTGAAATACTGTGGGAAGAGTCAGTGGGAAGGGAGGGGCATATTAAGTCTCTTCAAATACTTGAAGAATGGCTGTCACTGGATGGTGACATTAGTTCAGTGCTGTGTGGCATCAGTGGGTGGAAGTTACAGCTTCATATATTTTGACTGAATATAGTGGTAAAGAGGAAAGTGAGAAGAAAAGGAAATTATTGGTTGTTTTCAATGTTACTTCATTTACATTCTTCAAAATAACCATATGAGGGTGTGTATATGTTTGTGTATTTAAATATTGGAAGAACAAGATTCAGAGTGAATGAATACCCAAGATCACATGACACATAAGTGGTAAAACCGGTTTGGAATCTAGGTCTGTGTAATCTCATCCCTTTCTACAACATTCTACTACTCTTCTATTGGGCTGCAAACTTTCTTAGAATTAAACTGTTCATCACCAAGCCATCTTCTGCCTGACAAAGTAAAGGCCACATCTCCCACATGTGTAAAAGGGTTCAAACAAAGAATGAATGGAAAGGTTGAAAGGAAGGTTGAACTCTGTAGATCAATGATCTGCGAACTTATTTGATCATAAGTGCCTCTTAGCAAAGTACTTATACACACTGTCTATATAGTTTATACATAAACTGTTGTACTCATATATGTTATAAAACATATAGGACATTCCCAGTACAAAGAAATGATAAACATTTTGGATGATGTATATGCTAATTCCCTTGATCTGATCTCTATATACTGTATGTATCAAAACATCACTGTGTATGCCATTAGTGTGTATACTTATTATTTGTTAAATTTTTAAACCTGTAGGAAAGGTAAAAGTTTAGAGAGATTCAGATTTTATATAACATTTTAGTTTTTTATAAATTAGATTTTAGGTTTTATGTAAAAATCTCATCTTTATAAAACTTCAGCTTTGCAGATAGATACTTTTTTCTGTATCCCTGTGGCTTGTCTTTTGTACCCATGGAGATGCATACCCCCAACATTGGAGGTCGTTGTTTTGGATGATTTTGTAAGACTCCTTTCATTATGAAGATTCTATAATTCTTTTTGTCCAGATTTTTTCTGAAAGGGCTCTTGGTAGCTTACATCACTTTCAGAAAGGTTTTAGACAGTTTTATTTAAAACCAAAACTATAAAGACCTCGCTGGCATTTGTAACAACAATCAAGCCCAAAAACCAGAGTGTGAAAGGTGCTCTTTTAGATAAATAGTAGCAACCCCATGAGCATTACAATGTCTACAGAAAAGGAGATGGAAGTGTAGGGGCTGTTAAGTAAGAAAACTGATTTTTATTTGTGATATAAGAAATAGCCTCATTTTTTAAGTTATATCTTCTTTTTCTAAACCCATATATATCCAAAACTTGCTGTAGTCATGTATTCTAAAATGCATCTGACATTTTGCATAGAGAGTAATACGAATTTTTGGACTTGAGAAATTATTTTAGCACTTTTTAAAAATGGAGCCAAAGATTTAAACTAGGCTAAGTCTACTGGACTAAAATCTTGGTAGAGATACATCCTCTAAGAAGCAAAGGAGTTAGTTACTTGCGTTGCCTGACAGAGGAAAATATTTGCTGTTTGTCTACATTCTGGGCCTTAGTTACTGACATTGCCAGGTTGATGCTTCACAATTAAGACAGCTTTCTCTGTTAGTGACTACTCCTTGAAGATAAATTCTTTAAGAAAAAACCATCCCAGAACACATAAAGCAGAAAGCAAATCTAGCCTTTAAAAGATACTCATGTTGCGATGGAATTCTAGATCAACATTGCTCCTTTCTATTTCTTTCTCTTAATGATAACGTTTGTATTGACTTTTTGACATGACGTAACTGCAATTTGGTTGGTAGTTGTAAAGAAAGTGTTCCTTGCAAGTATGATCAAACTCAGTTTAAGCAAGAGATTGAAACAGCCAACTTCAGTTGCTTACTCAGCACAGGCCTTAAGTGGCCCAGAGGCCGGGAGTTTCTTAATAATAAGTCTTAGTGATCATTTTGTTATAGAAAATTGCCCTGGAAAAGTAGTATAAACAGTTTAATCTGGTATTTATTAAATTTTTGTACTCCTTTACTCATTCAATAAATAAATAGTATTCAGTGCTTCTTTGTGCCAACCACTGAGGACTCATTAGTGAGCAAAAGGGGTATTAACCACTGTTTTTAAAAAATGTTATCTAACGTGTATTAAAAGCCAATGGATGTGGTGATGCGTACCTGTAGTCCTACCTACTCAGAAGTCTGGGGCAGGAGGATCGCTTTGAGCCCAGGGGTTTGACTTTGTGCTGAGCTTTAATGTTGCCATTGTACTCCAGCCTGGGCAACACAGCAAGACCCTGTCTCTTAAGAA
>NW_016107811.1:1143112-1148807 GCF_001604975.1 Cebus imitator | reverse complement strand
TATTGTTGCTCATAACGGCATACTTCAAGAACCCCTGCCCTAGTCTGACTGTGCTTTACCGCCTGCTTGCATGCCTTTTTCTTTCTTGCCACTTCTCTTCCCCTCCCTTCTTTCCTCTCTTAATTCTCTTCTTTGTTTTTTACAACTCTTTCCTTCTTTGAGTTAGTGACAATAAGCAAATTTTGAACTCAACTCATCTAAGATTAGGAGAAAAATTATATGATATTTATTGTATAACACTTGCATGGTGGAGTTAAACAGGAGATGATAAAATTCTTAATTTGCCGTATAAATCAATATCATCGCACCTGTGCAGACCTCAAGACAGGTATGTTTGTTATTCCTTCCAGAAACCATCTCTCTAAATGGGTTTATGTCATTCTATTTTAAGTAAAATTAGTATATTTTTATACAGCTGTGCTCTTTAGATGCAAACGTTTACATGAGTAGATAAATGTTTATTAGTTTTTCTTTGATTATGTATTTCTGAATTTGAATCCTGCTAAGTTATTCTGGAATTAGCCATTTTTGTTTCTATTACTGTTTGTTATATTACAATTAGTGTATTTCTTATTTTTCAGTGCTTTAATTGCCTTGTTATCTAAACTCTAGAATATGTTCCAGTTAATTAAAGACATGTGAGTGTGTTTTTTTGCTGTTGTCTTTACTGGCAAATTTAAAGGTAATTGAAAGTATTCTTGTCTTCTTTAGCATCAGACAACAGTCAGCGCTTTCGAGAAACCTGTTTTGCATTTGCCTTGACACCACAACAAGTGCAGCAAATCAGTAGTTCCATGTAAGTTGTCGTCACGTGTAACTTGCAGTTTGACCTTTGAATTCAGTAGTCTATAATAAATGATTTTTAAAAACAGTGATTGGTGAGTTAGCATTTCCATGATGCAAATATTAGTAATGAAAATAGAGTGTGCTAGTTACTCTAAGAACAGTTACATTTATGATAATTTGAAAAACTTTTCTGGAGTGTCTTTAAATGAACTTTCATGTGAATACTTTAAAAGTAACTGTAATTCTTATTCTGTCTGTTCTAGGGATATTTCTGGGACCAAATGTGACTTCACAGTACAGGTCCAGTTAAGGTACAGTGCTGACTATAGGACATATTCAAAGTTTAAAAGATAATATTCTTTATCGGGAAAGGGAGATGGAAAAAAAATTTTTTTAAAGATAATATTTCTTAAAAAACTTAAGAGGAAATCTACCTGATTTTTCAATAAGTGTATTGAAATTATTAGGTTTAGATATTTGGGTGACGGAAAACATTCTCCTGTTATGAGATACCCTAATTGTCATACAATTTGAATTTTTTCTCCCACCTGCCTGCCTACCCCCCAATGTAGATTTTAATATAACAGTTAGTCATGTACTATATATCTAGCCATATTTGATTGCCCTCAGTTGGTTGAGAAGCTCCAGCTAATAATATTTTACAATATGTATCAAGTTTTATGAAATCACGGGCCTTATCTCCATAAGAGGCAAAGTACTGTGGATAAGGAATTAGTACTTAAGTCTACAGTATCCCATGGGCTAACAAAGACCAAAATATTCTAATTTGTTTTGTTCTCTATTTTAAATAATTAATTTAAGTATGCTCTAATTTCGAATCCGTTTGAGACATCTCTTGAAAATTTTCAAAGACTAATGAGAAATTTTTCGACATAGATTCATAGTCCCCTTATTCAGTTTCGTTTCTTAACCCATTCACTTATCTCAGAGTATCTAAGAAATATTTTGTATTATGTCTCTTCCGTATATGTCTCCCTTGTATATTTGTATCTCCCTTATATAAACCATGCTTATATAAACCATCATATTATGCTTTTATTATTCAGTTTACCAACCTAAATGTCCCACACTGTTGCAATAGGAATGGAAGAGAAAATATAACAGTTGTTTTCCTCAGGAAGCTGTTTTCCCTATAATTGTGGGGAGGATAAATCAAACAGATAGCCTTGTCTCAATAATCAGATACTAAGTTGTATGTACAAATTATAAATACACTAGGAGGCCAAAAAGGAGATCTGAAACACCTGCCCAGCACTTCATGGAACCATATGGAAACCTCTCATCTAGGCTTTGAAATAATAACATAAAAACAATGAGAAAACAGAGTTAAACTTGAAAGTTGAGTTGAAGATTCTAGAAAGGATATGACTGTACTTAATAGCTTTTATACCATAAAACAGTATGACTGGACCTTACCCCAGTAGGCTAGTGATAATCTCAGTTTCTGTTTTGGAAGGCACTGCAAAGTTGATTCTGTATAAAAGATATATTTTACGTGTCAGGCAGATTGTGATAATGACTGAATAAATTAAAGGACAAAAATAAGATGTCTCCATAGTTAATCTCATATTGCTGTAGTCGTCTTCACTTCCTGCCTCAACAGTTTATATTTTGCTTCTACTGATCTTTGACATTATCCTTTAAATCAGTGGTTTTCAAACTTGTTGCATGAAGCCACTCTTAGGGGCTCACAGTCTTCTGTCATCCTCCCCTTCTCCCTCTCCCTCTCTCCTAAATGCATACACAGTGTGAACCAAAGTGGGTCTGCTTTTATCTTTTATCTGTTTTGCATGTTTGACTCTGGGTTAGTTTTCACTTGAAGACAGGGTCCCAAGACTAAAATAGAGTTTAGAAACCATAGCTCTATAATAAACGGTCTAGTTACTAAGTGTTTTGTATTAATATACATACATTCTTTAAATCAGCAACAGGTGTGGTCCACATTTTGAAGCAAAGTTGTTTAGATAGATCAGCTATCTAACTCAGAGATTCCAAGGGAATTTTGATGACTGACATTTTTAATTCAAATTTATCTCCAGGACCTGGGGGGGGGAAAAAAAAAAGAACCATCTTGTGTTATATTTGGTAATTGATAGGTGGTTCTTTGTGTTTTAATAAAATAGTTCATCTCTCTCCCCACCCCGTGTTGCTAGGTCTGCAGCCATAGTGTATTATTTAAGTTAGGAGTGTATGCCTATCTGCTATCCTAATTATAAATGTTTATCTAAAGGATGAAAATAATTAGTTGAGAATTAGGACTCAGATTTTCTCTATTACCTAGTTTGTTTTCATTTATGTTGCGCCTGCCCGCTCCACTCCCTCCTGTCTGCCCCATGAACCATTTCACAGAAACTTTCTGCTATTCCTTTTTTTTGTTTTTTTCTCTTCACTTCATTAGAGCGATTTAGATTAGTTGAATAGGTCCTGACTTGTCATTTACATTATTCTTTTCCTATAGGAAAAGGTTCAGGCAGCCAGGGTCCATGTTTTAAATTAGTCAATGTGTTGGAATAATTATTTAACGCAGTGATCTTCTGTCACATCTTCTTAATTGTTGCAGCATAAAGAATTAGCCTGTAATGGAAAGTTCGGCTAGGGTTAAAGATGGTCCTGTGAGTTTTGACATCTGTTTGCTAAGTATACTTCTAGAAAATCTTTGTAGATCAGTAAATCTTAACTTTTTTATGGATCCCTGATCCCTTTGAGAATTTGATAGAAGCTGTGGATGGTTTTCCTATAAAAACAAACACATATATGCGCTCATAATAGTTTACATATAAAATTGCCTTTTTTTTGTGCATTATTCCTAAACTCAGATTTCATGGCCAGCAGGTTAAGACCCCCATAACAGGTGTTGAGAGGAATTATTTGCACATGAGGAATATTTCATACAATTCGGAGATAGGGTTCTCCCAACTGTATAACTCAAAGGTGCTATGAGCATTCTGTAACAATGCAATGAGCCTTAGGTGTGTATTGAGAATAGGTACTAATAAAGAATAAATGCCTTAAATAGCAAAATAATAATAAGAGTGAATAGACTGAGAATTTACAGATTGTGTACCTATCCTTGGTAATTTCCAAAAGATTGTGCATTTAATTTAGAAATATTTTTATAAGTTTCTAAAATAGTATTATAAATTCATGTGGATATAACACAAATAATATTCAGTATCTTCAGTTCTTAAAAAATAAGGAGTACCTTGGCTTACCGGTCCTGGGGTTGGACTTTTTTTTTTTTTTTTTTTTGAGATGGAGTTTCACTCTTGTTACCCAGGCTGGAGTGCAATGGTACAATCTCAGTTCACCACAACCTCCACCTCCTGGGTTCAAATAATTCTCCTGCCTCAGCCTCCTGAGTAACTGGGACTACAGGTGTGCGCCACCATGCCAAGCTAATTTTTTTATTTTGTATTTTCAATAGAGATGGGGTTTCACCATGTTGACCAGGATAGTCTTGATCTCTTGACCTCGTGATCCACCCGCCTTGGCCTCCCAAAGTGCTGGGATTACAGGCCTGAGCCACTGCGCCTGGCCGGGGATGGACTTTTAAAAGCATTCTCAGTATTTTCTGCTAAGAACCAAGAGTGTTTCATAGGCAAATAAATTTGGAAAATACTGCATACAGGTGCTGGCTCTTCCTCAAGAGAGGAATGCTTATTTATAATGCTTATTAGCTTATTAAAAGCTCTGAAAAGTTCTGTATTAAGGAAGCTTGTTTTGATTCAGAATTTCTTAATTTTTATTTAATGAGACTTTTTTTTTCCTTTTAACATCTGTTAATCTCTGAAGAAGCTAGTGCTTCTCAGAACATGCTTAACCAAATAATTGGCAATATCACGAAGACAACTACAGGGTGATAGTCATGATTGCCACAACTCTACATTGACAGAATTATTTATTTTAAGCCTATTTACATATGCTTATTAATTTGTTAAAAAGTCCAGTTTTTATACTTCTCCCTTTTGGTTTTTAAATTTACCATTTAAATTTATCTGTTGAACAAAAATACTAATGAAGTCATCTTTTAATAAAGGAAATTAAACTTGTCTTTGTTGTTTAGGTTTTGTTTATCAGAAACTAGTTGTCCACAAGAAGATCACTTCCCACCCAATCTTTGTGTGAAAGTGAATACAAAACCTTGCAGCCTTCCAGTAAGTCCTAAAAGCTATTTTTTTATGCATTGCCAACATAACTATCAAATGAGTCATCACAGCTGTTGTTAAATCATAGTTTTTCCTTAAGAAAACATATTTATTTTGGATATATATTCATATGACTAGGTGAAACACTTGTACCAACTATGTACAGTTAGCAGCTGTGATGTTAGCTTTGGGGACATAGGATTTGGAGTTGGGTGTTGTAGTTTTAGTGTTGTACTTTTTTTTTTGAGAAAGCCAGCTGACGATTGCTTTGGGTTGGGAACAGGGGGCTCAGGAGCCCTTGGTGGGGCGGGTCCGCTTCCTATTCGCCATCACAGGCTTTTGGCTGCGCAGGATGGCGCTGGCCCTACAGATGGCTGCCATGTGCAGGTGGGGCGGTACTTGTTCTTGCAGATCATGTGTCTGATGCTGCGGAGCATGGCGCGAGCATTCTTGTTGATGATGGTCTGCATGTAGGCTGCCGGCTCCACGCCCACAGTCTTGCAGTGAATCAGCCCGTTGTAGCGGAAGGAGTGCGGGCCTTCAGGTTACTGGTCTTGGTGCCGTAGGTCAATTTGCTCCTCTTGGTCAGGAAACGAGCAGTTCCGCACGACCATCCGCTGCAGATGCGCAGACATGGTGGCGGCTCCTGTTAGTCGGCTTGCTCCTCTAGATCAGGAAACGAGCAGTTCCGCACGTCCATGCGCTGCACATGCGCAGACATGGTGGCGGCTCCTGTTGGTGTG
>NW_016107811.1:1117515-1142912 GCF_001604975.1 Cebus imitator | reverse complement strand
TTCCTCTTGATCAGGAAACGAGCAGTTCTGCACGACCATGCGCTGCACATGCGCAGACATGGTGGCGGCTCCTGTTGGTGTGTTTGTTCCTCTTGGTCAGGAAACGAGCAGTTCCGCACGACCATCCGCTGTACATGCGCAGACATGGTGGCGGCTCCTGTTGGTGTGTTTGTTTCTCTTGATCAGGAAACGAGCAGTTCTGCACGACCATGCGCTGCACATGCGCAGACATGGCGGCGGCTCCTGTTGGTGTGTTTGTTCCTCTTGATCAGGAAACGAGCAGTTGCGCATGAAGATCCACTGCAGATGCGCAGACGTGGCAGCGGCTACTGTTCGCTAGTTCTTATTGATGAGGAAATGAGCAGTTCCACACGACCATCCACTGCAGATGCGCAGTCATGGCGGCGGCTCCTGTCGCGGCGGCGGCCTGAAACGGACAGTTTTTTTTTTTTTTTTTTTTTGAGACGAAGTCTCGCTGTGTCACCGGGATGGACTGCAGTGGCGCCATCTCGGCTCCTGTCGGAACCCTAACTTGGGTTCAAGCGATTCTCCTGTCTCAGCCTCCCGAGTAGCTGGGACAACAGGCACATACTACTACACCCAGCTAATCTTTGTATTTTTATTAGAGACGTGTTTTCACCATGTTGGCCTGGATGGTCTCCATCTCTTGACCTAATGATGCACCCTCCTCGGCCTCCCAAAGTTTGGGATTACAGGCATGAGCCACTGCACCTGGTGTGGATATTGGGGAGAAGTTGTCTTTTCAACTGAATCTTAGTTGTGTTCTTGTGAGTTTATAAGCCTATGGTAGAATGGAGATTTGAAGAATGCTATGTCTTAAACGGGGGATAAGGGTGAGGACTGTTTTTGGTTCCGTTGAAATACTCCTCATATACCTATCTAAGCTTGCTATGAATTCATCTTTAAATCAAAATTTAAGAGATTTTCAATTTTCATCACTAATATTTTTCTCAGGTTTACTGTAAGGAGAGTATAAAGTTGTTTGGAAAAATAATAAACATAAATGCAGCATGTAGTTTGTAGAGTTTTTTTAAGGAATGGAAGTTAATAAAATTATTGTGGAAGTAATAAGTTAAAATGATTGTGGAAATAATAAGTATAAATAAATTATACTTCATTTTTAGGGTTACCTTCCACCTACAAAAAATGGCGTGGAACCAAAGCGACCCAGCCGACCAATTAATATCACCTCACTTGTCCGACTGTCTACAACAGTACCAAACACCATTGTTGTTTCTTGGACTGCAGAAATTGGAAGAGTAAGTAAAATTTTGTATCTACCAGATTTTTGTATTATATGGAGGGGTTAATCACCATGCCTACCTGAGTTTGTATGTAAATTACGTAAAATGAGCTACAAAAGGATTTATTTTTGTCTCACAGTGAGTTTTCAACATGTTTACATTTGAAAAATGGGATTATGAAGTATCTAGTGTTTTATAACCTGACCCTTTTACTCAACAATTTATCATAAATGTCTCCTGTGTCATCACATGTTCTTAAGTGACTATATCATATTCCAGTATCAGTATGCCATAAATTTGCCTGTTCCCTACTATTATGTTACTTGATTTATTGATTGATTCATTGAAGTAGCTATAATTTTGCATGCATATATGATAATTTCCTTAGGGTACATTCTCAGAAGTGGCGTTGCAAAGTCAAAGAGCATACAGAATTTTAAGAAATTTGCTGTACGTTGACAGATTGCCTTCTCCAAAGATGTTGTGCAAATTTATTTTCTTTGTGTTTATTTAATCTTCGCCAATTCTGTTAGGTAAATAATGCCACTACTGTGCTTTAATTAGTACTTTTTTCATTATTACTGAGAATGAATATGTTTTACATTGTGATTATTTACATTTAACAACTCTATCCATGTCTATTTCTCTGTTGCTGTTTTTCTTATGAGAGCTTCATAGAGTAAAACTTAATTCTCTGTTACATGTTGCAAATATTTGTTTACAGTTTGTTTGCCTTTTTATGTTGTTGTTTAATATGCAGAAGATTAAAATTTTTGTATAGCCAAATCTTAACCAGTTATTTCCTTTATATACTCTTTCTTCATCTCCGTCATGTTTTGCCTATCTGCCCTTCCCAAGCTGTGGAATTACTTGTTTATTTTCTTCTACACTTTTAAGGTTTCATATTTTACCTTTAAATATTTAGTTCATATTAAATGTATGTGAGGTAAATGGTATGAGGTAAAATTGCTTTCTTTCGCTTTTTAAATAGCCAGTTTTAATACTGTTAACTACAAAAATGTGTTGATTCTGAAGCCACCGTTGTTACATATTTAATTTCTACATATCTTGGATGTGTTTCTGATCGTTTGCTGTATTGTTTCTTGGTCTAGCATTCTCTTTTGGGACAATTTTCTTGATAGGAGCTCATATGTATCCGATACCAATTCATTTGAAATTTATTGACTGCTTACCATGTGCCGTATACTATACTCAAAACTGGCACTACCATAGGGAGGAAAAATTCATTTTTATGAGGCCTGCAATCTAGAGGCCCAGTGGTTACACACAAAAAATGTGAACTTACTTATAAGTGCTATAAAAGAGAGGCACATGGTAATTTTACAGTGTTTCAAAGGGGACTTTGAATGAGAGAACAGTCAGCAAGAGCTTCCCTGAGGAAGTAGTGACTGAGCCAAGAGCTGAGAGAGGGGTAAGAATAGACAAAAGGTTCAGAGGAAACCACCCACACACAACAGCCCAGTGGTAGGCGTGAGAGGGATTCACTCTGACTAGAGTACAGAGAATGGGGAAGAGCAGCATATGAGATGCAGTGGAGGTGTAAGATAGGGCTAAACCATGCAGGGCATTGTAGGTGATGTTAAAGTTAAGGATTTTCTTTTTTTTTTGAAGTGGAGTCTCACTCTGTCACCCCTAGAGTACAGAGAATGGGGAAGAGTGGTATATGAGATGCAGTGGAGGTGTAAGATAGGGCTAAACCATGCAGGGCATTGTAGGTAATGTTAAAGTTAAGGATTTTCTCTCTCTCTCTTTTTTTTTTTTTTGAGACAGAGTCTCACTCTGTCACCCAGGCTGGAGTGCAGGGGTGTGATCTCTGCTTACTGCAACCTCCACCCCCCAGGTTCAAGAGATTCTCCTGCCTTAGCCTCTTGAGTAGCTGGGATTACAGGTGCATGCCACCACGCCCAGCTAACTTTTTGTATTTTTAGTAGAGATGGGATTTTACTGTTTTGGCCAGGCTGGTCTTGAATTCCTGACCTTGGGATTCACCTGCCTTGGCCTCCCAAAGTGCTGGGTTTGCAGGCGTGAGCCACTGTGCCAGGCCAGGATTTTCTCTTTCTAAGCAGAGGGTTTATAGTGTCTTACTTCTTTTTAGAAAAGGTCAGTCTTTGGAGTGGTAAATAGTTTAGTCAGAGGCCAGAATCGTGCAGAAAGGACATCTCTTAGGAGCCAGCTATTGCAGAAGTATTAGTGAAATAGTATCTTAACCTAGAGTGGTGGCAGTAGGAATGGAGGTAAGTCAAGGCATTTGCAGAATTAAATGATGAATTGAAAGTCGAGGGCTAAGAGGAAGGGAGATGTCACTGATGAGTCAGTCCTTGGTTTCTGGTTGGGTAGCTAGGTGAATGATACTGCTACTGAGATAGAGGAAACACTGGAAAAGGACTGAGTGTAGGTGTGTATTGTTTTGTCTTACTTTGAAGAATGGGCATTGGAGGACTAATGGTGAAATCATGAATTTAGTTTTGAAACTTTTGCGTTTGAAATGCCTGTAAAACATCCTGAATAGTCAGTGGTGCAGATAGGCTCAAAGGGGACGTCTGGGCTAGAGGGAAAAAATGTGAGTGAGTCATCTGCATATTGGTGGTTATTGGAGCCACACTGGCGGGGGCGCCGTTGATTCTCCTGCATTACTTTTCTTCACATTAATTCTTCCAGATAAAGTAGAGTTACTTTATCACATTTCTTTTCCTCCCTCCTATACCCCACTTGCACATCTTTCTGAGAATTTGGATGAGATTTCTTTAAAGTTATAGATTAAATTAAAGAGAATTTATTTATTTGCAGTATTTCATATAACCATTCAGGAACTGTATTTTCAAATCCTCTTTTATATTCCTCAGCAATTTAATAGGTTTCCTACAAAGTCTGTATATTTTTTTTTTTTTTTTTTTTTTTTTTTTTTTTTTTTTTTTTTTTTTTTTTTTTGTATATTTTTTTTAATTCCTATGTTGGTTGTTGTTATTACTGCTATTAGAAGTAGATCTTTTTTTCTATTTTCAAAGAATTTATTTATTGTCTTACTCAAAGACTAGTTATTTTTGAATATTTACTTCATAGCTAAATTCATATGTTGGCTCTAGCAGCTTTTAGATGATTTATTGGTATTTCTGCGTTGACAGTTTGGAGTTTGAGATATGCCATACAAATTATATTACCCTAATACTTTTGCCATTTATCTCTCGTTCTGCTAGATAGAACTTTGTAAACAGTGTTAAATAATTCGGGCACTAGTGGACGTATTTGACTTGCTCCTTATGTGAATGAGAATACTGCTACTGTTAACAACATTATTATGATGGTTAATTTTGGTAGAACCTTATTATATCAGTGATGTATTTCTATATTCCTCCTTTGCTGGATATTTTTAGAAACGGATTTTGAATTATAATTCTTTTTGACGTCTCTCAGGGTTATATTTTTTCTTTAGCTCATACATCATCATTAGGTTTTAAATATTTTTTTTCTAGTATACCTTGGAGTTCCCTTTTCCTCCCTCTTTGAGGAAAATTTTGAAAATGTTTTGTTTTGTTTTTGTGTATTAAAAGAATGGCTCACCAAGGAAGAAAGGGAGTGTTTTTGGTGAAATATGAGAGGAGTCTGAAAATGTAGGAGGGGAGGGGAATATAGCTACTGATAAAAAGCACAGAGGAGAGGGGGAAATACTCTTAACATTGGAAGGCTTCCAAACTACAATGATTGGAAGACCTTGTTCTGGGGAAGTAAGATGCCAAATCCACGTTATTGTTTTACAAAGCCCAGAAAATAACTTAATAGATTGTTTTTAGATTGCTGTTTTAATTCAGCTTGTGAAGATACTCTGAATAGTTAATGTAGAGTATCTTACTGTTTTGCACATGACTGTGTATTAGTTGCCAGTGAGAAATGTTGCAACTATGTCAAATGAAATCAGTAGGAGAGCTAGCATGTACCTGAAAGAAATAAGTGAGTTATATTGTATCTTCTTCCCCTTCCTCAGGGTAATGACTGCTTTTAGGATTTGTTAAACTCTCATTATTTGTAGAGAAATTATTTAGATGTATGTGGAGTATCCCTAATCTGAAAATCTGAAATCCAGGATGCTCTAAAATTCAAAACAGGCGACTCACAGGAGATACTTGTTTGAGCATTTCAGACTTCAGATTTTCAGATAAGGGATGCTGAACTGGTAAGTATAATGAAAATATTCCAAAATCTGAAAGAAAAAAAAATCAGAGTCCAAAATACTTATGGTCCCAAGCATTTTGGATAAGGGATACCAACTTGTACTACTGTAAGGGGCACATGACGAGTAGAGGATATTTCAGTTATAGAGAAAGCATCTCATGAACTTGACAAAGAAGTTTTAAGACTTTAAAAAAGCAGTAGACAAAAACATCAGTATAATTTAACAATATCAATAGTTGGAGTTAGTATTTGAAGGATTAGAAGGTACAATTAAAATAATGTCTACCTAGAAAAGATACTTTATCACTATTAAGCTTTGGTGGGTTTTTGTTGTTGTTGTTGTTATTTGTTTGTTTTTGCTGCTGAGCCTCTTTCATATGATGTAAAATTTCATTTTATATTACCAGTACAAGTGGCATTTGTTAGTACCACATTCTTTTTGCTGCCTTTTTTTTTTTCCCCCCCCATTTGGTCACATGTTTCAACTAGAGTGAACATACCTTTTCACTGAACTTTTTGCAATTTCAGCTTGATCTCTCCTTAAATATTTATATAAAGCCTTAGGGTAATTCCAAGTTCTAAAGATTCAAGTTGTCAATACTTAATTTCATATTATTAATTAGCATTTTTCCAGTTTCTGTCATGCTTGAAGCATTAAGCAAGTAAGTAATAATGATGAATAAGATTTTTTTCTAAAAGAAGCTTTTCAGTTGGGCCAGTGACTCACACCTGTAATCCCAGCACTTTGGGAACTGAGACAGGTGGATCACTTGAAGTCAGGAGTTCGAGACCAGCCTGGCCAACATGGTGAAACCCCTCTACATAAAAAAATATATATACAAAAATTAGCCAGGTGTGGTGGTACACTCCTGTAGTCTCAGCTACTTAGGAGGCTGAGGGAGGAGAATCATTTGAACCTGGGAGGTGAAAGTTGCAGGGAGCTGAGATTGCACCACTACACTCTAGCCTAGGTGACACAGTGAGACTGTCTCTAAATAAATAAAAAAATAAAAGAAGTTTTTCAATGCTATATCAGATTAGTATCTCGTATGCTCTAAAATTTAGGCAAGTTTTAACGTTACTTGTTTCTCATTAATATATTGTGACATTTATTATTGAAAGTAAATTAGCTTTTTTGACACTTCTTTTTCCTCCTCCCGGAAAATGTGTAGCTTGTGAACACAGATAGCTTTCCAAACTTTAAATGAAAATATGATCTTCTAGAGAGTATTGTAAGATATTTTGTGCCAAAAGAGGAGAGTGCATTTTCAAAATGTAAAAGTATCTGAAAGTTGGAATGTGTGTTGGCCTAGGTTAAGAGGTTCAAAGCAAGTAGGGTATGTGAAAGCAAGAACTGTAGAGTATACTGGCCTTGATCATTAAGTTCCTTGTCTTAATATTCCCACCCTTTCCTCCTGGTTTCTAGCGTCTGCTCTGTTGCCTAATCATGAGCAGATTGCATAATGTTTTTGTGCCTCAGTTTCATCAGCCCTTCACTTAGAAAAGTACCTATCCTGTTTGTGTCTTAATAGGCCTTCTGCGAAGTTTAAATGAAGTAGGCAGTTTATGTTAAGAATGCTTTGAAAAATGTGTGCAGCTATGAAATATAAGATGGCAGCAATTATTTTTCCTTTGACTTCTTTTCAAGTCTTTTGCTCTTCCTCTTGATCCCAGCACCAAATAGAAAGTGGTCCTTCTCATTTAGACCTCTCTCCTACCCTTGTTGAACCTCAGCCATCTTTTCTTTATTTTATCCAATCATGTTCCCTTCACTTGGTCTTAGCTTGTTGATTAACTGTTTTTTTTGTTGGGTTTTTTTTTGTGTGTGTGTGTCCCCTTCTCCCTCTGTCATCTCTGAGTAGTCCCTCTGCTGGTAATGGATATTCATGTGTTCATTTGCCAAACCAGCAGCTTCTCTTTGAAAACCTTCCTTAATATTCCCCCTGCTTGTTGTGATAATGGCCCAAATATGATCTTTTCAAGAGCTAGTTGAAGAGAAAGGTTAAAAGGTATAAGTTAGGAAGCCCATCTCATTTGTAATTAAGAAAAAAAAAGATTCTATTTTAGATATATCTGTTACCTACTAAATATGGTTTATAACTTCAACATCGTATTGGCCTTGGCTTATGCTTAGTCTTAGCAGTATTCGTTCATGTAAGTGCCTTAAATTCATTAGCTTTAAGTATAGGTAATATTAAATCCAGGACAGACTTGGATTTAAATTCTAGTTTTGTTACTTGAAAGTTAACAAAATTAGGGCAAGTTCTTTTACTTCTCTGTGCTTCAGTTTCCTCATCCACAAAAACAGGGTTATGATCATCTCAGCAGCTTTTTGGTCAGGATTAACTGAATTACTGTTCATGAAAAGACCTAAGACAGTGCTTGACACATAGTAGGTGTTTTAAGAAGTGTTAGTTTTCTTTCGCTATCAAGGTGAGATTAAAATAGATATGCTGTTTACTTATATATGTTGTTTGTTTCTACATCTTTTTTTTTCCAGAACTATTCCATGGCAGTATATCTTGTAAAACAGTTGTCCTCAACAGTTCTGCTTCAGAGATTACGAGCAAAGGGAATAAGGAATCCGGATCATTCTAGAGCTTTAAGTACGTATGATAAACATATTTCACTTATTCAGCTATTTTATAGTTAAAGGTTAGAGTAGTATTAACTCAAGAAATTTTAGAATTTGTTTATTCACTGGAGGATTAAAAACACTGAGAAGCTTCTGAGCTTGTAAAACAATAAGAATATTTCTAATATCCTTGTCATGAACTATATTTTATAATCTATATTTTACTAATCTTCAAGTTAGCTTTTTGAAGTCAGTGCATGAACATGGAAGAATATTCTCCTACAACTTCATAAAATAAATCAATGTTTAAGGAATTCTAGGAAATGGAAAGGAATCTTGACATAAATTTCAAGAAAATTATTTTAGATTAGAAGTTTATCAAGGAAAAATATACAGAGTTATATGATGGCCTCACTCCTGCATTTACAAAATGAAAAGAGCCATTGGGGTGGTAGAAATAATCATGACATGGCTTCTGCCGTTAATCACTTACATGGCTGTGGACAAGTCACACTACTGCTGAGTTTCACCATCCTCGTCTGTAACAAGAGGTTTATGCCATGTGATTTCTAACACTTCTTCAAAGTCTGGGTTCATATATGTGAATTACTGGATGGTTTGTTTTGATATGTTCAGTTTGAGATGTGAGGTCTGTAAATGGGGCTGTTCAGTTTTTAAGGTTTAAGGTCAGAGGGTTTGGCCTTTCCAAAGAGGTGAACTAAGTTCTTTGTTTATTCTTTTATTTGTGAGAGGTAGGGGCTAGGTGGATTTGGGGGTGAGGGCTGGGCACTTAGGCAACAAAACTTTCATAGGCAGGCGTTAGATAGCTATCCTTTTTTTTTTTTTTTGAGACGGAGTTTCACTCTTGTTACCCAGGCTGGAGTGCAATGGCGCGATCTCGGCTCACCGCAACCTCCGCCTCCTGGGTTCAGGCAATTCTCCTGCCTCAGCCTCCTGAGTAGCTGGGACTACAGACACGCGCCACCATACCCAGCTAATTTTTTGTATTTTTAGTAGAGACGGGGTTTCCCATGTTGACCAGGATGGTCTTGATCTCTTGACCTGGTGATCCACCCACCTCGGCCTCCCAAAGTGCTGGGATTACAGGCTTGAGCCACCGCGCCCGGCCCTAGATAGCTATCCTTTAAGGACTTTTGATGTGAGCTGATTAATGAAGGCCACTATCAGATTTGTACTTAGGAATACTGGTGGAAAGAACTAGATAATAAGAGCAGCTTTCGTTCTGTAGCATAACTTTTAACCTTTTCTGTAACTTATTTCTGGGCCAGAGTAAAAGATCCCAATACCCCTGAATATCAATATGCCCTTAATAGTTAATTGAAGAATTTTTCTTTATTAAAATGGTCCTTTAAAAATTCAGCTAATCCTGAATCAATAGAACACTTTGAGCTAATGCCTCAGTAGGCGTGCATTGACAGATGATGGAGAGCTAGAAGGACAGCACTGGTTTGGGGTCTGCAGGAGTGGAGGCACCATTTGGCAGGGACAAGAAAATGGTGGCGATCCTGACAGAAAGGTAGACATCTGCCTTGAAGCGTGCAGGAAAACTTTTCTTCTATGACAGTCTTGCTGAAGTTACTCCTGGCCATTCTATTGAGAACCTTCATATTTGCCTGATAATACTAGAATCTCAGCCAGTCAGAAAGCGTAGAATTATGTGAGCCTGTATGGGAAAGGGAATACCAAAGAGTAAGGCAGATAAAGCTGTTTTATTTAGTAGTAAGAACAGCAACAACGATAGGGCCAACTGTCTCTGCTCAAGCTGTTAGCTCTTCTCCGGTTGTAGCTGTAGCACCACCTGGAGGGAGATTGGAAACATGAGTCTGGAATTATTTGATTTTCTCTGAGAAACCACTATTAGCTACCATTAAGCAGCAAAAACTCTTTAATTCAAAAGCGATTTCTACTCTGATATACTGCTGGATGTGGAGAATAATTGTACACTGGATGAGATTTTTGTGGCAATTGATACGTTAGTTTACTTATTGGCCAGGGAAGCCATTGGAATATTAATTTGGATCCCACCAGTAAGAAATTTGTTGTAATTGACCAAAAAACAGGTTATCTACCTTTACCTATATGCTGCCTGTTAAAAAAAAAAAAAAAAAAAATCCCAACAAATTATGTAATTAAATTCTGTTTAAAATTACTTCACAAAAGGAATATCAGATATCTCAGATATTTTTGAAGAATCAAATTACTTACAAATATGTTCATTTCAAGTCATTCCTAACCTAATATAAGTTATTTAGCAAAGTTTTAGTAGTGAAGCCAGATACTCTAATGTTCTTGAAAGAATGAAGTTGCTATTATTTAGACTTTTCACTATTATTTAGACTTTTCACAGAGAAATCCATTCTCTGTTTCATTTGACTTAGTAAGATTTTGTCTTGCAGTTTCTACCTTTGTGTAGAGTTGTTCCCTCACAACTGTCACCAAAAAACAGTCTTTTACCAACTCTTAATTTTCTTTCTCCTCTCCCTTCTCCCTTCACCATTTATTTCAAGCCTTAGACATAATCTACTCAAACACTATTCCCCTCTCTCAACACTCTGCCAAGCAAGAAAATTGGGGCTACAAGATGTGAATTATCTAAACCACCCATTTCTTCCTTAATCCCGGTGCCACCGTAATTACTTTCAGCTTATCTACATTTGTGCCCAGTCCTCACTTTATTCCCTTCAGTGTCAGGAGGAAATGTCCCTTTCCCTGCTCCAAGTTAATCTTTTATTCATTTATCCTTTTCATTCAAGAAATTGTATTAAGAGTACTACGTTCCAGGCACAGGAAAATATAGCATTAAACAAGACACATACCATCTCTGCATCCCCCAGAAGTTTGCAGTCTGGTGAGAAAGACAGACATCAAATAATTGCACAAGTCGTTAATGAGTTACAGTTTTGACATATGCCTTAAAGAAGATAGACAGGCAGTTCTGTAGAGGTGTACAATAGGGGAACATAGTCCTCCCTGGTGTCGTGATACTTAAGGCAAGATTATAAGGATGAGAAGAAGTTAAACTCCAAGATGGGAAGAGAAAATGCCAGGAGAAAAGGCCAGTACAGCTGGAATAGAGTCAAGAAGGGCTGAGTATGGTGGATCACTTAAGGTCAGGAGTTTGAGACCAGCCTGGCCAACATGGTGAAACCTTGTCTCTACTAAAAATACAAAAAAATTATCTGGGCATGGTGGCATGTGCCTGTAATCCCAGCTACTCAGGAGACTGAGGCAGGAAAATTGCTTGAACTCAGGAGGCAGAGGTTGCAGTGAGCTGACCTTGCACCACTGCACTCCAGCCTGGGCGACAGCAAGACTCTATTGTTAAAAAAAAAAGAGAGAGAGAGAGAGAGCGCCAAAAAGGAGGGTGACTAGAGAGATGGATAGGTATAAGTTGACAGAGATGGTATAAAGATAGATGGTGGAAAATCATTACAAGATTTTTAAGCAGAGGAATAAATGACATGATTGCATTTAGACAATCTGATTCTCACTTGGAGGATGAATCAAAGGAAGGCAAGGCTAATGCAATGAGGCCAGTTGAGAACCTATTTGTAATGGTATACGTAAGAGATGACGATGTCTTGAACTAAGGTGATAGCTATAGACAGAAATAGAAGTCGACAGTTTTGACAAGTATTTGAAATGGCATTGACTGTGTGTGTGGAGTAAGGAGTCAAGGAGGAGTGCTGGGCTTCTTACTCAAGTACCAGGTAATGTGGTAATGCCATTTACACAGACAACTGTGCTGAAAAGATCGAATTGCAGGGGCGGGGATCAGCGTGCACTCTTAGACTTGTGGTGTTTGAGATGGGATGAGACATCCAGGTAGAGTTGCTCAGTAACAGTATTGTGAGACCTGGCTCCCTCATTTATCTGCTCTTTGTCCTGTGTTTTCAGTTCCTCCCTGTCTGCAGGCTTTTTCTGTCACCCTATCCTATCAAGTCTCTTTTGTCTTTTAAAAAATAGGAAAACAAGCTCCTCTATGGATAGAGCTCTGTGTTCCTCCCATTGTTCTCATCCTAATTTTTGAGAGAATAGTCTACACTTGTTCTTTTTACCTCCTCACTACAACTCATTATGGTCTTTAACTCTCTATCATTCCACTGAAATTGCTCTTTCAGATGTCACAAATGATTATCTGATTGCTTAAAGTGTATCTTTTCAATTTTCATCCTGAATACTTCTGCTGCATCTGATATGAACCACCTTCTCCATGAAATTCTCTCCTCTTCTCTGACCTTAGCTTCTCGATCACTTGCCTTCAATGGATTCTCTTATGGGAAGCGTTCTAAATGTTGGTGTTCCTTGGAGTTTCATCCTAGGTGCACTTTTCTACACACGCTTGTGGTTTAAAACTAACACCTACCCCCCAATACATGTCTTCATATCAGACCTCTCCCCTGCATTTCAGACTTGTATAGCTAACTACCTTGACCTAAACATTCCACTGCTTCCTCAGACTCAAGTATTTAAAACTGAACTCACCAACTCCTCTCAAACTTACTCCCTAAATATTTCTCAAGTGTATCTTCCTGTCCATCACTGCTGTCATTGCCCTTGTTTAAGCTCTCATATGCTGCTTTTATTTTAAAAACCTACTCTTAGATAAACATCCCTCTCCTTTCTTGACTTCCTTTTATATCTCTCCTCTCGTGGCCAGGTCGGTGATTTATACAGATCTGAAATCTTATATCCCTTTGCATTTCATGGCTTGTTAACACCAAGGGAATAAAAACTCCAACTATGTTAGCATGACACATACAGCTTTCCATGATGTGGCACCTGCTCATTATTTTCCAGGGTCGTCTGTATTCACCCTTCTTTTCATGCTTTACATCCCAAAAATATGGAACTCTTGTCTTTCTTCAGTGCTTTAGTTTCGTGCTATGTGCCTCAAAACTCCCCTGCTGCCTCCTCTGCTTAATGTCATTATCCTCTGGTTCACTTTTTTCCAGGAGGCATCCCAGTACCCCCAGAATAGACAAATTGACTTTTGGTTAGCTTCCTGAACATACCTCCATCAGAGCGCATTAGAGATGAGCTTACTGAGCATCTTGACCCTCTCCTAGATTATGAGTTCTTTGGGGCAGGAATTTAATCTTATTTTTCTCTTGAATCCCTGTTGCTCAGCACGGTACCATTTGCATAGTAGATCTGCATATTTTTATTGAAGTAAACTGATGAAAAGACGTCTAGAGAAAAAAATCAGGTCTTGATGCCTGTTTCTTTGCCTATACAATAAAATATTGATCTTAATATGTTTGATTGTTTTCAGCCTTAAAAATTTTAAAGGCTGAATTAAAATAATCTGATATTAATGAAGGATAGAAATTATCTTAAAATAATAGCAATCCTAGAACAGCACTATCTAATAGAACAATCTGTGACAATGGAAGTGTTCTCTGTCTGCACTGTCCCATATGGTAGCCACCAGCAACATATGGCTATTGAGCACTTAAAATGTGGCTAGTATAACTGATGAGCCGTGTTTCTTACTTAAATTTAAGCAGTGTCATGTGAGTAGTGGCTAACTCTTGTTGCTCATGACAACAGGGATTAAAAACAAGACTAATTCTGCCTCCCAAATGGACTTATTGGGGAAAAACAAGATTAATTTTAAATGTGGCTAGCTGTAACTTTATTGTAGGTCATGCAATAAAATGCTGTTATACCGCTGCGGATCACTGTAACAATATGAAAACTCTAACTCCCAGAGAGCTTCCCACATGTCGACTGATTGCAGCAGGACAAATATTATATGTCTTATTTTTTATTCCCTTGCTCGCAAAGAATAAGGGCTTTTACTTTCACTTTATTTTTCTTGTAATTAAATATAGCATAGTGCTTTCCTCTTCCTTTTTCTCTCTTTTTTTTTTTGAGGAAGTTTATTAAAGTATAATTTATAGGCAATAAAAATTCCTTTGATAGATGTACACAATCATGGACCACTGCCACAATCACCCCAGAAAGTTCTTTTGTGGCCTTTTGCATTCTACCCTATCCCCTTAACCATTGACGTGATTTCTGCTCTATAGCTTTGTCTTTTCCAGAATGTCAGATAAATGTAATCCTACAATATGTAGCCTTTCGCGTCTGGCTTCTTTTCACTTAGTACAATACGTTTGAAGTTCATCCATGTAGTTTGTTCTTTATTGCTGAGTGGCATTTCATTTATATACTGTAATTTATCAATTGACAGACATTTGGATCATTTCAAGTTTTGCAGCAATATGAATAAAGCTGCTGTAAACATTTACATTTTGCATATGGATACCTCAGTTTTGTAGGCGTACGTTTTCATTCCTCTTGGGTAAATAAATACCTAGGCGTGGAATTGCCGGGTCATATAAGTGCATGGAAAACACTTTGGCAGTTTCTTATAAAGTAAATATACCATTTTTGCATTTGCACTAACAATGTGTGAAAGTTCTAGTGGCTCCACACCCTTACCAGCATGTGGTATCATCAGGCTGCTTTCTTATAGCCATTGTGATTGGTATGTAGTGGTATTTCATTGTGCATTTTTCTAATGACCAAGGATGTTAAGCATCTTCTCAGGTGTTTATTTGCCATTCTTATAGCTTCTTTAATGAAGTATCTGCCAAATCTTTTGCCCATTTTTAAATGTCATGCTTTTTATGTATTATGAAATCTTTGCCTAAATGAAAGTCACAAACACTCTCTTCTACTTTTCTTCTAGAAGTTTTATTGTTTGGGCTCTTGGATCTAGGTCTGTGATTCATTTTGAGTTAATTTTTGTATATGGTGCAAGGTAAGAGTAGAGATTCATTTTTTTCCCCCACATAGATATCCAAATATTCCAACAACATTTTGTTGAAAAGACCTGTCTTTCCTTCCATTTCATTACCTTGGTACCTTTGTCAAAAACCAATTGACTGTAGATGTATAAATCTATTTCTGGACTCTCTTCTTTTCCATTGATCTGTATGTCTATCCTTATGCCAAATGAGAATCTTAATTACTATAGCTTGATAGTCTTGAAATCAGGTAGAATTCTCCAACTTTGTTTTTCTTTTTCAGAATTGTTTTGAATATTCTTAAGTCCAGTATGTAAAACAATACATAGTGGCCAAATAGAATTTATTTCTGTAATATGAGGTTGGTTCAGCATTCAAAAGTCAATATAATTCACCTCAACAAACTAAAAATGAAAAATCACGTGATCATCTCCAGAGATACAGAAAAAGCACTTGTCCAAATTCAACATCCATTCATGATAAAACTGTCAGCAAAATAGAGAAGGGAGCTGCCTCAGTGTAATAAAGGGTATTTATAAAAAGTCTACACTACAGCTGATAATATCATTAATGATGATTAAATGCTTCACTCCTAAGATTGAGAACAAGGCAAGGATATCTGCTCCTAGCATTGCCCTAGAGATTCTAGACAGCACAATAAGACATGAAAATTTTGAAAAGAAACCAACACACAGGTTAGAAATGAATAAATAATTATTGTCTTTATTTGCAGAGATCTTATGGTCTATATAGAAAAAAATCCCAAAGAATCTCCAAAAAAGCTACTAGAAATACTATGTGAGTTTAGCACAGTTAGAGAATTCATGGTCAATATACAAAAACAAATTGTATTTCTTTTAGTAATGAACACAGGGAAATTGAAATTCACAAAACAAGATTTTATGGTAACATCTAAAAATATGAAACACTTAGGAATACATCACACAAACCATGTGCAAGATTTGTATGCCCAAAACTTATAAAACATCTTTGAGAAAAACTGAATGAAGACCTGAATAAATGGAGACATATATCTTGCTAACAGATCAGAAGACTATTGTTGTATGTTAGTTCTCCAAATTATAGAATTAATCCAGTCTAATCAAGATCCCAGTAGGACCTTTAAAAATATCTTTACAGGAATAAGTGGACTAGCATTGGATCTGTGATGGCAAAAGAAAGTAACAATAGCTAATATTTGTTGAGAATAATATGAGATTATTTTAAAACTTTTTTTGTTGCCAGGCATGGTAACTCACACTTGTAATCTTGGCACTTTGGGAGGCTGAGGTGGGCAGATCACCTGAGGCTGGGAGTTTGAGACCAGCCTGGCCAATATGGTGAAACCCCATCTCTACTAAAAATACAAAAATTAGCCGGGCCATGGTGGCACGCACCTCTAATCCCAACCACTCGGGCTGAGGCAGGAGAATTACTTGAACCCGGGAGGCGGAGGCTGTAGTGAACCAAGATCGCACCACTACACTGCAGCCTGGGCGACAGAACAAGACCCTGCCTCAAAGACAAAACAAAACAAAACAAAACAAAACAAAAACCTTGTTGAAACGGGATCTCACTCTCACCCAGGTTGGAGTGCAGTGGCAGCAATATCAGCTCACTGCTACTTCCGCCTCCCAGGCTCAAGTGTATTTTAAAAGTTTTTATGCGTATTAACTCATTTAATTCTTAAAACAATTCTGTGAGGTACTATTATTGTTCCAATTTACCAGATGTTGTAACAGCCATAGAGAGGTTAACTGACTTAACTGAGACTGAATTCTAACCTAGGCTATCTCTAGGTCCTATGCTCTTACCACTACTTTGTGTTGCCTCTCTTATTCCAATTTATTTTCTAAGCACTGAACATTGAGCTTTGTTTTGTATAAGGCTGATATTATGATCTGTGGTGTTTCTTCATTTAAGTAGAAATTTAAATATGTAAAGCTCAAAGTCAGTTACTATACCCATTGCTTGCTATGTCTATAAAGGGTGCTGGTAGGATGATTGGTGAAGGCATGCAGAGTGGTTATTAGTCAGGGTTCTGTGGAGAGACTCTAGGAGGGGAAGGAGAGGGAAGGGGGAAAAGGAGAGACAGAAAGTTGAGAGATGTATTAGGAGAATTGGCTCACATGACTATGAAGGCTGAGAATGCCCACAGTAGATAAGCTGTCTGCAAGCTGGAGAACCAGCAAAGCCAGTGATATGGCTCTTCAAGTCCAAAGGCCCCAGACCCAGGACGCCAACTATCAAGCTAAGGCCAAAGGCCTAAGAGGGGTGGAGAGAAGGGCTGATGTGGTGGTACAAATCCTAGAGTCCAAAGACCAGAGAACCTGGAATTCTTTCTTTTTAAAGATGGAGTCTCACTATGTTGCCCAGACTGGTCCCAAACTCCTGGCCTCAAGCAATCCTCCTACCTCAGCCTCCCAAGTAGCTGGGAGCACAGAAGCCCAAAGGCAGGAGAAGAAGGGTATCCCAGCTCAAGAAAAAAGAGAAAGTGACTTTATTTTCCTTTCCTCTGCCTTTTTGTTTTTTCTGTGTTCCCCAGCTGGTGGGATGGTGTCTGCCAAGATTGAGGGTGGATCTTCCTCACTTATCCACAGACTGACACACCAGTCTCCTTTAGAAACACACTCACAGACACTTGCAGAAATTATGCCTTGCCAGCTATGTAGGTAGCCCTTAGTTTAGTTAAGTTGACCCCCAAAATTAGCCATCACAGTGAGTAATCACATCAGAATTCTATTTTGTATGGCAATTACAAGATACTACTGTTTAAAATCATATTTATAAGAAAGGATTGACTAAGATTTGGTGTATAATGACAAAGGCATACTTTTTGTAATTTATATATGGTATTCATTAGCATAGTGTTATAACTATATTTTCCAAACTAAAAACCAGAGGCTATATGCCTTTTTTTGTATGTCAGGAGATAGCCTATGAAATTCATTAAGACTTTGAAAATTTGGAATTTCCAGGCCATGAAGCGACTTTTTAGTCTGGCATTAGAATCATATCTTGAGCTTTCAAGAAACTACCAATTGATATTCCCCTTTTCATTCTGATTGAAAAGGTTCTGTAGGTAGGTCTGATGTGCACTTTGAGATTTATGGAAATAGTTGGATAGGATATCCAGGATTTGGACCATCTCAGAAAATCCAGACTAAAATCCAGGGCACTGTGTTTAATAAAGGTAGGATTTCTCATAAGTGGTTATCAGCACAACAGAGTCTGAAATTGTAACTTATCCAAGTACATTTCCCTCTCTTCATTTTCATTTCTGTATGGTGTCTATCTGGTCACACTTACTTGTACCACAGTTCAGAAATTCTATTGATTATGTAAACAGCTACCCCACTTATAGCTTCTTTATGAGACTTTAAAGTTATGGGACAGTTTCCAAAAGTGTTGGAATATTACATATATGTATTTCCTGTGTCACTCCTGTAATGCTTTTTCTTGTTACTGAGGTTTTCAGAGGCAGCAGATAGCTCATGTTTCCAAATGAGAAGTAAAAAGTCTTTTATATCAGACTGCATGAAAGAATAGTCTTGGAAAAGTAAAATTGCTGGTGTCTCCTCCCGTAAGAACCATAAGTTTAAAGTGAAAGGCCTTAAAGATTTTCTAGAGTGGGTTCCAATTTTACTATAAGTAAAGTTAAGTTGAGAAAGGAGGATTGAGTTGCCCAAGACAGCACAAGTATTTTATAGATAAATACATTAAAATTCAAATAATTATATAGTTTTTTTTAAAAAAAGCAATGGAACTATTGTGATAATTTAAAGTTTTACAATATATATTTTTACAGATAATTTAAGCTGTTTTACAGTAAATATTTTTATTTTCTGAGCTTTCAAAAATGTATAATTATTAATTTCCTCAAAAATAGAAGAGTCCAAATAATATTAGTCATAGTTTAAAGAAAGAAAACCTTGATCCAGTATCTTAGAGTTATAAAAGAAAAAGCGTCTACCATCAGTTGAATATTGTCAACGTACTAGAGAAATTTCTCTCATATTGCTGCAGGTTTTTGTCCCATAAGGGAGAAATAGGAAATTTACAGAAAAAGTATAGAAATTGAAAGCCTTATGGTTGTTTTTTATCTTGCCAGTCAATTGATTGGGAAATAATTGAGAGATTAGTTTTGAGCTCCTTTTCCTTTTTTAAAACTTCTTATTTTTTTTTATTTTTAAATGCTCCAGTAATGTGTCTTTAATAAACTTATTCTCTTTGTTTGCTTTTTTTCTTCTTCTTCAATGAATATCAGTTAAAGAGAAGTTGACTGCAGATCCAGATAGTGAAATAGCTACAACCAGCCTAAGGGTTTCTCTACTATGTCCAGTAAGTGTTAACGATTACTTGCTTTCCAGAAACTTTAATATACATTTTCTCTTTTTATTAAGCATTTTTACTATTTGAGAAATTCTGTTTACTTCTAAAATATGGCCACTATTGTTACAGTTTATGAAAAGTGGAAAGACATCTAGGCATTGCATTTGGAATCTAAACAAGTCTTAAAAAATTATCTACTCTTACTAGGACATATCTAAATGTGGCCTGTGATTAATGACCTTCTCTCAGGCTCCAGTGTAAAATCTCAAAATAAGAAATGTTTATTGTGTCAGTGTATTTATAAAAATTTTACTTTTTAGGATAGTACCCTTCTGAGTAAAAATCTAGCCATGTTTACCACACATCTCATTTACCATTTTGCCAGCAATGACCACGTTATAACAATTCACCAATTAAAAACCTCTATTCAGCCTAAATAGCCGAATATGTTATTTTAAAAAAAAAAAACCTTGAGATATTTTAAGCCAGAAAATGAGGTCAGAATCAATCATTTTCATGAAATAAATAATGATTCCAAGACTTAACCAAATTATTAAACCTGTAAGGGAAAAGGCCTCAAAAATATGTTATACTAATTTCATTGGTAGGGAATGGTGGTTGAATATGGCCTTCAAATGAAAATATGTGAAAAATTATAGTAAATCACTTTGGCATTTTTATTACCTTTTGTTCTATAATTAATCAAACTAATCATATTTAAATTGGGGGGAAAGAATGAAAGGACACATCTGTTTCCAGATTTGCCTGATTGTTCAGACAGGCCTGATTCAATTGAAAGCTTTTGATACTGAGATCCTACTAATCTTAGATGATGATGAAGTTACTGTCTTCTTAAAGAAACAGCTAATTTAAATAGAAATTAAATGTTATTTGTAATTACAAATATTAGTCTTTTGTAATTCATGAAACTTCAAACATAATATGAAAAAATTATTAGATCATGAATTAGTTTTTGTAAGTTATAGAAAAAATACAATGAAGTTAATTAAAATCAAGTTCTATCATTATGTGTATATCCTTCTATTCCTGTAACATTTATTTTTATTCCTGTTTATAGTCAATTTTTTTCTTGCGAAAAATATTTTGACTCCATACTTTTTATGTTATTGTTAAAAATTCTTTAGTTAAGTAACCAGGTAAATGTTATAATAGCCTAGGTTGTAAAGGAGACTGATGTGGGTTTTTGTATAGTTTTTTGTGTTTGTTTTCATGCTTAGAAAAATGGTTCACAGACTGGGGAAGTAGAGGGTGAGAAAAAGTCAAATATTAAAAGGGAAAAAGATGTATACTTACTCTATCCTTTTTCTCGAAAACCCTGATTTAATTCACTCTCCCTTTTTGTTCTTTGCCACCTCATTTTGTTGTAAAACACCAATTCAGAAAATACAATAAATTTGGAAAAGTACATACACTTCATTTTCCATTTAAATCACTGGAAAGAGTATTTTTCTGCAATCTAATTTAAAGTGTTTATAGTTTACTAATATATATGATGCTTTTACATTTAACCACTTATACGAAGCATTTATTCATATAAATAAGCACTTCAATATAAATCTTAGAAGTATTTGTAGAACTATGTTTTAATTCTGTACTCGTCAGGTGCTTGTCTCTGTATTATTAGAAAATATTAATCACATTTTGCTCTTTGCACCTTTATTATTTATTTTTGAGACAGAGTCTTAGTTTGTCACTCAGGCTGGAGTGCAGCGCTGCCATCTCAGGTTACTGCAGGCTCGACCTCCCAGATTCAAGCGATGCTCCTGCTTCAAGCCCACAAGTAGCTGGGACCACCAGCATGTGCCACCATGCCTGGCTAATTTTTGTATTTTTTTGGTAGAGATAGGGTCTTGATATGTTGCCCAGGCTGGTCTTGGACTTCTGGCCTCAATCCTCTTGCCTTGGCCTCCCTTGGGGTTACAGGCATGAGCCACCACGCCTGGCCAGCAGTTCATTTTAAATTGACATCTGCTTTCAAAATTCAGATTATAAAGCAAAACAACTGTGTGTGTGGGGGGGGGAGGGGGTGTAAAATGTATAATTATAATATTTTCATGGGTTTCTATTTGGCTAAAGGGATAATCCCTTACAGTTATTCTGAAATAGTAAGATCATATATTTTAGGTATGTTTTTACTCAAAAATAAAATTTAGCAATAACTCATCTATATATCAAATTTATAGAATAATAAAAGAGATTTGTTCTCTTTGAAATATGTAAATATGATGTCTTACTGTGCATTTCAATTGCCCTTGTTGTGATGTACAGAGCTCAAAATAAATGAGTTTCTGTTGTTTGTGTGCCATTTAGCTAAAGGCAACAAAAATAATTAAAAATGTTTTTACTCTTTGAGAATTTTATGGTTCTGATTTATTAAAAATAGAGGTGGAGGAGTCTTTGAAAAACTGCTTTGTAAACCCAAATACAAACTAGTTGGAATTGTTAGAAGAGAAAAGATAAACTCTGGAAATGTATTTATCAAATATTTATTATTGTGAAAAAAATCTTATGAAATTATTCTTTTTTTTTTACTGAGTTTCACTTTGTTATCCAGGCTGGAGTGCAGTGGCCGGATTTTGGCTCACTGCAACCTCCACCTGCCAGGTTCAGGTGATTTTCCTGCCTCAGCCTTGCAAGTAGCTGGAACTACAAAAGCACGCCACCACGCCCAGCTAATTTTTTATATTTTTGGTAGAGATGGGGTTTCACCATGTTGGCCAGGCCGGTCTCAAACTCCTGACCTCAGGTGATCCGCCTGCCTCAGCCTCCCAGTGTGCTGGGATTACAGATGTGAGCCACCACTCTGGCCCTTCTTAAATATTTTTATTTTTAGAGACAGAGTCTTGCTCTGTCGCCTAGGCTGGAATACAGTGGTGCGATCTCAGCTCACTGCCACCTCCATTCTTCCCAGGCTCAAGCAGTTCTCCTGCCTCAGCCTTCTGAGTAGCTGGTATTACAGGTGGCCATCACTATGCCTGGCTAACTTTTGTGTTTTTAGTAGAGACGGGGTTTCACCATAGTCTAGAACACCTGACCTCAAGTGATCTGCCCGCCTCAGCCTCCCAAAGTTCCAGGATTACAGGTGTGAGCCGCTGCGTCCAGCCAAAATTATTTTTAATATGTCCATTTTATTGACATTTTTAGTGCTTTTAAAAAATATAAGCTGGTTAAAACTTATGTCTAGAATGTTTTCTCTTGCAGCATCATCAGTTACTAATAAAGCACTAATAAAGTTAGTGGCATTAGAAAACACATTTGGGAATTAAAGTGTTTATTTGCAAATGATGCAGACATAATTTATATCCTATAAAGGAAATCACAAGATGAAGACATTCAAAGCTCTGCTTCCCTCCTGATACCAAGTTGGAGAAAATTGATATCTGATTTTCAGATAATTATTTAGAATTTAGTAATTTTTTTAAAAATCAGGAATATGAGAATTATCACATAATAGTTATGATTGTAAGGCATCTGTGTGACAGCTAATAATGCATTTGAAAGTGAACTTTTGCTTTCATGTACCCATTTATGTCTTTCTTGCACCATTTCTGTGTAAGTGTTCCTTAAAAACTCTGTAGGTCACCTTGTCAGTGTAGCTGAAGATAAAGGCTTGAGAGTTGCTCTCTTGCCTAAAAGATATGAACTGACAGCTGGAGATCATGGAGTAAAGGTATGTGAGATGAAGGCCTTTGGAAAACAGCTGCTTTTCAGAGTAAATTTCATGGCCTATGGCTTGGATTCTGAAACAATCTTTATTTCTTACCGTCGTTATCCATTGTCTTCATAAACAATCAGAAGCAGCCTTATAGTTCTGCAGTTCAGAAACCTTGTGTATTATTCCTATATTTGTCTAGAATTTTTAGTCTGTGGTTTCTCTGCTTAGTATTAAGGCAGTAGCAAAAATACCTTAAATAAAAAATAAAAAATAAATAAAAATAAAAAATTAAATAAAAAATAAAATAGGAATTTCTATTTCATAGATAAGTTAAGGTCTGACCTAAGATAGAAAAATGTAACTAACCAGATTGTTACTTGGAAAATGTTTCTGAACTAATGCAACATGGTATCTTGCCTAATGGTAATTTTTCTGTTATAATAACTACTTTTGGCCTTTTTATCAGGTGCTTATGTGAATCAAATCATAAAAAATTGGCTGGGCAGTTGGCTCGCGCCTGTAATCCTAGCACTTTGGGAGGCCAAGGGAGGCAGATCACTTGAGGCCAGGAGTTTGAGACCAGTCTGGCCAACATGGCGAAACCCTGTCTCTACTAAAAATGCAAAAATTAGCCAGGCATGGTGGTACCCGCCTGTAATCCCAGCTTCCCGGGAAGCTGAGGCAGGAGAATTGCTTGCAAGACTCTTTCTCAAAAAATAAAAAAATTAAGTAGAAGTGCAGTAAGGAAGTCTAATGGAGCTTTTTAGTACTTTGTGAGCCCGGAATAAAAGAGTGACTAAGCTGACATTTGGGCGGGTCTCCTAGTGTACAAAGTGATTTAAAGCAAATATGTTTCTGTACTTTAATTAACACTATTACTATTTATTGAAAACTTAGACTACGTGCCAGGCACTATGCAGTAAACACAATTGAATCCTCACAGTCATATTGTATAGATCCCATTTTTGTCCCCACTTTACAAAACTGAACCTCTGAGTGATTAAATAAAATAAGTTCAGGATTCACACAGCAGGTAGGCAGTGGAGCCAGGATTCATTCTAACACCAGAACTCAATCTCAGGCTGCACTGTAAATTCCTGAGTATGACCTGTGTACTTTCCATGAGTGATGCTTCCTGGAATTGCTCATCATGCACAACTGAAGCCTTATCAGTGCACAGGACTGTCTTACTGTTGTGTATTTCCAAGTATGGGGAGGGGACAAGGAGATTAGTCCAGCCTGTTTCTAGTAGGAGGAGACACATATAAATTAATAACATACAGTCGTGCATGCTTTAATGATGGGGCTAGCCTTTGAGAATTGCACTATTCGGCAATTTTGTTGTTTTGCACCAAAAGTATCAGATGTGTTTACACAAACCTCGATGGTATAGCTTACTACGTATCTTAGGGTAGCCTGTTGCTCGTAGGCTGCAGAACTGTACAGCATATTATAAAACTGAATACTGTAGGCAGTTGTAACACAATGCTAAGTGTTCATGTACCTAAGCACAGAAAAGGTAGAGTAAAAAGTGTAAAAGATGAAAAATGGTACACCTGTAGGGGGCACTTACTATGAATGGAGCTTACAGGACTGGAAGTTGCTCCTCGTGAGTCAGTGAGTGAGTGGTGTGCAAATGTAAGGGCTAGGACATCACTTTACATCACTGTAGACTTTTTAAACACTGTACACTTCAGCTACAATAAATTCAAAATATTTTTCTTTCTTCAGTTAATAGACCTTAGCTTACTATAACTTTTTTTTTTTTTTTTTTTTTTTTGGAGACAGAGTCTCCCTCTGTTGCCCAGGCTGGAGTGAGTTGTGTGATCTCGGCTCTCAGCAACCTCCGCCTTCCAGGTTTAGTGATTCTTCTGCCTCAGCCTCCCAAGTGGCCAGGATCACAGGTGTGTGCCACCACACCCAGCTCATTTTTGTGTTTTTGGTAGAGATGGACTTTCGCCATGTTGGCCAGGCTGGTCTCAATCTCCTGACCTCAGGTGACCCTCCCCACTCAGCCTCCCAAAGTGTTGGGATTACAGGCCATTGTAATTACCATGCCTGGCCACTGTCACTTTTTTATTTTATAAACTTATTTTTTTTTAACTTTTGACTTTTGTAATAACATTTAGCTAAAAACATACATTGTACAGATGTACAAAAATATTTTCTTTCTTTCTTTCTGTAAGCCATTTTCTATTTTTAACATTTTTTACTTTTATTTTCTACTTTTTAAACTTTGTTAAAAACTAAGACACAAACACACATTAGCCTAGGCCCACACAGGGCCAGGATCATCAGTATCATTGCCTTCCACCTCCACACCCTGTCCCACTGGAAGGTCTTCAGGGGCAGTAGCAAGCATAGAGCTGTTCTCTCCTGTGGTAAAAGTGCCTTCTTCTGGAATACCTCCTGAAGGACCTGCCTGAGGCTGTTTTACAGTTAACTTTTAAAATATATATAAGTAAAGGGACTACACTCCAAAGTAATGATAAAAGTATAGTATAGTAAATACACAGATACACAGAAACCAGTAACATGGCTGTCTATTATCAGGTATTATGTACTGTATGTTAATTTTAAGA
>NW_016107811.1:1114104-1117307 GCF_001604975.1 Cebus imitator | reverse complement strand
TAGTAGAGATGGGGTTTCACCATGTTGACCAGGATGGTCTCGATCTCTTGACCTCGTGATCCACCCGCCTCGGCCTCCCAAAGTGCTGGGATTACAGGCGTGAGCCACCGCGCCCGGACTAAGACGTCCATCTTATATGTGATTCATTGTTAACCAAAATGTTGTTATGTGGTGCTTGATTGTAATCATATGCAGGAATATGGAGTTGGGAGTACAGAAAAGGGAGTTATCAGTTTTTACTCTAGGTCCCTCCTGGTTGTACTTCTGATTCTGTAAACTGGCATTGCTCCATTCTCAATAAGTTTATAGCATGTTCAGTGTTCTATTTTTATTCATCATGGCTACATCTAGTTGAAATAAGGAGGAAACGGTGTTACTTTAGAAGAAGTAAAAGAGGCCCAGAAAGGTTAAATGCCTCTCTTAGAGATACAGTAAATCATTGGTATCAAAGCAATTATTTTGGGCCCCAACTGACAGTTAATCTCCTTGGTAGACCAGGAAATTGCACATTTCTCTGAAATTGATCTGGGCCAAGAACCTTTTCCTCATCTAACTCATATCCTTTTCAAGCCTTTCTATTTTTCATGTTCACAAATCTTTTCCTGGTACTTGACAAATAACGTGGTTATTGAAAGTAGATAAGTTCTCTACTATATGACCATTGTGGGAGCTGGGGACCCTACAGTGGTACAAGCTGGCCTCCAGGGAATCGAGGTAGTGCTATGATAGCTCCCTGAGCAGGTCTCTGGGCAGCTTCTCTGCCCTGGGCCAAAGCTAGCAGCTCAGGGATCAGATGAAGCAGATTTCGTCAGCCTATGTCAGCTGAAGCAATATTTGCAGGGCAAGAAGTCTCCTAACATGCTGGAGATGCTAGAGGTCCAGGACTGTAGGCTGAATTGCTTGTGATGGTTCCCAGTGAGGAAGCAATGCAGAGTGCGTGCACCTGCCCTCCTCCTCGGAGCTACCACTTGGTAGTTATGACAAACATCATGGGGAGTGATCACTATTGATTCAATTTTGTCCTGTGAACTACTCTAATTCACAGATAAGGCTAAGAGCAATTATCAGTGCATCTCTGTATCGTACAGTCTTTAATAAGACATTATTTTCCATAATCCCTAGTTACATGGTTCTGAAATTTTTTTGGGGGGTGTCAGGGACTGCTTTAAGAATTTGGGAAAGGCTGGGTGCAGTGGTATACGTCTGTATTCCCAGCTACTCTGGAAGCTAAGGCAGGAGGATTGCTTGAGCCCAGGAGTTTGAGGCTGTAGTGTGCTGCGATTGTGCCTGTGAATAGAGTTGGCACTTCAGCCTGGGCAACATAGCAAGACCCCATCTTTTTTTTAAAATTTGGTGAAAGCACTCTCTCCAGAAAAAATGCACACACAAATTTTGAATATAATTCAAGGGGTTTATGACCCTCTCCATCAAAAGCTGATCTGTGAGCTGTGGATTTGAGTAAATAACCTTTGTTGTAGACTTTCCATAGTCATTTTGTTTGCTAGCTAAAGAAATACTGTAATTTTTAAATCTATAGATATTTCACAGGTAATATGTTTAATGTTCTTCTTCATTGATTAAAAGTAAACACAGTATGCTTTAAATCAGCATGCATACCTGTTGTGTTCTAGGAAATTTTTATCAAAGCTTAAATTTTGAACAGCAGTTATCTAATATTTATTTTTTCTCCTTTTTTAAAGCTTGGTAAAATGCGGCTGACAATTCCGTGTCGGGCCCTTACATGCTCTCACCTACAATGTTTTGACGCAACTCTTTACATTCAGATGAATGAGAAAAAACCAACCTGGGTTTGTCCTGTCTGTGATAAGAAGGCTCCATATGAACACCTTATTATTGATGGGTATGTCACTTTAAGTGTTTTTGGTATCTTGAAATGACCATATATTATCTGGGTTTGTTACATATCAGATTTGGAATGAAAATACTGAGTTATGTATTTGTAGGATTTTTATGAGTCTGCAAACCAACGTTTTCAAAGTAATTTATTTCAAATTAGTATTATGAATATGTTCTTTTCCACTTGTGGTTCCCTTGTTTTGAAAATGCATACTTTACTGTTAGTACCTCCTGGCGTTCATCACTTAAAGCACCAGTGGTTTTAAGCAGGGTACGCTTACACCTTTGCCTTTTCCCATCGTTCCTTCATCCACCCATCCCTACATACGTAGACCATATTGGAGAAAGAATGTATGGTAAAATTTGGGTCAACTCAGGCTCATCCAAAATGGGGCTTTTCAATAGCAGTTCGCCTGTTTCTGGAGATCAGATCAAGCTTCAGTCGTGGTCTTCTTTTTCTTTTTTGTCTTGTCCACCTGCAGCATCACAATAACCAATTATTGTTTTTAACACTCCTTTGTTTTTACTATCCTACCAGACATCTTGGAATGCTCCTCCAAATTATCTCCTATTCTGCAGCCTCCTTTCCCCCTGCCTTTTGCCACTAAACAAAAACAAATTGTGCAAAGGAAGACATCTACTTAATTTTTGGGGAGCTGGGGGTAGGGGTAGACACAGGGTCTTGCCATTTTGCCCAGGTTGATCTCGAATTCCTGGGCTCAAGTGATGCTCCTGCCTTGGCCTTCCAGAGTGCTGAGATTACAGGTGTGAGCCACTGCACCCAGCCTCTACTTAATATTTCCTGTACTTTCTAGCAAAACACTTAAGGCAACTTACCTACAGTATTTAAGAAAACGTAGGAGTCTGAAGGTGGTAATATCAGAAATTGAATATATTTAGCAATACAAGTATAACCTGGAACTTGAAAGACGTCAGACCAGTCATGGGGAAAAAATAAACATGTAACTTAAATGTTTTATGTTTAACTTTTCAGAAATGGCAGTGATCACTTACTAGTAAATCAAAATTAAATAGTAATGTTTTACCAACTGTATATGTTATATAGCTTTAGGTTCTCCCATTTCTTGTTATAAAAGCCGTATAACACACATACTCTTTTAAAGAAAAATTTGAGGCCGGGCGCGGTGGCTCAAGCCTGTAATCCCAGCACTTTGGGAGGCCGAGGCGGGTGGATCATGAGGTCAAGAGATCGAGACCATCCTGATCAACATGGTGAAACCCTTGTCTCTACTAATACTACAAAAAATTAGCTGGGCATGGTGGCGCATGCCTGTAATCCCAGCTACTCAGGAGGCTGAGGCAGGAGAATTGCCTGAACCCAGGAG
>NW_016107811.1:1106073-1113869 GCF_001604975.1 Cebus imitator | reverse complement strand
GACGGAGTTTTGCTGTTGTTGCCCAGGCTGGAGTGCAATGGCATGATCTTGGCTCACCGCAACCTCCGCCTCCTGGGTTCAAGCAATTCTCCGGCCTCAGCCTCCCGAGTAGCTGGGACTACAGGCATGCACCATCATGCCCAGCTAATTTTTGTATTTTTAGTAGAGACGAGGTTTCACGTTGTTGACCAGGATGGTCTCGATCTCTTGACCTCGTGATCCACTCGCCTCAGCCTCCCAAAGTGCTGGGATTACAGGCTTGAGCCACCGCGCCCAGCTAATTATGCATTCTTTATACATGTTTTTAAATGTCACGATATTTTATCAAGGAGGTTTAACCCTTGATTACATATTTGTACATGTATTGCTTCAGTTTAGCAAATAAGACATGCTGATTATTGTAGGCAATTTAGAATATGCAAAAAAATCTAAAGAAGAAAAATAAATACCCATGAAGGTACCATCCAGAGATAACGACTATCTATATACTACTCACACAGAATTTTATTTTTGAAATGAAGCTTGCTTTTGTTGACCTTTTCTAACTTTTTGTGAGCATTTTCCCATATGATTAAAAATCTTTGAAAGTGTCATTTTTCATGGTCACATGATATTTTCTTACATAAGTGTGACATAAATTAGCTATATTTCTGTTTACCACTGGATTTTAAGAATAAATATAACTTTAGTTGTTCAATGTTTATTTTCATTTAAAATATGATATTCTAAGGATGAATTGTTTTCTTACAGCTTGTTTATGGAAATCCTAAAGTACTGTACAGACTGTGATGAAATACAGTTTAAGGAGGATGGCTCCTGGGCACCAATGAGATCGAAGAAGGAAGTGCAGGAGGTTTCTGCCTCATACAATGGAGTGGATGGTGAGTGGTTCTTCACAAGGAGGAGGCTGTCTCCCTACTGCTGCTAAGTCTGGTTTTCAATATTAAAATCCGTATATTTTTTTAAAAACACTGAACAGTTTGTGGAGAGCTTAATAATTCCTATTAACTTACTGATTAAATGTTCAGAAGTAATAGAACTCCTTTTAACTTCACTTTTTTGCCAGCTTTAAAGATTTTTCTAAGATTTTAAAGTAATGTAATTTGTCATTTGTAAAGTCATACTTTTGAAAATTTACCATTTTAACATTTTTAACAGATTTGGAACAGAGTAGTAAATGTTCTTTTTTCATTTTTTTTTTCCCCTGGCTTTTAGTTTGTTTTTGCTGGAAAGAGACGATGAGTTTTTAAAAATGCTATCATCATATTTCTTAAATATGTCAAATATTGTACAGATAATAATATACAGTCTGTGCTCTCAAATTGCTTTTCCTCTGAAGTAGGCGTAAGACACATTTTGATTGTTTGCTCTAATTCTGTAATTTATTATTTTGAAAAATAATTCACCATGATTAAATAATAGTTTTAAACTTAGTAGAACAGAGCCACTGCTGGTTTTCTGCTCTCTGGTTCCAACAATATTGTGAATCTAAACTGTAACAGATAAACTATAAGGGACACTGAGAAAAGAGAGATGTCATAGCTGTTCCTTGCCTTGTATTTTAATCATCCCCATACAGGATGCTTGAGCTCCACACTGGAGCATCAGGTAGCTTCTCACCACCAGTCCTCAAATAAAAACAAGAAAGTAGAAGTCATTGACCTAACCATAGACAGTTCATCCGATGAAGAGGAAGAAGAGCCATCTGCCAAGAGGACCTGTCCTTCCCTGTCTCCCACATCACCACTAAACAATAAAGGGTAGGTGCTGACACCTTTGAGAAAAAGTCATAGTGAGAATTAACTTGGCAAATAGGAATTAAAGACTTGCCAAATAAAAGGATTCTTGATTTTAAAACTTAACAATCAAAGAATAGTTTGAATTTTTCCCAGGTTTGTAATGGAGGGATTGGGGTAATGCACTGAAAGGGTACTTGGATATAGTATTCATCATATCAAAAGATGATTCTGGTACAGTGGTTCTCAAATTGTGGTGTATGTACATCAGAATTACCTGAGAGCTTTTTTTTTTTTTTCGGAGACACAGTCTTGCTTTATTGCCAGGCTGGAGCACAGTGGCACAGTCTTGGCTCACTGCAACCTCCACCTCCTGGGTTCAAGTGATTCTTCCGCCTCAGCCTCCCAAGTAGCTGGGACTACAGGTACATGCCAAATGCCCGGCTAACTTTTGTATTTTTAGTAGAGACAGGGTTTCACCATGTTGGCCAGGATGGTCTCGATCTCTTCACCTCATGATCCACCCGCCTTGGCCTCCCAAAGTGCTGGGATTACAGGCATGAGCCACCGCACCTGCCCAAGAGCTTATTAAAATACACACCTGGCTCCCCCACGTCTGAGTCAGGAGTAGGGACTAAGAAAATTTGTATTTCTTGACCAGGCACGGGGTCTCACACCTGCAATTCTAGGGACTTTGGGAGGCTGAGGCAGGTAGATTGTCTGAGCTCAGGAGTTTGAGACCAGCCTGAGCAACATGGTGAAATCTCATCTCTACTAAAATACAAATATTAGCTGAGTGTGGTGGCATGCATCTGTAATCCCAGCTACTCTGGAGAGTGAGGCAGGAAAATCACTTGAACCCAGGAGGCAGAGGTTGCAGTGAGCCGAGATTACACCATGGTACTCCAGCCTGGGCAACAGAGCAAGACTGTCTCAAAAAAAAAGAAAGAAAGAAAATTTGTGTTTCTAGTAAGTTCCTAGGTGATCCTGCCTCTGCTCACAGGATTTAGAACATTTGTTCAAACTGGAATGTATTTGGTAAAATTCACCCCAAGTTGAGTGTTGCAAGTAGAAAGCAGAGGAAGACCAGTGATTTAAATGTGCCTCAGAATATGAATGAGGCTGGCAGTGAAAGAGGTCAAAGATGACTTCTGTTGTAGTACACAGTATTTCCTGCTTTACAGACTTTTCTCCCATATTTTTCATTTATCTTACATCAGTACAGTGTACCTAGGTTATGCTTCAGTTCATGACACACTGTTCTCTGCTTTGTATAAAACACCCTCTGCTAAGCATGGATGATAATAAAATGAGTAAGTACAGTCTTAACCTTAAAGAGCTTAGCACTTTCTAGGGGATGGTAAAACAAGCAGCAAATAGAACTGTACTCTTAAAACAAGCTGTTAGTCTTGTAGACACATCAGGGATTTTCAGCAAAAAGATTTCTAATTGTACTAAAGCACAATTGTAGCACACTAATTGTAAATCTAGAAATAGATGTGTCCCTTTTTAGGTATAAAGCAGGAGAATCACATGGCCTGTTGTAACTGAATAGAAGCTATTCAAAAACACTTCCAGCAAGCAGTAGGGACTAAAGAAAGAATGTAAGAGAGAGAAGGAAAGTCCACAGATGGCATTGATACAACACCAGATCAAGAGCAGGCACTTCTGTGCCTGGAGTCAAATCATTTTCAGATTTGATATTGTATGATGATATTAAAAGATTTCAATCACTTCAAGACTAGCCTGGGCAACATGGTAAAACCTTGTCTCTATCAAAAAAATTAGCTGGGTGCGGTGGTGTGTGCCTGTTGTCCAGCTACTGGGAGGCTGAGATGGGAGGATCACCTGAGCCTGGGAGGTGGAGGTTGCAGTGAGCCGAAATCGTGCCACTGCACTCCAACCTGGGTGACAGAGTGAGACCCTGTCTCAAAAAAAAGATTTCAATCAAACATATTTCACACATTGGTGTTTTCATTCTAGAGCGGCCTGTCTTGACATACAGACAGAAACAAAAACATTAAAAACAGTATCATCATTCCAAACAAAGTTAATAATTTAAACATAAATCCTACTCTTATGAACGTGACCTCTGGTGAAAGCCTACCTTGATGGCTGTAACCCAGCAAGCCTGACCTTGTTATTACACCAACGTCTTTTATGTCTGAATAGGATAAAAGGAAAAGTCAGATTACCTAAAGTTAGAACAAGTATCTATAGAATTTCGATTCCAAGATATTTTATAAATATCAAACCGTAGTACGGCCACATACAGACTGTCATGTGATTTTTTTTTAAGCGCCATAATTGCAATGTTAAAAGATATTTTATAAACCTCTGGATGTATAAATACTTGCGGGTAAAATGCCATCATTATATATGTTAGTTCTGTTTCTTAGACGATTAATAGTAGTCATATGTATTTATGTAAGCTACACAATAGTATTGCTATATTTTTTCTTTAAAGAAACCTTTTGAGTGTTTAGGAATCTAATATTTCTTCTTTGGATATTTACTTTGCTCTTTCCCAAAAAATATTTGGAGAAAATAAATGATGTTTATTATGTTTGGGAAATTACATTAGATGCATTAACTACTTCCCGAATTTCCCAATGACTAATTAAACCCAGATACAGTATTTGCAAATGCCAGACATTTCTCTATTTGCAGATAAAAACATGAAAGTTTACATCCTTAGAAGGAGAATAACACCATAGTCAACACTAGTAGACATTTTATAACAATGACTAGTCGGTAACTAGAAACCTAAGTCCAGCATATTGTGTTTGTTATTGTGTAGTGTAAAGATTGAAATGCATTTCAAAACATTATCACAAATTGAAAGAAAAGCATGCAGTCAGGAATTAGAGGCAAACACTAAATGTAAAACATTTTGTTGTCTTTAGCCACAGAGTGCTTAATGTTCATGCAGAAATTTTCTATGCTGTTTATGTTTTCAAAGTCTAGCATTGCGTTCTTCTGTCTCATAATCCCTTAGACGTTGTGAGAGGACTCAGCTCATGGTAAATGCTATTTTTCCTAGATAAAAGAGGTTTAACAAAGTTTCCACTAGATGAAACATTTTTATGAGCCAGACCAGAGTATGTTTTATGCTTAATATTCCATTCATTAAAATGTGGTAGATGGTAGTGACTGGAACTCTATTCCTGGAAATCCAACCTTGGCATCTTTTGAAATATTCTATACAGTGAAGTTGCATCCCCATGCCCCAGGTACTTTACATGAAGCTTTAAAAGCAAAAGACAGCCTCTTTATTGCCCCCTTTCTCTTTATTTTCTATAATACATATATAGCTTCAGCCCCTTGTGTTGTCAGGGTAACATATAACCTTAATGCCTCCTTCCAAGAGGGCTGCTGTAATTCTTTTTGTTTTCAAAATTAGTTTGGTTTTTATTTTGTTTTGAGACAGGCTCTTGCTCTGTCACCCAGGCTCGAGCACGGTGGTGCAGTCACGGTTCCTGCAGCCTTGACCACCTGGGCTCAAGCAATCCTCTCACCTGTCTCCCAAATATCCGGGACTAGAGATATGTGCCACGAGGTCTGACTAAGCTTTCAAATTTTTCTTAGAGACAGGGTCTCCCTATGTTGCCCAGGCTGGTCTCAAACTTCTGGGCTCAAACTATCCTTCTGCCTCAGCCTCCCAAAGTATGGGAATTATAGGAATGAGCCACTGTGCCTGGCCCCAAAATTAGTTTGTGTTGTTTTCTTTCTTGTCTTTTTTGCTTTTCCCTTAATTTAGTAAAATATTTTTTTTTTAAATCCACTTAGCTATTTAAGCTTTTCACTGTTTTTTAGAGTCCTAATTCTTGTTTTCTTTTTTTTTTTTTCCAGTTATACTACTCTCCCTTTAAAAACTCTCCACCACCTATTCACTGTGGAGTATTTCTTCTTGTTTCATTACATGCATTTAGATTCAGCAAGGCTTTTATGCAAATGTGCTGATAACTGTACTGGGCATTGGTTATACTAAACAATATCTAGTTTTTGTTCTCCTAAAACTTAGAATCTGAGGGGCCAGCTGGTAACTCCTAACCACTCAGATTGCTTCATTCCCTCTGTCTTATTATATGTATTTTCTTTGCTAGGGCATACGTGTATGTATTAGCCAGTACTCCAGTGTTGTTCTAAAAGAGTTTCCAAATTTCATTTGCTATAGGTATCTTTCACTCATACTCTGTTAAAGTGGCTCACCCATACCTTTCCCTTGCGTTCTGAAAGCATAGGTGATGGTGATATTCCAAAGGCAGTGTGGGGTTTGTGAATGTTGGATAGCATTGCATCTGTCTATTTCTTCCTACGGCCTCTGTTAAATGCTATTAACGTATACAAATTATTTTCACATAATGGTGTATAATCTATACATTGCTTTGCTTATTTATTTATTTATTTATTTTTTTATGAGACGGGGTCTTGCTCTGTCACCAGGCTGGAGTCCAGTGGAGCAATCTTGGCTCACTGCAACCTCCACCTCCTGGGTTCAAGCAGTTCTTCCGCCTCAGCCTCCCGAGTAGCTGGGACCTCAGGTGCATGCCAACACGCCCAGCTAATTTTTGTATTTTTAGTAGAGATGGGGTTTCACCATGTTGGCCAGGATGGTCTCGATCTCTTGACCTCATGATCTGCCCGCCTCAGCCTCCCAAAGTGCTGTGATTACAGGCGTGAGCCACCGTGCCCCGCCTTTGTTCTTATTTCTAGCACAAAACCTAGGGTTCATTGGGAGATGCAAACCCCTTTTTTTGTTGAACTTAAAAGTTTAACTGACTGATGAAAACTATGCAAATCTTTCCTTCTTCTAGCATTTTAAGTCTTCCACATCAAGCATCTCCAGTATCCCGCACCCCGAGCCTTCCTGCTGTAGACACAAGCTACATTAATACCTCCCTCATCCAAGACTATAGGCATCCTTTCCACATGACACCCATGCCTTATGACTTACAAGGTGAGTCACTGGTTCTTCTGGATTGTCACATAGCGTTATGAATGCCTTTAATCTATATAGTTCTCTCCTAGGTGAATCTAAGGAAGTACTGGAAGATTGAGCCAACAGGGCCTTGGACCCAGGGAACTGAGAGAGATCATATACTGTGGTTATAAATAGTGACCCAGTTCCTCGATTGTACGGTCATCAATAGCCAGTATTTTACTCCTAGTGGTAAAACTAGTGCAATAATCTTTAGATTTTGTGAGTTCCTAAGTACTCTGCAAGTTAGTTTTGAATGACTGCTAGCATGTGGCTTTGAATTTTGGTATTTATGAACTTTTTTTTTTTTTTGGAGACGGAGTCTCACTCTGCCGCCAGGGCTGGAGTGCTGGAATGTGGTGGCGTGATCTCAGCTCACTGCAGCCTCTGCCTCCTGTGTTCAAGCAATTCTCCTGCCTCAGCCTCCCAAGTGGCTGGGATTACGGGCACCTACCACCACACCTGGCTAATTTTTTGTATTTTAGTAGAGACGGGGGTTTTACTATGTTGGCCAGGCTGATCTTGAACTCCCAACCCTAGGTAATCCATTTGCTTCGGCCTCCCAAAGTGCTGGGATTACAAGGGTGAGCCACTGCGCCCAGCGCTAGGAATATTGTTTATTGTTCTCTGATTTTAGTTGTAATACAACAGGCATTGTGGGTAACTATGTTGTATTATGTTTTTGACAATGCTGAATTGAGACATTTGAAAGTTTTAGTTTTTATGCTAATGAATTTTATCTCTAAAAAATATTTTTTTTTAATTTGTGGATACATACTAGGTGTATATATTTACCTGACCCTTTTTAAAAGCAGGTTGGAATGTCATACTCATTTGTATATTTTGAGTTCGTAATATTGATATTATAAAAAGAATTATTCTCGTATATCTTTGTAGCATCATAATTTGTATATTATATAATCTAAGAACTTTTTTGTATTAAAAAAGCCATATATGCTCACTAGAAAATTCAACACAGAAACATAAAGTGAAAGTTTCTCTCTGCCTGTCCCCCAGCCCCACTCCCCAGAAGTTGCGACTACTATTTTTTTTTTTTTTTTTTTTTTTTTTTTCCAGTT
>NW_016107811.1:1060185-1105993 GCF_001604975.1 Cebus imitator | reverse complement strand
AACCTTCGCCTCCCGGGTTCAAGTGATTCTCCTGCCTCAGCCTCCCAAGTAGTTGGGATTACAGGCATGCGCCATCATGCCCAGCTAATTATGTATTTTTAGTAGAGATGGGGCTTCTCCATGTTGTTGGCCAGGCTGTTCTCGAACTCCTGACCTCAGGTAATTCACCCACCTCCATCTCCCAAAGTGCTGGGATTATAGGTGCAAGCCATTGCGCACCGTGCCTGGCCAGTTACAGCTACTCTTAACAGTTGGTTAGATACCTTTCTATACCTTTTTTCTACATGCATGAAACACACTGTCACTATCAAGAGCCATGGTGCTATGCATTTTGTAGGCCCTCATGTTGTAATCTGTTATAATGTATACAGTAGGTAGATGCCCAGATTATCTGTGGTGTTGTAATATATTTACCTCTGCTTGTTTTACTTTTCCCCAAGTTTAGATATCATAGTGAAGCATTAATACATGCTTGTTTACTTGCTCTTCATCGCATTACACATTGGGTGATCTAGACAAGAATGTGAATAGGAAGGGGCCTGCTTGCAGTGAATCCCAAGCAGCCAGGCATCAGGGCTGTTGCGTGTTATGTAATAGCCAGTTTTCAGGCACACAAATGCCTCTGCAGAGTCTGTCAGTTGGACCTGATAGCAAATGAGCAAATTTAAGAAAGAGAAAAATCTGTGCTACAACTTACTTAACCTAACTCTCAACTTCCTTGCCTGCAAAATGAGAGCAAAAATAATTACATATTTCATGAAGTGCTTGTGAGGAGCAATTTAGAATATATTGAAAGTTTCCTTAAGAGGAGTCAATGAGAGCATTTGTTAAAAGCAGTATGCCAGTTTAAGGATCAGTGTTAGATCTGACAGAGCAGTAGTGGCCCCAGCACCCGAAATGGAGTCACAGAGAAGACAAATCATTGCCAAAGCTTAGTTTTCAGCTTTAGTAATGTAGAAGTGGGAGAGACATAAAATGTTTAGCTCAACTCTTTATGTTTAAATAAAATTCTGAGTGACATAGCATTTAAGACTTGTATTTGTTTTTGAAGTATTGGGGCATTTGGAAGAATTTTTTCCTTTGTTTATTTTTTTTAAATAAAATATTTTTTTCTTCCACAGGGTTAGATTTTTTCCCTTTCTTATCAGGAGACAATCAGGTATGTTATGAAAAACTTACTTTAATTGTACATTAAAAATACAGTCATGCGCCGCATAATGACATTTTTGGGTCGATGACAGCCCATGCATGCATTCCATTAGATTACAATGGAGCTGAAAATTCCCCCATCAATTAATTATAGCCACGGTAACATCACAGCACAAGGCCTTACTCACATGTTCTTGGTGATGCTGGCGTGAACAAACCTACTTTGCTGCCAGTCATGTAAAGAGATGGCACATAGAATTAGGTACAATATAACGATCATCAACAACTGTATTACTGGTTTATGCAATTACTATATTTTTTGTTGTTATTTTAGAGTGTACTTCTACTTACTTTAAGTTAGCTGTAAAACAGTATGCCATGTTATGCCAGGACAGCCTCATACATCCCCATGTTTGCCACATCTCTTGGTCGCATCATTTTTCTCTTGTTCTTGATTTAATCTTGTCTTGTTTTGTTCATCATGGCCCCTAAGCATACAAAATCCACAGCTAATGTTCCCAGTAAGAGGCCACATCAAGTGATTGACATGGAAACAAAATTAAAAATGATTAAGGATTATGAAAGTAGAAAATCAGTGATGATTATTGCTCACCAATCAGGCAGTCCCATTCTAACACAGCTACAATCTTAATGAACAAGAACAAAGTAACAGAAGCTGTTAAAGGATCTGCTTCCTTGAAGGCAACAAGTCTAACAAAAATTCAAGAAGGGCCTGTGTGGAGAAACTTGTAGTGACCTGGACTGAAGACCAGACACAGAAACATGTCCCTCTCAGCACCATAGTGATCATGGCCAAAGCAAAATGTTTGTTTACAATTTTGAAAGAAAAGGCTGGACCCAGCTACGATGTTAAATTTACTGCTAGCTCTGGATGATTTAAACGATTGAAGAATCATTATTCATTATATAATATCAAAGTGGAGAGTCTGCAAGTGCAGATGTGAAGGCAGCTGAAGAATTTTTAGAAACTCTAGATAAGCTGATTATGGAGGAAAATTACTTGCCAGACAAATCTTCAATCTGGATGAAACCTCCCTATTCTGGAAATAAATGCCTAAAAGGACTTTCATCTATAACGAAGCCAAGTCCATGCTAGGTTTCAAGGCTTTTAAGGACTATATAACAGTCTCACTTGGGGCAATGTTGCAGTCTACAAATTGAAACCCTTTGTGATCTGGCACAGTGAGAACCCCAGAGCCTTCGAGCATATCAGTAAGCACATACTGCCCGAGTACTACAGGAGCAATAAGAAGTCATGGATAACCCAGCTCTTCTTCCAGGATGTGGTCTTGGAGAAGCACTGTTTGGAGAGTAACATAGTTTTCAAGATGATGCTTATTGTTGATAATGCTTCCACACATCCCCATTTGGTTGGTGATCATCCCAGTATCAAACTGTTGTGTCTCCTTTCAGATACCACCTCTTTGATCCGACTAATGAATCAAGGCATTATAGCAGCTTTTAAGTCCTATTAAAAGATCCTGAGGAGGATCTTTGCCCAGACTACTGCTGCAACTGAAAAAAACACTGAGAAGACACCAGTGCAGTTCTGGAAGGATTACAACAGCTGTGACTGCATCAGGAAAGGTCCTTGCTTGGGCATGGAGTGGTGTCACCAAGGAGTATATGAATGACATCTAGAAGGCACTGAAGAAGTTTGTTCATGACTTCAAAGGATCTACTAAGGATAAAGAGGTTGCAAAAATCAACAAGCCTGTGGCTGAGATGGCAAACAACTTTAACCTAGATGTTGCTGAGGATGACATTGAGAAGCTCCTAGAGGCGGTTCCCAAGGAATTGACTAATGAGAAGCTGTTGGAACTGTAACAGAACACACAGCTAAAGAAGGCGCAAGAGAAAAGGAAATTGCATGAGACAAAAAAGAAACTCCAGGAAAATTCACAGTGAAGGGCTTAGCAGAAGCTTTTGCAGAACTCAACAAGCTCCTTAAGAAATTTAAAAACATGGGCCCCAACACTGAAAGGTTTTCATTAATAGAGAGGAATGTTTGTGGCGCATTATCTGCTTCCAAGCAAATCTGTGATGTAGAAAAGAACCAAGCAAAACACCATGGACATATTTCTTTTTTTTTTTTTTTTGAGACGGAGTTTCGCTCTTGTTACCCAGGCTGGAGTGCAATGGCGCGATCTCGGCTCACCGCAACCTCCGCCTCCTGGGTTCAGGCAATTCTCCTGCCTCAGCCTCCTGAGTAGCTGGGATTACAGGCACGCGCCACCATGCCCAGCTAATTTTTTGTAGTTTTTAGTAGAGACGGGGATTCACCATGTTGACCAGGATGGTCTCGATCTCTTGACCTCGTGATCCACCCGCCTTGGCCTCCCAAAGTGCTGGGATTACAAGTGTGAGCCACCGTGCCCGGCCTAACCATGGACATATTTCTGAAAAGACTGACACCTCCTTAAGAAGAGCCTTAGGCAGGTCCTTCAGTGGGTATTCCAGAAGATTGTTGTCATAGCACATGACAGCTCCATGCATGTTACTGCCCTTGAAGACCGGGTAGTGGGACAAGCCGTGCAGGTGGAAGACAGTGATATCGATGACCCCGACCTCCCCTGTGGAGGCCTAGGCTGATGTGTTCTGTGTGTCTTCGGTTTTAACAAAAAAAGCAAAAAAATACTTAGAAATATTAAAAATAGGGGGAAAAAAGTAGAATAAGGATATAAAGAAGGAAATGTTTTTGTACGCTATACAATGTATTTGTGTTTTAAATTGTTGTTACAAGAGTCAAAGTTTTAAAAATTTTAAAAGTTTATAAAGTAAAATTAGTTAGCTAACTAATTTTACTTTATTATTGAAGAAAGAAAAATATTTATTAACACATTTATTATTGAAGAAAGAAAAGTATTTTTAACATGTTTAGTGTAGCCACAGTGTCGTGTTTATGGAGGCTGCAGTAGTGTACATAATGTCCTAGGCCTTCACATTCACTTAGCACTCACTCACTGGCTCACCCAGAGCAACTTCCAGTACTGCAGGCTCCATTCATGGTAAGTGCCCTGTACAGGTGTATCATTTTTTTATCTCTTATACCATATTTTTACTTACCTTTTCTGTGTTTAGATACACACATACTTGCCGTTGTGTTAGTTGCCTACGGCATTCAGCACAGTAACATGCTGTACAGGTTTGTAGCCTGGGAGCAATAGGCCAGACCACAGAGCTTAGGTATGTAGTAGGCTGTACCACCTAAGTTCGTGTGAGCACGCTCTGTGATGCTTGCACAACCACAAAATCGCCTAACGACGCATTTCTCGAAACACATCCTTGTCGTTAAGCGACGCATGACTGTATTTAAAAGTATAATGCATAGCCAGGAGAAAGAATAAACTTCCTTGGAAAATTTAGAGTAATCATACCCATTATTGTTACGGCTTTAAAATTTAAATAAAAATTCCTAGTTTCAGTGGTGCTTGAGTATATAGTAAGAACAGTGTTGGTTTCCAGTACTGTTTTATAAAGAAACAGGGCAGTGAGTCATATTGACTGATAGATTTCTTGGCTAAGTAGCTCCTTACTAGCATGAGGGTGGACCGTCTGCTCCTCCTGCTGCTTCTGAGCTTATGCTTCTTGGGAATAGAATTGATAATTGCTTGCGATACCAATGAAAACAAAAAAACCATAAAATTTTTATTTTGTTTTTCTTCCAGTTTCAGATACCAAAATGTCTTTTCAAGATGAATGCTCTAGTCCTATAAGGCCATTTGATTTTGCAAAATGTCTTACTAAATATTTCAGAAACACTAGATACTCGATTTCAGGCTTTGTTCTGCCGAGGAAAAATGTATGAATTTAGAAGTGGCGTTAACATTTCTGTGTCTCTTGTCCCCCCCAGCATTACAACACCTCCTTGCTTGCCGCTGCAGCAGCAGCAGTTTCAGACGATCAAGACCTCCTGCACTCCTCTCGGTTTTTTCCGTACACCTCCTCACAGATGTTTCTTGATCAGTTAAGTGCAGGAGGCAGTACTTCTCTGCCAACCACCAATGGAAGCAGTAGTGGCAGTAACAGCAGCCTGGTTTCCTCCAACAGCCTAAGGGAGAGCCATAGCCACACTGTCACAAACAGGAACAGCACGGACACAGCATCCATTTTTGGCATCATACCAGACATTATTTCATTGGACTAATTCCCAGGCCCTGCTGCTCCCTTCCCCACCCCAGATCAAATGAACTTGGCAGAAAGAAGAGAACTTTGTGCTCTGTTTTACCTTACTCTGTTTAGAAAAGTATACAAGCGTGTTTTTTTCCTTTTTTTAGGGAAAAAATTAAAAGAAATGTACAGAGAACAAAACTATATTTTCAGTTTTACTTTTGTATATAAATCTAAGACTGCCTGTGTGATAAAACACTTGTTTAAAAAAAAAAAAAAAGGAAAGAAAAGAAAAAATAAGCCACCTTCACCACAAACCACCTTCAGTTCATTTTTTTCTGGATTCTGAAGATTTTTCATCATTTGTCCTATGGTTTGGGTTTTATTTTACTTCAATGGCATTATTTTATTTGCAATAACAGAAAAGGAATTGCATGTATGAAGTTTTAAATTGTGGGCTTTTCTTTGTTGTGGGGAGGGGGTGGGGGGGTAGTTTGATTTCCATTTTCTGAAAACAACAGACTTGGATTCTGTTTGTGTGTGTGTGTGTGTGCAGATTTTATCCAGCCTTAAGTTATAAAGCTCATCTGTCCCACTGCATTCCCTATGTATTTTCAGGACATGGCTCGTGGGTGTGTGTTCATTGTGTACGTCTGTATGTATTTTTCTGTCATCACTGTTCCCTCTCCTCCCGAGTGTGCATTCAGTTAATATAATCAGTTGCTTGCTTCTTTCAGAGTGCTTTGAAGGTCTTGAACTCACGTGTGAGCATCTTTATCAACTATCCCAATTGCATGTTCTCCATCACATACTCTCTCTTATTTGCTCTGTTTTAAATATCTCTAAAACCCCCTGAGAATATGTTTTAGAGATATTGGAGTAAAGCCGTCTGGGTAAGGAGTAGGCGTAGCCGACCTATGAATAATACACTTTAGTTCTTTATTCTAAATCTGGATTGCCAGTATTGTGTATTTAAACCAAGTCTGTGAATACCTGCTTTTATTGGCTACAGAGTAACAAGTTTTCATGTAAGATCTTCATACCAAAGTAGGAAGTAAAAATAGCTTAGAAAGCCCTGTCAGGTGTTTTGTGCAGCTGACAGAGGTAACGTTACATCACCTGAGAAAGAAAGATACACCGTCAGTTATCCTAAAAATAAATTGTTTGGAAAGTACAATGCACCACACTTGTCAATGTGTAGAAGTCTACTATTTGATAAACCGTCAAAATTCAAGATGTGTTTGACCGTTAGTCGTTTTTACTCTCTGGTTCTGAGTATGCCTATTTTATTAGCCTATCTACCTTGTTTATTTTTTTCTTCACCTTTTAACAAGTATGACATAGGAAAGTCAATTTTTTAGAATTCATGAATCAGTCTAATCTACTCTTATTCATCATGGAATATGTAAATATATTGAAAACTGTTTTTCAGGAGAGAAATATGGGTTGAGGGGAAGGAAAAGTGGTTCTATTTATGTTCCAAAATCCTCATCAGAGAACGTCTGATGTTCTCAGGTATGGAAAGTATTTTTTAGTTGACTGAGAATGCAGGTTTAACAGAAAAGATAAGGGGTGTAACGATTGCTGGTTTTCCAGACTGGATTTTCTTCTCACAACTGTTAATGTTCTCAGAGCTGATGAAGGACCACTTCTGTGTATAGACTTGTAGTTTTAAACCTTGCATTGGTAACAAAATGATCAACTTTAATCCAGGTAGAACTCAAGATGGCTATACTTCAGTTGTATGATAAAATTAATGGTTCACATGACTGTGTGGCATCTAAAAATGTTTTTATAGCATCTCTCTGCCACTAAATTGTTGACTTGAATTTTGGAAAAAAAAAAAGCTGGTGTTGATATGTATATGTGTGTGTGTATATATGTATTTATAAACAAGTGTGTGTGAGTAACAAGTGAGTTTCATAGTCTTCCCCTACGCATGTGTATTCCACACACAAATGGCTGAGTTATAGTCATAAAACAATTTGCAGTAAAAAAAAACAAAAACAAAAACAAAACAGATTGTCAGTTAACCAGGAAACAGTTAACGTTTTTTAATGAATCTGGTGTTACAGTGAGCAAATGTCATATTAATTTAGGCTGATTTCTAATAGTACCATAATTTGTGTCTAAATTTGGATTGGGGTAGAAATTGCTAAAATTGTGGGGATTTTTTGCTGGTTTTCATTGCACTAGGAAACACTTTTACTAATTCAGCTGCCTTAGGTAAAGTGAATAGTTTTCTTCCTGTTTTTTAATCTGTCATCGTTAGTAGACTCAAAATTCCGATCAATAACTTTGTGTATGATGCTGAATTACAAACCGTTTGAATGATCCAGTTGAAAATATATCCCTCTACTTTCTTCAGCCCAGTTGTAGAGAGGGTTAATTTCTCTCAGTGTCCCACGTTATACCAACCTAAGAGAAGAACAGGTAATAGGGAGAAATAAACATCTGTTCAGTGGGTTTTGGTCATGTCTCCACAGGAGAAGGTAACCAATCAGTTGTCTTAATTTTAGTTCATTCCACCCTGTGAGGAGTCTGTTTCCATCAGTTGTTGACTTTCCAGAATGTTGCATTAAGTAATAGTTGTCACTCTGTTGGTCTCATGGTCAATATCAATCACACTTTCATGATCTCTACTAATTACTAGTAGAGTCATGCACTATGTCTTTAACTCCTAACTTTAAAGAAAAGCACATAGTCACTTCGTCTCTTTTTTTCTTAACCCACTCTCACTCCCCAACCCATGCCAACATTTACACGCTATCTGTGGACAAATAGCAGTTCTCAGAATCTAGTCAAGTTGCCATCATCCCCCTTGCCTTGGCCGTTCATAGTAGGTATGCATATGTTTGCTTTTGTATAGTGCTTTCTGTGTGTATATATTATGTATATATATACATCTGTATGCACACATCTTTGATAAAATAGCTGTTTGACTAGCAGAGTTAAAGTGGCTTTTAATTACTTCGTGGGCATTATTGGATACATCTTTTTAAAAAAAATCCGAACCAGAACCATGCCATGCTTGGTTAATTTATTTTGAGCATTAAAATTGCTTTACTAATTTTTTAGACATTATCACAATTCTGTATCTTTACTGACTTAGGAAAGACTCACATAAGCTCTGAAAAATCTGATTGATTGGCAGATTTTCCTTTGAGTCAAGTGTCTGAAATGGAATGAAAATATATCCTAACTCTAATATGGAAAGAGCATTGTTTTTAAAACAGTTTCGATTTTAAATAAGACTTTCAAGATCTTCAGAACTTTTTAAAGCACATTTGAAATTATTTTAGTAAGAATTTTGTTTTATCAGTATATGTTGAATTCTGTTTTCTAATTAGACACAAAGCTTAGATTTCAGAAGGAGGGAGGGAAAATAGCTGGTGGTCCCAGAGTGTGCTGCTGTTAATCGCTTAACAAAGGGGAAATGTACATAACAGATAAAGTTACCGTAAATTCCATGAACTGAAACCTGTGATTCATTGCCTTAAAACTTTCTCTCTTAGAATTTCCACACCGCATGCCAAACCAGTAAAATGGCTTTTAAAAATGTATAGTAGACAATGTCAGTTTGTATAAAAGTACCAAGTGAAAATATTTATTACATGCATTGGAAAAAAAATTGTTTACCTATTGAATGTTACCTGTTTATGTAGAGCTCTTTAGATGTAATAAAAGAAAAGCCTTCAGTTAATTTGTCGTCTGTAATAACACTGCTGGGTATTCAAGGGGACAGTCCTGAGACAGGTGATAATGGTTTGTCCTTCCAAAGCACCTTTCATCCAGAGATTTCAAAGCATGACAAGTAACTTAATTTTCTTGCAGCATGCTTTGAGGTAAGTAATGAATATATAACCATCATTTCTGTTTCTTGTTAAAATATGGCTAGCTCTGTACTAAATCACAGCGTCTGTTTAGTATAAATCTGTTTGTATCTGCAGTTTGAATGCTAAGAGCACTGTGGCCTTTTTGTAAGCAACACTAGGTGCTAGAGGAACCAACTGGAATTTCAGGAGTGAGCTTGAAACCAGGACAGGAGTAGTGGAAAAGACTTTTCCTCAGGTAAGGTTTGAATCAGAACACTTCACAGGATCTTCAACTCTAGACCACTGAATCCCCTTAATTAGGAGCGGGGACTCAGTGAAGAGAAGCCCCAGGTTCTAATAGCCATTCCACACCAGCTGTGTGCTTTTGGCAAGCTATACTTCAGGTCCCTGTTAGGCAAATGAGATTCATAAAATCTGCTTTAAAACCATACTGGGACCATTCAGTGATTAAATACAGAAATAAACTTTTGACAGGATGTACCCTCATTCGTTGTAGCCAGGACTTGCTCTTCCTGACCCATCTAAATCATTGGTATCTACCTCCCATCTAATCTTTGGTAGTCCAGGTTGGCTGTGTAGGATTTACTTTCTAATGTCCATGACTGGAGCTCAAGAGGGGTGTGGGCCTAGGACCTTTGAGCTTTGCTGGAAAGTGACAGCAGTTCTCTCTGGGTACCAAGGTCTCACCAGACCTCTGGTGGATTTACCATGGAGGTAATGAAGTTTAAGCACCAGGACCCCTCACTTGCTATGGTCCTGGGAGTGGCCCCACAAATTGTGCATTTCTGTTTTTGTATTTTTTTTTTTTTTTTTTTGAGACGGAGTTTCACTCATGTTACCCAGGCTGGAGTGCAATGGCGCGATCTCAGCTCATCACAACCTCCTCCTCCTGGGTTCAGGCAATTCTCCTGCCTCAGCCTCCTGAGTAGCTGGGATTACAGGCACGCACCACCATGCCCAGCTAATTTTTTGTATTTTTAGTAGAGACGGGGTTTCACCATGTTGACCAGGATGGTCTCGATCCCTTGACCTCGTGATCCACCCGCCTCGGCCTCCCAAAGTGCTGGGATTACAGGCTTGAGCCACCGCGTCCGGCTGTTTTTGTATTCTTAAAGAAGGCAGCCAAACCTTAGAAATCTCAGACCCCACAAAACTGCTCCTGCACTGCGGACCTGGGCATCCCAGCCAGATAGATGGTCACAACCTCATGTAGGTGGCATTTGGGCCGTTTACTGCCTGTCATCCACCTTCACTTCACAAAGCTCTTCTCTGTGGCTCCTAGGAGCTCCTACTTACTCCCTTTGCAACTACACTTGGGGAAATGAGTCTCCTTCCTTGGGGCCTTGTTTGGGCCTGAAGCCACACAGCATTGTTGAGACAGTTGTGCTCACACTGTGATTCTTGTTGCTTGCAGTTTTCCCTGTGCCCAGTCCCTAGTGAAAGATTGTGTCTTGTACAACCTCCCAAAGGACACACACCTTTTTTGATTTGGTTTTCTTCTGCTTTAGCCTCTGCGGTACCACTAGACAAAGCCACAGCCTGGAGAACCCACTTTTGATGCATACAAATGTATGTATGTATGTATGTATGTATCAGATGGTTGAAAATCTTTGTCCTTGGAGCCCTGTACCCCCACCCATATTGGTGTGGCACTCCATCCCTTTTTAGGACTCTGCTGGCACTGCAAATGACCCACAGGGTTGACAAGTGTATGGGCACCTCTGAATCTCTGGCAACACCAGCCTGGCACCTTCTGGCTGTGTAACTCACTCAAGGCCACTAGAGCTATATCGACTCCCAGAAGGCCTAAGTGTTCCCACTACTGTTTTTCAGGACTATTGGACCCTGGCCATTGCCTGTTACATCCCTTTATTTCTCTCCATAAGTCCTGGGTAAGTGGCTTAAGGCTATGACCAGTGTGGGCCACTTGAGCAGACCGTCCTGGAACCTTGCTGCCTGATAACAGAGCCCAGGGGACAGCTCGAATTTCTCACAGCATTGGAAGCCCCCCTTCTCCAGCCCTGCAAGGTCAGTGAATGCAGCAGCTCACATCTGGTTCCCTTTGGTGTGGGGTGTAAAGTAGATCACTCCTGCCACCCTCAGCTGATGCTGCCTCATTGTAGCATGTGTTTTCACTCTGGACTCTGTTGATGAATGAACAGCCTGAGCTATGTCACTGTATCTGTTGAGATGGAAATGAGAATTTGTAAATGGGCCTGTGGCACTGCAAGAATTGTCATAAGGGTTTTAGCTTTTTGTTCGTTGCTGCTTTTCAGCTAGCACTGGCTTCATCTTGGAAATGTGGAAGGTGGATCTGGCCCCCAAATACACAGTAAGTCTCTTGGTAGATTGCCCTTAAGTCATTAGCTCAGTCCTTCCTCAATGGGCCCCATGAGGTAAGAAGTGGGAGTCAAGCTTGTGTGAGGGCCCTGAGGCTTTGAGGGGCAAAATGATTTGCCCAAAGTCACACAGTGGGAAGCGGAGAGCCAGGACTAGAATCCAGGCTGGACTGCAAACCGCAGGCCCCTTCCATGCTGGAAAGGGGAGGACTCGTGGTAGTTAACTAAAATCAATACAAATCTTTATTAAAGATCTGCTCCTACCATAGATGAAATCATCTATTATGGTTGCTAGTTATTCTCTGCTACAGTTGGGTAACATCTTGCTGCTGTGTTTGCCATCTCCCCCAGATGAAAAGAAGACTTTTTTTAAGACGGAATCTCACACTTTTGCCCAGACTGGAGCGCAGTGATGCGATCTCAGCTCACTGCAACCTCCGCCTCCCAGGTTCAAAGCAATTCTCCTGCCTCAGCGTCCGGAGCAGCTGGGACTACAGGCACACGCCACCACGCCCAGCCAATTTTTGTATGTTTAGTAGAGACAGGGTTTCACCATGTTGCTCAGGCTGGTCTCAAACTCCTGACCTCATGATCCACCTGCCTCGGCCTCCCAAAGTGATGGGATTACAGGAGTGAGCCACCGTGCCTGGCCCAACAGTTTTCTTTTTAAAAATGAATCGCTCCAAGTTTTCAGGTCCAGGGGAGGCACTTGCGTTCTCCTTCAGTAGTCCTGTGTAGGAAGGGTGATCTTGTGGATGAATTCATCATACTTCACTTTGCCATTAGGTTCGATATCTGCTTCCCTGAAAAGATCATCCACTGCAAAAAATCACATTAATTTTTCAGTTTGGCTTTAATGCTCCATTATAAAAAAGTTGAGTTCTTTGGGGACTGGGGCTCCCCTGAGGTCTTTCTTGAGTGTCCAGTTAACTACTCCCATAGACCAGGAAGTAAATCTGAACAGAAAGGGACAACCTACCCCTGCCCTCCTAAGCCACTGATAACATTTTGAGCCCATCAGGCTTTCTGCAGGGGCAGGGAGTAGGGAGGTGTACTGGTAAGGATTCGGTCACTGATGCCACTCTGTGCTTTTATTTTTATTTTTTTCATGAAAATATGACCTCTGTGCCTGGATTTCTAGAAACCTTTGGCCTGGAGTTTTTTACCTTCCACAGCTCAGCTTCCAGGCAGAGCGGACGTCCTCCGCAGCCCCAGGCTTCGGCCTGCCCCTCACTTGCCTGCCTTCCCCCCAAGCCAGTGCTCTTCACCACCCCAAGAGAGGACTTAGTGACAAGCAGTGTCTGCTACCATCACCTCTAAAAAAAGTGTGTTTGGGGAATGGGGGTATTATGAGAGAAAAATAAATCCAACTGTGTGGAGAGCTCACAGCATACAAAACTGCCATTGTTCTCCCTCGCTCCAAAAAAAAAAAAATCAGTTCATTTGCCTGTTTCTTCTGGTTCTGGATTCCTGGGGTAAAATACTAGCTTGTCCCAGGCATTAGCAAGAGCTGTTTCAGCTTGTCTTCCCCACAGCAGCCTCTTGGGGCCAATGTACCCTGGCTCTTCAGCCCAGCCTCATCCTTCTGCAGAAGAAGTCTCACTGCTGTGTCAGCTTCCCAGGTCTGGACGCTCTCCACACACCTCCAGGCAGTGAGAAAAAATCCCGCGATTCTCTGCTTGACCGTCCTTCTCAAAAGTATAATTACCCATGCCTTGTGCCTAAGCCGACAGTAGTTCTGAGTATTGGGAGAATGTCGAGGGCACTGTAACTCATCTCATTCTGTGGAGAAGCGTCTACAATCAGCCAGCTGGTTAAAACCCTCCCAGGGGACGGGCCAACAACATCAGCTCCAAGGCCAGTCACTGCAGCCTCTTCCCACGTGGGCGAGAGACAGGACTTATCCAGGTGCCGAGTCTGAGGACACCTGAGTAGAATAAGCCTCTCACTCCGTCTCACTTTAAAGACCCATAAAAAGCCAAAGTGCTGAAGTCAGCCCGTCCCAGGCGTCAGGAAGAGAAGGCTTCAATTGCAGCCTTCTCCGGCCGTTCCAAGGATGCTTTTTAATCAAACTGAACATTGTCTTTCAATCGTCCAGAAAAAGGATTCCTGCCGCTGGTATCATCCTTCCTGTCTCCTGTGGCAAGTGGAAGGGAACTCGGTGTCCCTGCTGGTCTGGAACACATGGTTTCTGCGAAACCTTCCTCTGCTGGTTATGGGAGATGTATGTAGTCTGAGTCCACGGTGTTGCTTTAGGTGGAGATTATTAGCCCACAGAAATAAGGCAGGCATGCTTCCTCTGCTCACTCCACCTGCTGCCTAGAGGGCCGGGCAGAGTCCTAGGGGGATCATGGGAGGGAAGGATGGCCCATGTCTTCCCTGTCCATGTAAATGAAAACAGCCACGAGAGGTGAGCCTAGAAAAGCAGGGTACGGAGACCCAGCCTGCTGTCAGGTGACTGTTTATATATATATGTATTTATTTTTGAAGACAAAGTCTTGCTCTGTCGCCCAGGCTGGAATGTAGTGACACAAGATCAGTTCACTGCAGCCTCCACCTGCCGTGTTCAAGCAATCCTCCTGCCTCGGCCTCCCAAGTAGCGACTACAGGTATGCACCACCACGCCCAGCTCATTTTTGCATGTCAGGCCGTTTTTAAACTATGCTGTGCCTTAGTGGTGTCAGCTAAAATCTGTGCACACTGATTTGTAGAGTGGTAGCCGGGAGTGACCTGAGGGGTCACCTACTGCACCCTCATTTCCAGCAAGGGAAGTGAGGTGAGAGAGGGGTTAGGAAACTCACCTGAGGTCTCCCAACACTCAGGAGTCCAACCACCGCCTCAAACCACTCCTGCAGTGGTTTATTGTGATTTGACCAGAGATGAAAGTCTGTCATTTTGAAGCCTCTTTTCAGCACCTACTTGTGGCCAAGCCCAGCTCTCCTGTCTCAACCACAGGCAAGCAGGGAAGCTTAACTAGAAAGCCCAGGCTCCGGGGTCAGGGGCCCTCGCCTCAGGCAGAGCAGGCTGGCTGCTGCCAGTTAGGCAGAAGGGTGTGCAGGCTGGAAGAACAAAGGCTGCACAAGGCCCAGCGTGGGGATCCCCTTGACGGTGGACAAAGGGCTTTCCTAGAAGACCCCAGGCCTGTCCTGCTCTGAGGCAGGAAGGCCTGCTGGGCTGCAGGAAGGTGCAAAGCAAAGACCCCTTTTCATGGGGCTCTGGGACCAGGAGCCCCACCTGTCTTTGCAGTTCTCCAACTGTCCGGGCAAAGTTCCCCATGGAGCCCCCTTCTGGAAGAGCTTAGAGCAGCCTGAGTCTGGAGGAAAGGGAGCAAAGTAACACCTCAATTTGGAAACTCAACCTCAGCAGCAACTTGGGAGAATGCTGTGATGGGAGGAGGGGCAGGGACGTCTAGGCCTGCCTTCGCCCCTGGCGCTGCTGCTGGGGAGCTGCTCACTCCCCCTGCTGCTTTATCAGTAAGAGGCAGCATTGTGCTCCCAGGGGTCTTATGCACTAGATGAAGCCCCACAGTGAGAGCTTGAACACAGTGGGAGGCTGGACTGTCTGCTCCAGCTGCCCTGCCCTGTGGGGTCCCAGCTGGGTTTCCTCCAGGATGCCCCTTCACCCTGCACCCCTCCAGGCCCTCTGGTTGTTCCCCTGGCTCCAGTCCAGCACCCACCTAGCATGGCATCTGTTTACAGTCTCCTGTGTGTGCAGCAGCGGAGGTGGTCTGCACAACCCTGGTGGTGCCCTCCTCCCAACCCCCTAATCCCCTCCGACTGTTGGGAAACAGGCCCCAGGCTGTTACCTTCCTTGTGGGTGAGCTTCTCCCCCAGCCTCATGAGTTTTGACCGCAGTTCGGATGCCATGATGTAACCTTTCTTCTCCTTGTCTGCCATCAACATGGCTAGAAGAATTTCTTTCTTTGGGTCCTCTTGTTTTATTTGCATGTGCATAATGGTCAGGAAAGTGGAGAAATCCAGCTCTCCATTTCCATCTAGGAAACCCGCAAACACAGAAGAGTGAGCAGAGGGAAAGGCTCTTGGGAAGCCAGCTGGCCTCCTGTGGGACCCGCACAGCAGGTTCAAGGGCCCCTGACCAGGGAGCAGCAGGATGTGGCAAGGAGTGGTCACAGTGAAGAGGATGCAGCCCCTCCCACCGACTTCCTACCACGGGCCCCTCACCGGGCTGGACATTCTTCATTTCAGCAACGTCCTCTGTGACAATGCTTATCGTCGCCCCAAAGTTCAGAGTGCAGGGTCCCATCCACAGATGGAGCACTGGGCTCCTCTACTCCCTTCTAGTGCCTCCCTCCTGCCCTGAACTGCAGGGAAACAGGTCCCTGTGTCATCCGCTCCACCTTCAGCAACCACCACAGCACAACTACCGGGATGGGTCAGTGGCCCCACTTGGGCCTCAAGCCTCGGTCCCAGGCTGGGCTGCTCACCTGCCTCCCCTCACTGCAGCCTCCACCCAAGCCCCTCCTTCACGAGCCCTGGCCTGGATGTCACTGCAGGAAATCAAAACTTCCCCCACTACTACTTCCTGTTTGTTTAGGAGAGACAGAAATCAAGGAAACCACCACCCCTTTGGAGCTGGACCTGGGAGATCTCAGGTATCAGACCTCTGAGCACCCCATCGCCAGGCTGCAAGCCTTCACAGGCTCGCCTGGGCCCAGCATGGCCTGCCCCAGGGCGGGCTCCCAGCGCCACTGCAGGTATTCTCTAGTGGGGCCTCTGGTAACCCTGGTAGATGGCAGTGACCCCCCTGAGATGAGGAAGCTGGGGCCTGAGACTGAACATTGGCCTTTGGGCTCTGGTTCAAGTGCTCTTCCCAGGGGACCTCCCTTCCCCGGGGCCAGTCCCTCCTTCCTGAGTGTCCAGCCCCCAATGCAAACAGCTACCCCAGCCTCTGAAACAACTCCTTATTTTCTTAGAAAAAACATGACAAAACATAAAACTTGTCTCTGATTATGAAAAGCTGTATATGTTCTCATTGGTGAAAATACAGGAAACAAGCCGGGCGCAGTGGCTCATGCCTGTAACCCCAGCACTTTGAGGCGGATCACCTGAGGTCAGGAGTTCGAGACCAGCCTGGCCAACATGGCAAAACCCCGTCTCTACTAAAAATACAAAAATTAGCCAGGCGTGGTGGTGGGCGCCTGTAATCCCAGCTACTTGGGAGGCTGAGGTAGGAGAATCACTTGAACCTGGGAGGCAGAATTCGTGGTGAGCTGAGATCGCACCGTTGCTCTGCAGCCTGGGCAACAGAGCGAGACCCTCTCAAAAAAAAAAAAAGTGGGGTTAGGAGAGTGCCTACTTCATCGGGTTCTGGGAGCTAAGCACATGGCAAATATTCAACAAAAGGAAATGTTTCTATGAAAACAACATTGGGATCACTGTCAGCGCAGTTTTGCCTGGGTTTGATAAGTCTATTAGAATTCCTAGATCCTGAGGTCTGTGAGATGTCACTGGTTGCGAGGAGGATTCCAGAAAGCCCAAGTGAGCTGCAGTGCTCCTGGTCTGGGGCTGCCACAGCTGGGTCCCCAGGAGGCCTCCCTGCCACCTGCCCCTCACACTCAGCTGTCCACACCTCTACTGTCTGTACCCACCCGCCGGCCCCTCCCCCCTCCCCGTTGTTCCCCCACCACTCACCTATCCCGTGGGTGTGCAGGTGGCGCTGCACCTCCCCTGGTGTCGGGCTGGCCCCCAGGCACCTCATGGCCACCATGAGGTCGGCGGCTTTTATCTTCCCCCTCTGCTGCTTGTCATACAGGGAGAAGCATTCCTTGTATTCTGCACACAGCCCAGAGGGAGGGTCAGCAGCGTCTGGTCACTCTCTGCCCACGCCAACCTCCCCGTCCTTGGGTCTCTTCTCTCTCTTTTCTCTTCCCCTTCCTTTTGCCCGTTCCCTCCATCCCTCTCTCCCCTCCCCTCCCAAGGGTGCTAGACATAGCAAATGAAAATACAGGACTCCCAGGTTAAACTGAATTCAGATCATCACTGGGTACATTTTATTGTGTGTCCCAAATTTTGCATAGGGACATATACTTCCACTGGAAAAGTATTTGTTGTGTGTCTGAAATTCTAATTTAACTGGGTGTCCTGTGTTTTATCTGGCTCCCTGTCCCCTCCTCCCTACCCGCTCTCTCCCTTCTCCCTCCTCCTCCCTGCCAACCCACAGGACTAGAACTCCCAGGACAGTGCCCCTCCATGGCCCATGGGAGAGAGCAAGAATCCACAGCAGGACGTCCAGACCCCCAGGGGACCTCTGCAAACACAACTTTTCTGGACAATGGGAATAATAAAGGCTCAGGATTACTGTGAGGGCCAGAAATCCAGGAGGCCCAGCAGAGAGTGGTGATCTTATCACTGTCACCATTGCAGCTTGGGCATTTCTGAGCCTGCTGCCCCTGCCCTGGCTTCCAGGCTGTTGACTCTCAAGCTGTCCCTGGACTCGGGCCCTGACCCTGTTCTTAGAGACTTCAAGGGGTCCTGCTGAGAAGTTCTCCCAGGGACTGAAGCCCTTTCTTCCTCAGTAGGTGGTGGAGGTGGAAGGCAGCTAGAGCCAAGGGCTCCCGGCCTGACATAGCTATCCCACAAGCTCTGGCCATGGGAGGCTCAGGAAGGTCAGCTGAGAGTTCAGGAAAAGTCCCTGGACCCCACTGACTGAGCATCTGATTTGGGGGTAGGTGGGGCTGCCATCAGGACAGGGAGATTCTTGTTCAACTCAGACTAGGCACCCGGGCCTGCGGTTGGAGCCGTGGGAACCCAGTGGCCCCACGCTGGCTCTCCCAGCCTGGGGCTCAGGGCTCTGTTCTGTCTCCTGCTTCTCACGCCACCCAGGTATGTCCTTAGAGGCCTGGACATCAGCCCCTTAGCTGATGTCAGCAACAATGACAGTTTGCATTGCTGAGCACTCCACCCTCAGGGCCTCGCTTCATCCCCACAACCTGCCGTGAACCCCCTCTTATTCCTATGTGCACACAGGGCATTGAACACTGAGAGCCTGGCTGTGGGCACCCAGGCTCCCGAAGGGCAGCTCTGCCCACCAGACCACACTGCCTTCCCCTCCAGGGCAGACAGCACTGCGTGCAGCAGGGTGAAGGAGGATGCAGAAGGACCCCCCCACCCACAGATTCCCAGCCCAGACCAGAGGTCCCTTCATATTCCCTCATTAAGGCACTCAGGCCTCCCTGGTAGCTTTTCATGTCTAGGATTTCAGGGGGGGCCACTAAAGACAGGCAGATTGCCATGTACCATTTAGAGACACATTCGCGGCCTTTGTGGAGAGACTGAGAGGAAAACTCCAGCCCCACCTACCTGCCCTTTCAGAACTTTCCAGAGCCTGAGCTTCTGAAGGGGCAAACCAAAGACAGGACCAGGTGGCGGTGGCTGAAGAGGCCCAGGGGAAGCAGGGCCAGAGCCTGGCCAAAGACCCCAGCTTTTGTTCCCACAAAACCCAATTGCCTGTAAGAGGGCTCAGTGCCAGAGGGGACAATGCCATCTCACATCAGGGGAACCGAGAGAGAGGGCTGCCCCAAGCACAGAGCTTAACCTTCGCACCGCAGGGGATGCTCCTGGGGACCTCTCAGGGCCACCCTCACCTTGTCTTTCTGTCTGGGTTTGCCCCCAGGTGAGGGTAGGTTCAAGGCCCGCCGCTGTCCCTGCCTGATCTGTGCTGGAAGCTGCTCATCGCACCCTTGGGGGCCAGAATTAGCCTGGCTGTGCAGATGGGTGCACTGCACCCCTCCCTGACGAGCTCTGTCAGTCACTGGGGCCTATGACAGGTCCTTGCCACCAGCAGGGCCAGGGCTCAAATAGAGGCCCGCCTCCTAACAAAGCTTCACATCAAATAGGTGCCATCTCCCTGCCTCAGATGCCTCTAAAGAGCTGGAAGGCAAGATCTGAACCAGGAATTACTACACTAGAACAAGACAACACGGTGCTGGAGACCCAGCTGGGCTTCCTGCTGGCTCCTTCCTCCACCCCCTCTCCACTCTCCCCCCACCTCCCTCTCTCCTTCCTTTTTCTCCTGCCAGGTTACCCTTTAACACACTAGCGAATCTATTTCACTGTTTTCCTTTGCGTCCTCCCCTCCCTTGACGGTGACCCCCTCCTGTGAGGAAGGGATTTTGTCTTTGTGTTCACTGTTGTATCTCTAGTGCCCAGAACAGGGCTGGCACAAAGAAAGGACACAAACATTTGTTGAATGAAAGGATTAATTGGGTTAAATGAATTGGATTAAAAATCCCCTTTAAGTCTTCTCTTTGAAAATGCAAATGCCAGCCCAGCGGGGTCATGCCTGTAATCCCAGCATTCTGGGAGGCCGAGGCGGGCGGATCACGAGGTCAAGAGATGGAGACCATCCTGGCCAACATGGTGAAACCCTGTCTCTACTAAAAATACAAAAAATTAGCAAGGTGTGGTGGCTCGTGCCTGTAGTCCCAGCTACTCGGGAGGCTGAGGCAGAAGAATTGCTTGAACCCGGGAGGCAGAGACTGCAGTGAGCCGAGGTCGTGCCACTGCACTCCAGCCTGGAGACTGAGTGAGACTCCATTGCCTAGGATAACACCAGCTGTGCTAGATAGTTTAACAACCTGCTCTAATCACGTATGTACTTGTGTACTCTGCACTGTACAAAGCGTGTAGCACACAATTTACAAATAATAAGGAAATGTGCACTATTCTTTTTTTTTTTTTTTTTTTGAGACGGAGTTTCGCTCTTGTTACCCAGGCTGGAGTGCAATGGCGCGATCTCTGCTCACCGCAACCTCCGCCTCCTGGGTTCAGGCGATTCTCCTGCCTCAGCCTCCTGAGTAGCTGGGATTACAGGCACACGCCACCATACCCAGCTGAATTTTTGTATTTTTTTAGTAGAGACGGGGTTTCACCATGTTGACCAGGATAGTCTCGATCTCTTGACCTCGTGATCCACCCGCCTCGGCCTCCCAAAGTGCTGGGATTACAGGCGTGAGCCACCGCGCCTGGCCCACTATTCTTTATTATAAATTCCATCCAGGGCTGGGCGCAGTGGCTCATGCCTGTAATCCCAGCACTTTGGGAGGTTGAGGCAGGAGTATCACTTGGGCCCAGGAGTACGAAAGCAAACCGGACAATAGAGCCAGACCTCATGCCTGCAAAATATTTTAAAATATTTTGTGTGTGGTGGCGCATGCCTGTAGTCCCAGCTACTCAGGAGACAAGTGGGAGAATCCCCTGAGTCTGGGAGGTGAAGGTTGCAATCAGTAGGGATCATGCCATGCACAGAGCAAGACTCCATCTCAAATAAATAAATAAATTCCATCTAGCAACTTAATTACCACAAAGGAGTTTTGTCACCTCTTTTTTTTTTTTGAGACAGAGTTTCACTCTTGTTGTCCAGGCTAATGTGATGGCACGATTTCAGCTCACTGCAACCTCCACCTCCCAGGTTCAAGTGATTTTCCTGCCTCAGCCTCCCAAGTAGCTGATACTACAGGTACGCACCACTATACCGGGCTAATTTGTTGTCGTCGTTGTTGAGACAGTCATGCTTTTGTCACCCAGACTACGGTGGTGCAATCTCAGCTCACTGCAACCTCCTTCTCCCAGGTACAAGTGATTCTCCTGCCTCAGCCTCCTGAGTAGCTGGGATTACACTACCACCACGCCCAGCTAATTTTTGTATTTTTAGTAGAGACAGGGTTTCACCATGTTGGTCAGGCTGGTCTTGAACTGACCGCGGGTGATCCAACCGCCTTGGCCTCCCAAAGTGTTAGGATTACAGGCGTGAGCCAATGTGCCGGCCAGTTTTGTATTTTTAGTAGAAACAGTGTTTCACTGTGTTGGCCAGGTTGGTTTAAAACCCCTGACCTCAGGTGATCCACCTGCCTTGGCCTCGCAAAGTTCTGGGATTACAGATGTGAGCCACCACACCCGGCCCAAGTTTTGCCAACTCTTAGATCCACTGCCAAGCTATGGTTTTGATTCAACCATGGTGTGACAGATGAAGCTGCATGCCAATGAGTGCAATTCTTTTTCCAATGAATGAATGGTCATTAAAGCTAATGTGATCCACTGTTAAACTATTTCTCACCCTTCTACCAAATACATTCATTAAATTGAAACTTCTTTCAAATCTCCAGCTCCGTGGATCACAATAGGGCTTTTTCTCTTTTTGTATAGATAGATGTAGGGATTGAAACATTGTTTGATCCTACATTATTTAGTAATGGCTGGTTTTAACATCCTGCATGCAAGGTTTCTAAAAATACGGCTCTTGCTAGCTGCAGTGAGGCAGCCCCACCCGACATGTGGGTGACACCCGGCTGTGCCCAGCCCAGTGTTCAGCACGCAACTGACATTATCCCCCTCTGTCCCTAGCTCATAGCAGCCTGGTGACGTGGTGGATCCCTGCTTCACAGGTGAGAAAACAGGCTCACGGGTGATCAGGCCTCAGGGCTGCTGCCTCCAGAGCCCCTGTCTTCCCACTTCACCAGGTCACCCCGTCCAATCTTCCACACATTCATTTAACATTGGCGGCCACTTTCTTGGTGTCAGATACTGGGATGCAAAGAGAAATTACCTTCTTCCCGTCTAGGAGCTTTGGCTGTCCCAGGAGGGAGGGTCAGTGAGCCTCAAAACCAGGCATGGGTGGAAGGATGCTGAGGCTGAGAGCTGGACTCCAGCCCTCAGTCCGCTGTTCAGTATCACCTTTACATCTGGGCAAGAGGGTGCTGCCCCAGGCCCTGTGTTTTAAAAGCCCCTGCTCCTGCCCTGGCCCTCCTCTTGGGATAAAGCGTTCCAAGGGTCTACGTGGAGGTGCTGCTTGGAGCTCACAATTCCTGCCCTTCTAGACCAAGCTCGGAATACTCAGAACTCTGGAACCCTGGCCCAGGAAACCCTAACCCCACTTGGCTGGGCTCTCAGGCCCCTGCCCTGGATCACAGGGTGCCTCTAATTGTATCTGCAGTCCCAGCGAAGGACTCATTGAGAAGGCAACGTTTCACCAGGGACCTGCAGGAATGGGGATTCCTAGGGGGCCTTTCAGCCCACTGATGTCCACTCTTGGGACGAGTTCAGGGTCACATCCTCAAGGAGCAGGTGCAGGGGGCTGCAGCCGTGAGGCTCCCCCGTCCAGGTCTGGGCCCTAGAGTTCTTTGTAACCCAACTCTTTGCTCTTGACCTTGTGGAAACAGAACTCTGCACGGTGTGAAACTGAAGCCTGGTCAGGGGCTGGCAGAGTAGGGGACCCAGGGAATAAGGTGTTCATGCCCAAACCAGCCTTGGTGCCAGGGCAGAGGGGCTCAGTGGACCCCCCATTTTACAGATAAGGAGACTGAGGCCAGAGAGATGCGTCCTGCTGGAGAGTGCAGACCTGGCCTCTGTGCTCTGTCTCAACTACAAAGCCTCTCCTCCTTCCCTGTCAGCCAGAGTTTTTTTTTTTTTGAGATGGAGTCTTGCTGTGTCACCCAGGCAGGAGTGCAGTGGCATCATCTCCACTCACTGCAACCTCCGCCTCCCAGATTCAAGCGATTCTCCTTCCTGCCTCAGCCTCCCGAGTAGCTGGGATTACAGGCACATGCCACCATGCCTGACTAATTTTTGTATTTTTAGTAGAGACGGGGTTTCGCCATGTTGGTCAGGCTGGCCTTGAGCTCCTGACTTTGTGATCCGCCTGCCTCTGCCTCCCAAAGTGTTGGGATTACAGGTGTGAGCCTTAGCCATACCTTTAACGGTCTCTCTCCATCCCCAGTTCCCTCAGTCCCCAAATCCAACTGGTCAGGTTCTGGAGGGACACCTAGTGAGCTCTGTGTTGACACCCTGGCTTGTAAATCACTCTGACAAGTATAAAGCCATATTTCTATTTTGAAGGCTTACCCCTGACCCCTACCCCACCGACGGCAGCCTCCCTGCAGCTCTCGACCCCGTGGGTGGGCCCAGCTCTCCCCCAGCCACCTTCCCTCCCACCATGAAAACATAGGCAGAACAAATTGCCTAATGAGACCCATATTTTGCTGAGTTGCTAATTAAAGAACAAACCTAACCTACCGTTAATTTGGTCTTGGGAAAGAAACTTGGCCTGCAGCAGAGAAAGGAAAACAGTTGTCAGGGGAGGGCTCCATCTGAGGCTCAGGCCCCCCGCCCTGGCCAGGCGGACACAGACCCTCACTCACCATCCTGGGGCCCCGGCTGCCACCCGTGGGCTTGCTGCTCCCAGAACCGAGTTCTCAGTTCCCTTTCCTCCAGCCTCAAGTCTAAAGTCTGCCAAGCTGGGTGGAGGCCCGGGTAATAAATGCTCGGCTGCTATGGAGACTGGGCCCCACGCCATCAGGGTCAGGTTCCAGCTTCCTGAGCACGGCCAATGCCCCGCCACCTGGTCGGGTTGGAGTTTTGAGGAAATGGGGCTGCAGAAGGCACTCCCTGGGCTCGGGGTCTCTTCCCCCAGAAGCCAAAGCAAAGGGACAAATGCCAGTGTTTCTTCCTGGGAGCCCTGGACTCCAGGAAGGGGTCAGGGAAACTCAGAGAGGGGGCCCTTGGCCCTCTCTCTCTCTCTCTCTCCTGGGACTCAGCAGGGACGCCATCAAGCTGCTGCTGGAGTAGGGCACTTTACAGCCTTGTCGTATGGAAGGCTCCTCACCCACCATCTTGGAGGAGGAAGGGAACCCTTCCAATTCGGCCCAACTCAGAGATGGGCGGCGGGGCCCGCAGGCGGGGGGGTCGGTATTGCAGGGAACACAGGCTTCCGTGCTCTCAGGCTGGCATTCAGTCCTCCCCTCTGCTGACTTGCTGAGTGACTGGCCAGTCATTCTGTCTGTGCCTCAGTTTCCTCACCCGCTGAATTACAGAGCTGTTGGCAGAGTCAAGTGGCCGGTGCACAGCCGGTTCCCAGCCTGTGTCAGTTGCAGGGAATTTAAGGGTGGGGTAGGGGCCTAGGCTGAGTCTCCGGCCCCACCGCAGGCTTCTCAGGGGCTTGGGGTGAGGCCTCTTAGTGCCGGTTACCCTGGCCAGGAAGGCTGCCCCTTTTTTCCTTTCCTTCCTCTCCCCATCCTTAGCCCCTACCCCTTCCACAGAAGCTGCTGAGGCTCCCAAGCCTTTTGGGGTTCATGCCACTCCCCTCCCCCACATAGGAGGAAATGCGGGCAGGTTTCGAGGCTCCCCTGGGTTCTTCCCCTTGAGATCCCATTTCTCTGGAGCATGAGGCCTTTGTCCACAGCTGAAGTCAATGGGGCTCTACACCCAGGGTCCGGCTCACAAGTAGCAGGTGTGGCCGCACGGGTGTGCCCTACAATAGGCCCCCAGCCCAGGTGCGAGTGGGTGCTGGCCAGGGGCTGCACTGCCCAGAGGAAGAGGGGTGTCGTGCCACTTTCACACAGGCACATGGACAAGCTGGGATGCCTGGGCTCCATTCTCGCTTCCCTGCTCCTTTCCTGACCGCCTCCATGTGGAAAGTGTGCTTTTCGGCCTGGCGTGGTGGCTCACGCCTGTAATCCCAGCACTTTGGGAGGCTGAGGCAGATGGATCACGAGGTCAGGCATTCAAGACCAGCGTGGCCAGCATGGTGAAACCCCACCTCTACTAAAAATACAAATAAAATCCCCTGGGCATGGTGGCACACACCTGTAATCCCAGCTGCTCGGGAGGCTGAGGCAAGAGAATCGCTTGAACCCGGGAGGCAGAGGTTGCAGTGAGCTGAGATCGTGCCACTGCACTCCAGCCTGGGCAACAGAGCGAAAAAAATTAAAACAGTAAAAACTAAAAAAAAAAAAAGTGCTTTTTTCCCCAAATCATGTCCCCCGAGTCACCTCTTCACACCTGTTTCTAGACCCAGAGAATTTTGGCTGGGGACTCAACTCCTCCCTGTCAGAGTTTGAGTCACCCCCACCCACCAACCCCAGGACAGGGCTGAGAAGAGGGAAGCCACTGCTTTAAGCCACCGTGTGTGGCATTTTAATGATGGCTGCCCCAGCAAACCGCCGCGAGGCCCACACCTGTGCCGGGAGTGCGAGCACTGAGGGTGGTACTGGAGCGGTGCCGACAAAACCCATTAACGCAGATTTGGGAAGTCTGCATGGGGCGGGATGCTGCCTTCCTCACAGGCTCCGGGGGAAGCTGAGGCTGCAGGCCTGGGGACCACACTTTTGAGCAGACAGCGCCTAGAATGGTGGTTCCCAAACTTGAGGCTGCATCAGAATCACTGGCGGGGCCCTGTCCTGGAGTTTCTGATTTTGGGGGACAGGGTGGAGTAGAATTTGCCTCTTCCTTTGCCATCCCGGAGCCAGTCATCAAGGCCAAACTTAAAGAACCACTGGCAGGCCGGACACAGCGGCTCACGCCTGTAATCCCAGCATTTTGGGAGGCTGTGGGTAGATCACAAGGTCAGGAGTTCAACACCAGCCTGGCCAGCAGTGAAACCCCGTCTCTACTAAAAATACAAAAAATCAGCCAGGTGTGGTGGTGCCCACCTGTAATCCCAGCTACTTGGGAGGCTGAGGCAGGAGAATCACTTGAACCAAGGTGGTGGAGGTTGCACTGAGCCGAGATCACACCGCTGCACTCCAGCCTGGGTGACAGAGCGAAACTCTAGCTCAAAAAAAAAAAAAAAAAGAAAAGAACCACTGGCCTAGTTTTCTAGGTCGAGTGAAGCCAGGTTGCAATTGAGGAGTATTTCTAGGAAAACAAGGAAACTTCCCAAAGAGATCTTGGCCAAGAGGGGCACGAGTCTCCAAGGCTCTGATAGTCTGCTGTGATTTCTTTTCCTAAGTGTTTACTTTCATGCCTGGTTTCTACTGACCATTCTGTTTCGACTATTTTCTTATCAAGGGTCCCCCGATTGCATAAGCTTGAGGCCCACGTGCAGGCCCCCCTGCCTGTGAAATGTTCCCCCAGCCCCGTAGAGGGCAGCATCCCGGAGGCCGGGGATGGAGCGAGCGGGTGTGCCGGTCCGGCCGGGGACCCGGACGCGGGATTTGCGTCGTCTCCTGCCCAGCACGGCTTTTCCTCCGTGTTGTCTCGTGACATGAGCCTGGTGAGTCACTGGTGGCTGTGTGGTGAGGCTGAGACCTTTGAATATTGAGAGCGGAGGCCCCAAGGGGTCAAATGACTTCCCCGAGGCTAAGTGCTAACCTTCAACTAGCCAACCTTCCACCTTCCCCCAGGGGCAGGCACCCTCTGCTTCCGCCTCTGGACCAGGGCTGGCGGCACAGCGGGGAGGCCCCGTGGGACAGCCCTGCAGACCCGGTCTCCTGTCCACGGCCCACCCCAGTCAGTCTTCTCTGAAGAGCTGGGACTGACCAAGAAGAGGCCCACCTTGAGCCTCTTCCCACTGAGTGGCATGAGTGGCAGTGGGAGCGCCTGCTCTTGGCGAGATCAGGGCTGAGGGGTCTGCCCGGGGCTGCTGCTAGGGGGAGCCTCTGGCTCTGGCCTGGGCCCGGAGCAGCTGGTCTCTCCTGACTCCATGGAACCCCCTCCTGCCTGCCCAGTTCACAGCCAAAGCCAGAATCAGCCGCCAGCCAGGCTTGGCTACACATCAGCCTTTATTCACACCCCTCACCACCCAAGGGGGCCAGTAGACACAGCTGACCCAGGGACTGGGGGGACCCCAACAGGGAAGGAGAGTTCGGTGCATGGGGCTCCCTGAGAGCACAGGAGAGGAGACAGGGCCCGGGAAAGGCAAGGCAGGCCCTCCAGAGACACGAGCACACACGGGCCCGCGCTGGCCAGATGAGGCGATGGGTCATTCTGCTGTGAGGGCACCTGTCCCCATGCCTGGGAGAAGGCGGGGCGGGGGGCAGGAAGGACACCATGCTGAGAATGAGGCCTCCCTTCTCTGGGAGCAGGGCCGTGGCAGGAGGCATGAGATTCTGGAGGAGGCAAGGTTGTCTCAAGGTGGTCCGACCCCTTCAACAGGGCCCCGGGAACAGTGCTCGTGAGGACAGCCCTGCCCTCCATGGCAGCTCAAAGCCTGCAGCCAGGCTGCCCGAAGCTCGTGCCACAGTTCTCCTGGAGTGGGAGCAGGCGGACAGAGCTTCGGGTAGGGGAGGGTCAGCTGGAGAGCTGGAGCGCCAGGGGAGTGGGCGGCGCCTGCGGCTTCTGGGGGCTGGGCTGGCTCCATACCTCACAGGCGCGCACACAGCCGCCATGCAGGGAGAGGGCAGTGACAGGACAGAGCCACTCACCTGTCCCAGAGTTGCCCCCAAGGGGTGTCAGCAACCCCAACCTACTGACCTGCTTTGGGACCACAGGCTCTTCTAGTGCAAATGAGGCCCAGAGAGGGCAAACGCTTTGCTCAGCAGCCACAGGAGGCTGACGTCACCTGTCACGTAGGGCCGGGGTGGGCCTGAGGGATGAGCCAGGTGGTAGGTGGATGACACACTAGGTCCCCTCCTGGCCTCTGCCCCACCCAGACCTCCCCTGCATAGCTACCAGAAGATGACCAGGAAGAGCAGAGCAGCCCTGAGTCGTGAGAGTGTGGTCAGGTGCAGAGGAGGCAAGGGCCCGGATTTTCGAAACTTGACTGCAATAGTCGAGTCTGAAAATGATGCACTCTGCACACACATACAAGACACACACACACACACACGAATCCACGCACATGAGGCACACCTGCCCATGCTCTTGGTCTCTGGTTGCACATCCACATCCACACCCCTCCCACTCGTGTATTCGGATGCCCTCCAGGGCCCACCTCCCACCCAGCAGAGACTCAGTGCCGACTGCTGACGTGAAGGGTGTAGAAAGCCCAAGGCTCAGGGACGTAGATGACACCCGGGTATTTCTTCCTGAGCACAGGGTCATTCCACAGCCAGGCGACCCACAGCGCCACAAGCAAGAGGGTGAGTGCGAAGGAGGAGAGGAGGAAGAGGCCGTTGCTGTCCAGGAAGAGGCGTTTGCGCTGCTGGTGCAGGACGAGGGCCAGCATGGCGAAGAAGGTGAAGATGAAGAGGATGAAGATCTGGCCCTCGGTGACCAGGTACCTGGAGAGGGCAGGGGTGGGTGAGGCAGTGGCCGCGGCAGCCCTGTCCTGCCCGGCATCCCTCCCTGGCAGAAGAGTCCTCTGGTGCCAGCGCTTGGTGAACTGCACTGCTCTCAGCCGCAGTCCAGGGGCGGCGTATTAATTTAGCTGCCACAGTTACTGTTTTTTACATGTTGAGTTTGTTGCCAATATTTAAATAACCTGCAAATGTGTATTTCTGGCTTTCCTGGTCACATTAAGTTTGTATTTCCACATGACAAAAACTGACTAGGGGAGAAAGCAACGAACAATTGCCACTCCCACTGCAGCCACCCCCGCGCCAGTACGCCATGGGTAACACGGGCAGGAAGCTCTCTAACGTCTTTCCTTCTCACTGTAGCTGACACCCATTCTTTTTTCTTTTTAATGAGACGCTGGAGTGCAATGGCGTGATCTTGGCTCCTGCAACCTCTGCCTCCCAAGTAGCTGGGATGACAGGCATGCACCACCACACCCGGCTAATTTTGTATTTTTAGTAGAGATGGGGTTTCTCCATGTTGGTCAGGCTGGTCTCGAACTTCCGGCCTCAGGTGATCCGCCTGCCTCAGCCTCCCAAAGTGCTGGGATTACCGGCATGTGCCACCGTGCCCGGTCTCCCATTCTTTTTAATCCCCAGGGAGCATACAGATGAGCCCCGGTGGGTGTCTCAGCCACACAGGGGCAGGCCAGAGAGGGGCTAGAGATGGGCCAGGAAAGGAGGCCCGGTTCATTTTGAGGGAGGCCTCCCATCAGAGAAGGGCCCAGTCCTGCCCCAACCCGGTCCTTCCCATGATACCCACAACCCCAGGGTGACCTGTCTCCAGGGCAGAAGTGACAGAGGAGGGACAGGAGACTGGCTGAGGCCTGAGTCCTCTGCGATGGGAAGAAGAGAGAGCCCCAGGCCAGGAGCCCCTATGCCATGAACCCCCATCTGTCTTTGGCCTCTCCACAGTGCTTTACATTTGACAAAGTCCCTCTCTCCCCTCAGCATCTTCATCGTCTGAGAGGGAGACAGGCAGGTATCATCATCCCCATTTCACTGAGGCAGAAACCGTGGCCCATCACAGGGCTTGGTGTTAGTGGGGGACTGTCCCAGCTTCAGAGCAGCACTGGGGTTCCTACACGGGGCGCAGAGAGAGGGGGGCTTGAGGATGCAGAGACTGCGCACCTCACCCTCTCCTCCCACCTCCCTGCCACCCCTAGGCCTGGGCTTCCTGGAAGCAGAGGCTACCACAGGGCGCTGTCACGGTCCCCACTAGACACTAGAGGAAGCAGGGACCCAGAGAGGGCCAGTCTCCCCGCCCCCTGCCGGGGCCCCACGATTCTGCAAGTGCAGAATTCTGCTGCGGTGGCTCGCTCAGTGCCTCTGCCTCTGCCCCCCTGCTGCCGACATCCACTCACCAGTAGTACAGGCCACTGGGTGCCACCAGGAGCAGGGCAGGCCCTGGCATCAAGCTCGCGGCTTTAGAAGCAGTAAAGCAGCCGCTGAAGTACATGAAGAGGATGAGGAAGAAGGGGATGTACCTGTGGGGGGAAGGCCAGTGCCTTAGAGGCCTGCTCTCGGCCCTCTTCCCCGCTGCCTCTGCACCAGCTCCCATAGGGTCCCATGGAGTGCCACGTCATGGTTTACAAATGCCCGGCCTGGGTGAGAGGCGCTCCTCTCCACCTGACCTTGCCCGTGCTGGGTGTCAAAGATGGGACAGACACAGGAAGGCAAGGCACGTGTGAGTCAGAGGCCCAGAGGCATCCACACCGCCCAGGGAACCTCACTAGCTCTGTGGGGGGAAGGGAGTGTCTGCGGGGGAGTGTGTCTCATGCACCACAGACACCAGCGGCCCAGCCCCACACCAGCCTGGAGACAGAGGCACCTCTGGGGTGAGGTGCCTGAGGGGATGGAGGATGGAGAGGATGGAGGTCTGAATGTTAAAAAAAAGAGAACAGGCCAGGCGCAGTGCCTCACGCCTGTAATCCCAGCACACTGGGTGGCTGAGGCTGGCGGATCACCTGAGGTTGGGAGTTTGAGACCAGCCTGACCAACATGGTGACATCCTGTCTCTACAAAAAATACAAAAGTAGCTGGGCATGGCGGCGCGCGCTTGTAATCCCAGCTGCTCAGGAGGCTGAGTCAGGGGAATTGCTTGAACCTGGGAGGCGGAGGTTGCGGTGAGCTGAGATCACATTACTGCGCTCCAGCCTGGGCAACAAGAGCGAAGCTCTGTCTCAAAAAAAAAAAAAAAAAAGAACAGCACCTGTGGGGGCCTCTCAGTGAAGCGCCCCACCCCCGCCCCGGACATCTCACCCCAAAATGCCACCCTCTCCCCTCTCCACACGCTGGTTCCCTTGCTCCCACCTGTGCTGACTTTCACCTGTATACCTACTTGCCTCTTCTCACCCGGACCTGCTTCCTGCTGGAGCTCCAGCTCGCCGTTCTTAGCCTCTCCACCCTTCCCCAACCTTCCGTGGGAAAAGCCTCTGGCAAACGCGAGGGAAAGATAGCAGGGGGCCTGTCCAGGGACCCTGGACCAGCTGAGCCAGGAGGATTGACTTTGCAGGGCCTTAAAAACCCTGGAAGGGCCCGCGCGGGGTGCACGTGGCGTCAGCACCAGCTCCAGGGCTGGCCCTCAACTCCCAGCTGTGACCCTCGGAGCCCTCCTCCCTCTGGCCTCAGTTTCTCCTGGGTAAGATGGGAGGCTGGAACAGATGAAGCCTCCCAGTCTGGGCCTGGGATCTCCTGAGGCTGAGGCCACATTTCTGAGGTCTCCCCCGACTGCAGGGAACAGGGTAGGTGGGAAAAGGCGCTCCCCTGGGAGTTCTGAGGAGGGGGGAACGCTAACAGCATGCCCCTCCCCAGCCTAATCCAGCTGGCTCCCCCCAGCTTCCTCCACTCCCAAAAAGCAGGCCAGACACGGGTCGGGGGTCCCTGGCTCCGCCCCCACCCCCTGCATCGCCATCTGGGGTTGTTTATCAGGGACACGTCCTCCTCCCCCACCCTCTGTGCTCAGGCTTGGCGAGGGAGGACCACAGCCGCTCGCTGACCTCTGCTGGCCGCTGCAGGCACTGAGGGCTGGGCGGGGGCGGCGATGCAGGCGAGAAGCCGGGGGCCCAGGGCCTGGGACTGCAGCTGGGTCTCCAGGGCAACCTCAAGGAACAATCTCACTGGAGGCTGAGCCCACAGCCCTTTCCAGGGGATGAGACTCGGCACATGGAGACCTGCGGCCTAGACAGCCTTGCCCAGTGTGTCCCTGAGGCCAGTGACGGAGCTGGCCTGTGGCTGGGGCCCCTGGGATAGACAGACAAGCCCATCACTCACCACATGCAGTGGCCCAGGTACTCATCATAATAGTAGAGCAGCTCAAAGGAGTCGATCTGAGGGAGGCACGGGCAGGGCAGAGTGGGAGAGGGATGCCATTGTCAGTCCAGGGAGGTGCTGGGGCCCCAAGTATCCCCTCCGACCACCCTCCTCCAGTCCCAGGCCTCACCCACTGCCTGGTCCCCTACCCCTGGCCTTGCCCTCTGTTAGGCCCAGGCAGGTGCCAGTCTGTGCACCACTTTCTAAGAACCCTTGAGCATCCTAGCTTGGCCAGGTGAGTGCCCTCACCTAGCAGAATGCCTTTAGTGGAAGGACAGGTGCGGCGAGGGGTGGGGGCAATTTCTTCAGCCTCCCAGGGCAGACTGTTCCCCAAGGGCTTACAGGCAGGGAGCAGGAGGTGGCCTCACCAGCGTCTCCGGTTTGAGATTCTTGATGATCGGGTTCTCACGGACAGACAGGTGGTGCTGGTAGCCACTGAAGAGCAGGCGGTGATTGACAGAGTCGCCCACCAGGTGGATGCTGGCACCCATGATGAAGACGATGATGCTGACGTAGATGATGGAGCGAGGCAGGGTGCGGGGGGACCGCTCGATGAGCTGGGGTTCAGAGTGGGGTTGCCAGCATGACCCCACCTCCATCATAGTATATGACACCCTCTGCTTCCCGCCTCACACCTGGGGTGGGATGGACCCTTCCAGCTGGAAAGCCACTCGGAAAAGTGGTGGGTCCGTTTTAGCAGGCCAGCCCAGACTCCAGATCCTCCCGTGGCACCTATGAACCCAGGAGGGGCTAGGGAGCAGCACTACCCCACTTTACCCAGGGAGGAAAAATATCCAGAGGGCCAAACTCCTTGCACAAGGTCAAGCATGAGCTGTAAACTGGAGGGGACAGCCCTGGCTGTGTCCCTGGGTGGCTGGCCCATCCTGCTGAAGGGACCCTCTGATTTCCGAGTGACTGGTCCACAGCAAACATGAAGAAAATGTCAGCTATTTAACTGAGAAAATGCTACTATTTGACTGAGAACACACTGGAGTTCTGAGATTATACCCCTCCTGTTTCTGGAGATTTGAAATATCTGTCAGTACAAAATGATGGTGACAGTAGATGGTGATACAGGCTGAGTATCCTTCATCTGAAATGTTTCAGATTTCGGATTTTGGAATATTTGCATATAAACAATGAGATGTCTTGGGAATGCATATGCAAGTCTAAACATGAAATTCATTTGTTTCTTTTTTCTTTGGGACAGGGACTCGCTCTGTCACTCGGGCTGGAGTGTAGTGGCTCAAGAGATCCTCCCCCCCTCAGCCTCCAGAGCCGCTGGGACTACAGGTATGCAACACTATGCCGAGCTCATTTTTAAATTTTTGTAGAGATGGGGTCTCACTGTTGCCCACGCTGGTCTCAAACTCCTGGTTTCAAGCAATCCTCCTGCATCAGCCTCCCAAAGTACTGGGATTACAGGCGTGAGCCATCATGCCTGGAAAAATTTGTTTATATTTCATACATGCCTTATACACATAGGCTGAAGGTAATTTTATATAATATGTTAATAATTTTATACATGAAACAAAGTTTGTGATAAGTACTTATGCGTGGAATTTTCTTTTTTGAGACAGAGTCTAACTCTGTCCCCCAGGCTGGAGTGCAGTGGTGTAATCTCAGCTCACTGCAACCTCCACCTGCTGGGTTCAAGAGATTCTCCTGCCTTAGCCTCTCAAGCAGCTGGGACGATGCACCAACATGCCTGGCTAATGTTTTTTGTATTTTTATTGGAGACAGGGTTTTGCCACGTTGGCAGGGCTGGTCTTGAACTCCTGACCTCAGGTGATCTGCCTGCCTAAGCCTTCCAAAGTGCTGGGAATATAGACGTGAGCCACTGTTCCTGGGACTAAGTTTTTGTTTTTGTTTTTCTGAGATGGAGTCCCACTCCGTTGCCCAGATAGAATGCAATGGCATGATCCTGGCTCACTGTAACCTCTACCTCCCGGGTTCAAGTGATTCTCCTGCCTCAGCTTCCCGAGTGGCTGGGACTACAGGCGCCTGCCAGCATGCTCAGCTAATTTTTTTGTGTATTTTTAGTAGAGACGGGGTTTCACCATGTTGGCCAGGCTGGTCTCCAACTCCTGACCTCAGGTGATCCGCCCGTCTTAGCCTCCCAAAGTGCTGGAATTATAGGCATGAGCCACCGCACCTGGCCAGTTTTTTTGTGTGTTTTTAATGGAAATGGAGTTTCACCATGTTGGCCAGGCTGGTCTCGAACTCCTGACCTCAATTGATCCGCCTGCCTCGGCTTCCCAAAGTGCTGGGATTACAGGAGCGAGCCACCGTGCCTGGCTAAATTTTCCACTTGTGGTATCATGCCAGTGCTTAAAAGGTTTCATACTTTGGAGCATTTTGGATTTGAGATTTTTGGATTAAAGATGCTCAACCTATAGTAGTTTTAAAGCCCTTACTTGGCAGAGTACTAAGCCAGCAGTCCCTGCTCTGTGCTCCCAGTGACGTCTCAGGGCTCTCCAGGGTGGAGGATGGAGTTCAGCTGCTGGTGCCGCCTCTCCTGCCACCTGGCTACTTCCTGTCTTCCCAGTGGGCCCCTGACCTCTCCCTGGACCCCTATTCACCCCTGCCTCAGCTTCCCCAAATGTTTTAGGGTTTCCCAAGCACAGCCTTGTCTTCAGGTCCTTGTATCTGTACACCTCTCTGCTTCCCCACGCTGGCACGCCAGGCTGAGGCCCAAATCAAAAGCCCTTCTTTGGGGGGGGCCTTTTCCATCCTTCCCGGCCACAGGCAGCTCTGCCTCAGGCCCCAGGCCCTGGATATGCCGCTCTGTCACAGCCTGCACCCCGCAGCAGCAGGCAGGAGCATGCTTGAATCAGCACACAGGGCTTAGCATCACCTTCCTGCCAGGTGTGCAAAGAATGAGGATGACAGGAGAGAGTGGGGGCCGTGGGGCACATACCTTGAGCAGGAGAAAGGGCGTGATGACGTTGTAGGCCATGTGGAAGTAGTCCCCCACACTGGGCTTGCTGAGTGGAAACCATTCCAGAGGGAATACCAGCTGGGAGCAAACGGAAGAATGAGCTCACCTGGGCAAGCTCCACATGGCCCTCAGGCCTCAAGGAAGTCTGCCCCAAATGCTGCCCACCTCACCCCCCCTCACCCCTTGCTTCCATCATGTACACTTAATTCTTTCTGTGATCTCTGGACTTCTTGGCAGCCCTGGGACAAAGGTTTATCCAGACAGGAAAACTTGAGTCCCAGAGGAGGTAACAGACGTTTTCCCAGATGCAGAGGAGATATAATTCCAGGCAGGGCCTGACCTTGTGCCCCTCACCCATTAGATACCAAATAAATGGCCCTGATAGCAGCTTGGGAGTTGGCAGGCTCCTTGGGGACTCAGTTGTGGCACCAACTTGCTGGGTGACCCTGGGCTAGTCCTTCCCCTCTCTGGGCCTCGGTTTCCCCATCTATAACACAAGAGAGGTGCCCCAGAGGGCCTACTTGAACAGTTTGTGTTTTGGCATTCCAAGATGAGTCTCCTGACTGCTAGGCCTTGGTGTGGAAAGTGTGCTATCCACTATGTGGAGGAGCTGCTTCCAAACCAGGTTCAAAGTACACATTAGGAGACAAAGTAGAAAATAAGCATGCTCTACACGGTAGCTTCAACGTTTCCTTCCCTATCTCCCCAGACAGAGGCAGGCAGGCTGGGCAGTTCCTCCCTTAGAATGCCCTCTCCTCTGAGCCCCAGGCTTGTCCAGGCCAGCATGAAAACCCCTATGCAGGGTCAACGCATCTCACAATCCCCCAAACTGTACTCCTAGTATCTGTTGGTAGAAAACGTATGTGATGCGCAAACGTTTCAAGGAAGGATTTAGATGGTTACCTCTTTTAACACAGAGATGCCACATTGGATAAACTAAACCTGCAGAAATAAAACTCCCAGAATGCAGCAATCTCAATCTCTCTCTCCTTCTCTTATTAAGTGTGCATGTGTGGATCTGTCTCTCTGCCTATATCATATACATACTTGCTAAAATACTCTTTGTGATAGCAAAATACCAGAAATAGGCTGACTCTTCAGTCAAACAGGAACAGCTGAATCCATGATAGTACTTCTTACCATGGAAGGTTAAGTAGCCCTTAACAGAAACAATGCTTTATATGTACCGACATGGAGAGATATCTATAATATATTCCATTTTTTTCTTCTTATTTTGATCCTCCTGCCTTGGCCTCCCAAAGTGCTGGAATGACATGTGTGAGCCATCATGCCCCACTGTATGATATACTCTAAAGGAAAACAAGCAGGTTGCAGAATAAAGTATAAAGCAAAATCTCATTATGGTTAGAAGGGAAAAGGATATATACATGTGTTTGCATGAGCAGGGAAAAGAGTGAAAGGGTGTTCTCCAAACTGTCAGCAGTGGGACAGGAAAGGGGTAGAGGGAGTGTAACACTTCTTTATGTTACAACTATGACATGTTACTTTTATAACTTGTAAATGTTTTTGTTTTTAGTTGTTACAAAACTGCAACTATTATGCATACATTTGAAAATCTCTAGAGTATACATGAGCTTTCTGAATGTCTACTCTCCACCACGTCCCACTTAGCGTTATAGCGGTCACAGTATCTCTGACCAGGATGGGGGAAGTGATCTGCCCAACAGGCACTGTTATGCCAGTAGAAGCTGAGTCCTAGTGAGTAACGGGAGCCACGAGCCCACTCCTGGCCTCACCTCTCCCTCTCCCTGGAGCACCAGTTTGATGGGCAGCTTCTTTGGCACCCAGTATATGGTTTCTTCATGCTGGAAGAGACATCCAAGCAGCTGGTCCAACCAGTCTTCTTGGAGAGGACAGAAATGAAGCCCAGAGGACAGTGACTTGCCCAAGGTCACCCATAAACCCAATCAGATGCCCCGACTCTTGGCTCAATTCCTCTTATTTTTCCACATTTAAAAGGCAGCCTTCAAAAAGTCTGCAGGAAGAAGAACCAGCACCCACCATCACTCCCTGAAGGCACTGCCAGGGGAGTCTCACTCTGTCGCTAGGCTGGAGAGAAGGGTGCGATCTCGGCTCACTGCAACCTCTGCCTCCCTGGTTCAAGCGATTCCCCTGCCTCAGCCTCCCAAGTAGCTAGGACTTCAGGTACAAGCCACCACGCCCAGCTAGTTTTTTGTATTTTAGTAGAGATGGGGTTTCACCACATTGGCCAGGATGGTCTTGATCTCCTGACCTTGTGATCCACCTGCCTCAGCCTCCCAAAGTGCTGGGATTATAGGCGGGAGCCATTGTAACTCGCCTGACAGGTTTTCTTTATGCCCATCAAGTCTTTGATTCCAGGTTGACAAGCTCGCTATTGACTAGTCAATCTGCATGTCATTTAGGAAACGTCTTTCTCCTTAAATATTCCAGGTTGCTCTACAGTATCCACAATTTCTGCTTAATGGCTATGAAACATTCTCTATAATGGGCATAGCAAAACTCATTTACCCAGTCCCTAATGCTGGACACTCAAGTCTCTTCTAAGGTTTGTCTATTATAAACACCACTGCAAGGGACATCTTTGGGTTAGAGGAAGCTGCTGTCTTCTTGCTGATTATATCCTTGCAGGCAGATTCTTGGAAGGGTGTTACTGGATCAGCAGGGGTGAACAGATTAGGATTCTGGATATTTATGTGACAGAGAGTTCAACCTTGTCAGGAAGGGGCTCTGAAGTCAGAGGGCCTGGGCAGATGCTGGCCTCTCTGCTTGCCTTGAGCCAATTACTTTTTTTCTCTCTCCTCAAGTTTCCTCATCTATAAAATTGAGATTGGCAATAGTGTTGATATGAGAATTAAATAAACTGAAACACATAAAGAGCTTAGAACAGAGTAAGCATTTGATATGTTAGCCACTATTCTTACCTTGCTATAATTATTATTCATTCAATAATAATTGAACACCTATTGTGTTAGGTACTATTCTAAGTACTACTTATAATCTTGCCAAGTTGTTACTTACGAATTATTACTGCTTTCCAAAAGGGCTTTGCTTTTTGTTTGTTTTGCTTTTTGAGACAGGGTCTCATTCTGTAGACCAGGCTGGAGTGCAGTGGCGTGATCATGGCTCACTGCAGCCTCGACTTTCCAGGCTCAGGAGATCTTCCCAGCTCAGCCCCTGAGTAGCTGGGACTACAGGTGCACATCACCATGCCCAGCTAATTTTCAAATTTTTTATAGAGACAGGGGTCTCACTATATTGCCCTGACTGGTCTCAAACTCCTGAGCTCAAGTGATCTTCCTATCTCAGCTTCCCAAAGTGCTAGGATTATAGGCATGAGCCACCATGCCCGGCCCCAAAGGGGCTTTGCTAATTTGCATGATCACTAGCATTTACAAAGTGCCAGTTTCGGCACTGGATATTGTTATTTTATTTTATTTTTTTTGAGATGGAGTTTCACTCTTGTTGCTCAGGCTGGAGTGCAATGGTGCAATCTCGGCTCATTGCAACCTCCACCTCCTGGGTTCAAGCAATTCTTCTGCCTCAGCCTCCTGAGTAGCTGGGACTACAGGCATGCGCCACCATGCCTGGCTAATTCTATATTTTTAGTAGAGATGGGGTTTCTCCATGTTGGTCAGGGTGATCTTGAACTCCCGACCTCAGTTGATCCACCCGCCTCAGGCTCCCGAAGTGCTGGGATTACAGGCGTGAGCCACCATGGCTGGCAGGATGTTGTTATTTTCACACTTGAATTTGCTGAGTGACCTTCGAAAAGTCACTTACCCTTTTTTTTTTTTTTTTTGAGACGGAGTTTCGCTCTTGTTACCCAGGCTGGAGTGCAATGGCGCGATCTCGGCTCACCGCAACCTCCGCCTCCTAGGTTCAGACAATTCTCCTGCCTCAGCCTCCTGAGTAGCTGGGATTACAGGCACATGCCACCATGCCCAGCTGAATTTTTGTATTTGTAGTAGAGACGGGGTTTCACCGTGTTGACCAGGATGGTCTCGATCTCTTGACCTCGTGATCCACCCGCCTCGGCCTCCCAAAGTGCTGGGATTACAGGCGTGAGCCACCGCGCCCGGCCAAGTCACTTACCCTTTATCTTCCAGTAAACTGAGAGAACAGGCCCGAATGCCTTCATAATCTTTTGGCTGTCTGACTATGGCCCGTCAGGCAACTGCCAGCAAGTTAGGTGGGAGAGGTCTGGGGAACGTGAATGGTCACACTGTGCCCCCTCTACCAAATAATGACACGTGGTGATACTTCACTGAATTTTCTTCACATTCGTCTATTTATTATGTAGCTATCGCCTGTCAATTATCTATCAATCTATCAATCATCCTTCCTCCCACTATAAGCAAGGGGCACTGGTGCCTTTCCAGCATCAGTCTCTTCTATGGAGACCACCTCTGTATACTAAAGGATGAAGTAGCCTTGGAGGGCAGGGGATGGTTTTACTGGATGGCAGTACAAATTACGCACAGCTCATAGTCATATATAATATGCAAAACCAGCCTACGTGCTTCAACTCCAGAAAAAATAATACTATCCCAAGGTACTGGGGAAGGATGCGGGGATGCTCCACTTCCTTTCCCATACCCTTTTGGCTGTCTTGGTGATTTGGATAAACCTGGTTCACCTGCTTCCAGACACAGGCCACAGGGGGTTACAGTATTACACTATGACTTGTTCAGGACCACCCCATGAGAGTCGGGGCACAGTATGACTCTTCAGCCCCGCCACTTGCTGGCAGTGGTCTGACGGGCCAAGTCACGGAGCTAAGGATATGAAGGCATCTGGGCCTATTCTCTCAGTGTACTGAGACATAAAGGAGAAGTGACTTGTCTAACTAAGGTCACTTGGCGAATTCAAGTCACACGAAGTGCCCTCAGTGCTGGTAAGGGCCCTGTGTACCGTTTTACACTCACCATGGCAATGGGGCGCCCAAAGTCCAGAACCCAGTTCTGCAGCGTGAAGTAGAACCAGAGGTCGAGGTGGAAGGGAGCCGCGCGGGCAGCCTCGTCAGGGCTGACAGAGCCGTGCCTGGAAAGGAACCAGAGGTCAGCTCTTCTCTCCTCCTCCACCAAAATCTCCTCCTGAGATTAGCCACAAAGAGGTCTGGGGATGTGAGGACAGGAGGAGACACACACAACTGAGTTCTAGGGATAGGGTTTTGCTGGAAATACTGGGGTCTGGCCCTGTGGTCAAGGGGAAGGTGGACTTCAGCTGCCCTGACCTTAGCTTCCCTGTGATTCAGGAAGGAAACAGCTAAACGGGCATAACTGCTGAGCGTTCTCTCCTACTGAATGATGGAGGAAATTGAGTATGGCAAAGCGTGCAATCATGGCTGAAAAGCATAAAACATGATGATGGATGACGGCAGGGACCTGCGTTGAGCACTTAGTATATTATATTCCAGGCACTATTGTTCCCTGTTTAGATGTATTATCTCATTTAATCCTCACAGAAACCTTTTGAGGTTGAAATATAACCCCCGTTTTACAAGTGACAAAACTAAGGCCCAAGAGGCTCAATAACTTGCTCAAGGTCACACAGCTAAGGGTTTAAACCCACATGATTGGGCTCCTGAGCTTATACTTTTAACCTCCATCCCATAGTTGGGTCCATCGTGATTGGCCTATGGGATGGGCGTGTGACCAGAGCTGGGCCAATCAGAGCCCCCAGTGAAATGTGCCTTAGAGAGACTGAAACAGATAGGGCCTCCTGCCCCCTTGATTCCAGCACTATGAGGTCAGGTTGGGCTGCTGGATTTCTCTTATCAGCAGTCTACAGTGGAACCCGAGGAGCCAGCAGAAGCAAGGTGATGTGAGAGACACAGCAGGAAGGGGGGTGCTGCCATGACACGTCTTTGGAGGCCTGTCCCTGACACGAAGCACTGGTCATCTGCTGTTCACAGATGCACTAAACTTCCAGGACCAGTGCTGCCTGTTCTGGGAAGCTTTTCCCAAAGCCCTGCCAGCTCACTGCAGGGAGCACTTCAATGCCAACTCAGTGTGGCCATGACATAATGGGGCTGGAGTTGTATACTCCCATCTAGACCCTTGAGAACAGGGGTGACCTTTAAGGTTCTTCCAACTCACCCACCTCCCTATCAAAGTCCAAATCCTCTTTACAGAGTCCCTGCAATTACTTGCACACCTGCAGTGACAAGCAGCCCAACACCTCCTAAGATGACTGACGTGTGAGGTTCATCGTCTCATTTGTGCCAAGAACAGGCACCATGTACCACAAATCTGTATTTCTCCAGAGTTCTGAGCTCAGGCCCTGGTCCCTGCTCAGCAATTACTGCCTGCTTAAAACAGTCACAAGGACCAGTTACTCCTTTTCTTTTTTCTTTTTCTTTTTTTTTTGAGACAGAGTCTCACACTGTCACCCAGGCTGGAGTACAATCGCACAATCTCGGCTCACTGTAACCTTGAGAACAGGGGTGACCTTTAAAGTTCTCCCAAGGTTCAGGCGATTCTCCTGCATCAGCCTTCCGAGTAGCTGAAATTACAGGCACCCACTACCACGCCTGGCTAATTTTTTGTATCTTTAGTAGAGACAGGGTTTCACTATGTTAGCCAGGCTGGTCTTGAACTCCTGACCTCATGATCTGCCCGCCTCGGCCTCCCAAAGTGCTGGGATTACAGACGTGAGCCACCGCGCCGGGCTCTAGTTAGTCCTTTTCTAGTGGCAAACATCAGCTTAGAGGCACTGCAAAGACTGTCTTCTGTCAATACTGCTGTTGCTGCCATAATTTTCCGGGATCCCTTCTTGCCAATTCCAAGGATGATCCCTACTGGCTGGTAGAGTACCCCCACACAGGGAGGCAAGCTCTTGAGGGAATCTCATTTTCTGGTGGCAGGCAAGACAGGTTGGCAGGCCTTCCCTAGGTCAACTAAGTCTTCCTGTCCCCTCTATTCAGTACTTCCCACCCCCTCATTGAACACCAGCTGTGTGCAATGCTAGGACTTTACCTGCACTATCTCATCTAATCTGTGCATCTGCTTCACAGTTGAGGATACTGAGGCTTAGAGGGATTAGGTGCTCTTGTGTTGCCCAGGTTGGCCTTGAACACATAGCCTCGCCTCCTCAAGTGCCAGGACAACTGGCCTGAGCCACCGTGGCTTCTGGGATTAGGTGCTAAAGCCACCCATGTAGTAAGGAGCTGTGGTGACAATTCCTTTGTCAGGCTATTTCCCGCCCCCTGCTTCTTCTGGTAAAACATGATATTTCCTTGGCCACAGTAAGGGCCAGTGACCTAGGCTGGCCCAATGGGACTTTTCTAACTGGAGGTGGGGAAAAGAGCTCCTTCCTTTATGGCGCTGGGTTCTAAGAGTGCAAGCCCAGGACTGCCTACAGCCAAGGTTCCACCCTCAAGAGACAGCCAGGTAAGAATGAAGCAGCCTCGCACAGAGGATCAGGGAAAGGGGGAGAAAAAGCGCTGGCACTGTTCGTGTTCCCAGTTTGTGATCTGGCCATATGAGCCAACACATTCCTTTTTGCTAAGGATGGTGGAGTTCACACTGGCTTTCTGTCACTTGCAGCCCATTCATCCTGAATAACACACAGAATTCAAACCTGGGTTTATATTAATTCAAGACCTGTGCTCTCAACAGCTTGCTATTTTGTTTTTTGTTGTTTTTTTAGAGACAGGGTCACCCAGGCTGGAGTGCAGTGGCCTGATCACAGCTCACTGCAGCCTCGACCTCCCAGGCTCAAGCAATCCTCCCACCTCAGTCTCCTGGGTAGCTGGTACTACAAGTGCATGCCACTATGCCCAGCTAATTTTTTTTTTTTTTTTGTAGAAATGAGGTCTCACTATGTTTACCAGGCTGACCTCAAATTCCTGGGCTCAAGTAATCAACCCATCTCGGCCATCCAAAGTGCTGGGATTACAGCTGTGAGCCAACAGCTTGCTATTCTGTTTTTGATTACTAGGCTTATCAGGAGATCAAGTTAGAAAGGGATCAGCGTGGCCTAGAGCAATACACAAAGCTTGCATAAGAGAAGGGAGCCTCAAGGCACAGAGGGACGAATCTAACTAGACAGAAAAGCAGGAGAGCAGGGGAAAGGCCTGGGGGTGGAATTGAAGATGCTGCATGGAGCCGGATAAAGAGAAGGGAGGGGCGGCTGGATCTTCAGGCTGGACAGATATTCAGTAACCGTGAGGACTGCTCAGTGGTCTGAGACCAGTGACCAACACAGAGGCCCTACCCAGCTCCTTCCTCAGTGACCATCAGGGTAAGGCCTCCAAAAGCAGACAGTGAGAGAAGCGTCTGCTGCTGAAATTTGGAGGCCTGCTGGGAACAGGACTTATAAAAGGAGCTGTGTCTGGAAGGCTGTGGTCCAAGGCTATTTTTGCCGGCTATAGGCGGGGTCTCTGGAACCAAAGGGAGCACACGGCTCTTCTTAAAATTGAAGGTGTTTATGCCCAAGATGAAACAGAATTCTATTTGGGCAAGAGATGCGTTTATGTATACAAAACAAAGAACAACACAGTGACTCCTGGTGGCAAACCAAACAAAACCAGAGTAATCTGGGGAAAGGTAACTCGGGCCCATGGAAACAGTGGCATGGTTCGTGCCAAATTCTGAAGCAACCTTCCTGCTAAGGCCATTGGACACAGAATCCGAGTGATGCTGTACCCCTCAAGGTCAAGGATTTAAACTAATGAAAAGTCAATAAATTGGATTTGTGCTCTTGTTAAAAAACAAACAACAAAAAAACAGACAGTGATAACCTACAGGCCCAAAGAACTTGGGTGGAGAAGGAGATGGCCTTCATTCAGTGTCTTGCTCTGATACCGACAAACTGGGCACAAAGTGGGATGTTCTCCATAAGAAATAAAGGGATTTTGAAAGCTGAACACTTACATGAGTGTATCTGGAAGTTATGGGTACCCAGAACATACTAGAGGCCCAGCGACTGTCTCCTGCTCCACCTCAGGAAGCACCTTGGTCGATAAGAATCCCTGTCATTAGTACAGCCTAACTTAGTAGGACAGGCCAAAAAAAAAGGAGGGGCACTGGGGCCAGTGGCTCATGCCTATAATCTCAGCACTTTGGGAGGCCAAGGGGGGCAGATCACCTGAGGTCAAGAGTTCGAGACTGGCCTGACCAACATAGTGTCTGTTATATATAAACGTATAAAATTAGCCAGGCATGGTGCCATGCCCCTGTAATCCCAGCTACTTGGGAGGCTGAAGCAAGAGAATCGCTTGAACCCGGGAGGCGGAGGTTGCAGGGAGCCGAGATCACATCATTGCACTCCAGCCAGGGCAACAAGAGTAAAACTCTTTCTCAAAAACAAAACAAAACAAATAAAAAAATCATCTCTAAAAAATAAAAATGAAAATTAACTGGGTATGGTGGCACACATCTGTAGTTCCAGCTACTCAGGAGGCTGAGGCAGGATGATCACTTAAGCCTGGGAGCTTGAGACTTCAGTGAGCTACAACTGCACCACTGCACTTTAGCCTGGGTGACAGAGGGTGAAAAAAAAATGACCCATTTTTTTTCTATCACCCAAAAAAAGCAGGCGCGTAGGGCAGATACTCAGCACACAGCTTGCAAATCAAGATTAGACTGGGTGCAGTGGCTCATGCCTGTAATCCCAGCACTTTGGGAGGCTGAGGTGGGCAGATCACCTGAGGCCAGGAATTCAAGAGCAGCCTGACCAACATGATGAGATCCTGTCTCTACTAAACAAACAAAAACTAGCCCAGTGTGGTGGTGCATGCCTATAATCCAGCTACTGGGGAGGCGGAGGCATGAGAATCACTTGAACTCCGGAGGCAGAGGTTGCAGTGAGCTGAGACAGCATCACTACACTGCCTGAGCAACACAGCAAGGTTCTGTCTCAAAAAAAAAAAAAAAAAAAAAGACTGATGAGCACCTGCCTGGTTTTCTTCTCTTGGAACTCTGCCCACGGGAGGCAGATCATGGAACAATAAAGGCATCCTCTCCCCCAGCTCCTGTCCTGGGGATGAGCAGCCTCAAGCCTGTCCCAAGTTCCTGGCTCCACAGACTTTGCACACGGAGCCCCCAGCCTGTGCCAGCCCTAGGTGTCAATCACTAGCAAATGCTGCTGAGAACAATGGGGATGGCACAATAGCAGGTAACCCGAAACAAGGTTATTAGACTCTTCTCCCCTTCCCAGCTTTACAAGTCTACCATATGGTGACAGTGACACCATGACAGTTGAGGAGTGCGTGCCATACACTTAAAATACTCCAGGCGGTCAGCAGCATCTGCAGGGCTGCCTGGCAGAAAAGGAAGGGGTTTCATCCTGAAGAAGTCAAGCAATGACCCACAAATGAGGAACCACAGAGAGATTAGTTTTGGTTCTATTTAAAGAATGGTGAAATATAAGAAAATGAAAAGCCTGAACAGAAGAAAACTGAGGAAATGAAGGCAAATAATGAGAGAATAAAGAAAGGCAAGGAGAAACTCCAAGAAAAACAAAAGCAACATAAGAAAGCAAATTTAACTGGTAGCATTATTTGGCTCTATTGGAACAATATATACATGGCTCAAATAATGTACACATTCTATATTAATTTTCAATGTGTAGAGTCAATTCACAGATAACACATGGAAGAGAATTATGATTTTAAAGTAGCAGATAAATATAGTCTACTTTGATAACATGAAAACAGAAGACAGAAGTTGCAGGAAATGGTGAAGAAAGTTAAAGTTTAGGGTGGGGACTAATGTCCTCTTTTTATTTTTTGAGACAAGGTCTTGCTCTGTCGCCCAGGCTAGACTGCAGTGGCACAGTCCTGGTTCCTTGCAGCCTTGACCTCCCAGCCTCAAGCGATCCTCCCATCTCAGCCTCCTGAGTGGCTAGGACCACAGAACGGCATATGCTGCCATGCATGACTACTTCAAAAATTTTTTTATTTTTCCAGCAGGGCGCGGTGGCTCACGCCTGTAATCCCAGCACTTTAGGAGGCCGGGCGGGTGGATCACGAGGTCCAGAGATCGAGACCATCCTGGTCAACATGGTGAAACCCCGTCTCTACTAAAAATACAAAACATTACCTGGGCATGGTGGCGCGTGCCTGTAATCCCAGCTACTCAGGAGG
>NW_016107811.1:1057041-1059040 GCF_001604975.1 Cebus imitator | reverse complement strand
TCTTTTCTTCTCTCTCTCTCTCTTTTTTCTTTTTTGAGATATAGTCTCACTCTGTCACTCAGGCTACAGTACAGTGGCACGGTCTCGGCTCACTGCAGCCTCCAGCTGCCAGGCTTAAGTGATTCTGGTGCCTCAGCCTCCTGAGTAGCTGGGATTACAGGGGTGGGCCACCACACCCAGATAATTTTTATGTTTTAGTAGGAACGGCGATTCTCAATGTTGCCTAGGCTGGTCTCAAACTCCTGGACTCCAGTGACCCACCCACCTTGGCCTCCCAAAGTGCTGGGATTACAGGCATGAGCCATGGCATCTGGCCTAATTAAATACTTTCATTATAATACAAAAATTGGCAACAAAGCAGGTGGAAGCTGGAATGGATTACTTTAAGAGGTAGTGAGCAAAGCACAGATGCAGCAGAGGAAATCCAAGCATCCTAGGAACTGGACAGGATGATTCTGCCTACTGTTTTGAGAGCAATGATACTGCAAATGGGCTGAGGCCATGCTGTGGGGGGCAGACTTCACCCCCCATCCAAGTCGTACCACAAATTTCCTCACATGGACTCTGTGCGTGCCAGTGCTCAGAAACTTCCCATGACTCCCCAGTACCTATGGGATAAAGACTGTGTCCTTAACCGGTCACCTAGGACAGGAACTAGGGTGAGCCAAGTGAGGCCCCCAGGGCCCAACATTAGGGGCAGCACTCACTGTCAGGGCTGTGCGCCCGTCCCCAGCGCAAGTGCACTCTAGGCCTCACTCAAGTCCTAGACTTGCTGCAATTAAAGGTCCTTCACAGTCAGTCTGTATCCTCCTGTCACTTTCTTTTACAGCTGGAAAGTTCCAGCACCACTAAACTTGACCTGGGCCAACGTGACCTTTCTCCACTGTTTCCCTGGCTGGATGGAACAGCCTGTCTTCCCTGGGTCCTTTACTGAATCCTCTTGAGAGTCAGTTCAAGTGCCACTTCCTCCATGAAGCCCTGCAAGATGACCTCTCACCCTCACTTGGGCTCTGTCTCTCCTGGTCCCTACTGGACGGTAAGTCTCTCCTACCTTCACCCTGCCCACCCCCTTAGTTCCTGGCACAGCTAGGCACACCACAGGCGCTTAAAGAATGCCTGCTGAATGCAGTGAATGTTTCTTATCAGTAAAACCGGACGAAAGTAGAATGGAGCTCTGCTCATGCCAACTAGATACACCAAAAACTTGGCCCCTTTGGTGAGAAGGGCTCCTCATTCATTCTCTGGACGGGAGCTTCCACCCTTCTCCGCTGTCTTCCATTACATTAGCACTTTCTTGGGTACCCCAGGTCAAGCAGGGAGCCTCCTAATTAACGGCAGAATCAGGTCCTCCTCAGGGCTGGGGAGATCCCGAGAACGCGGAGGCGGCAGCGGAACCTGCGGATAAGTTGGGGCCCCGAGTGACGAGGTGTGTGTGTGTGTCCCCAGCCCCTGGAGAGCTCTCCCAGCGCAGCGGCTGTCCGGGCGCCCCCCCACCCCTGGGTCGCAGGGGAGCGCGGGAAGGGAGGAAACCCCAAACTCCGGGCGGGGGCTCCTGCCACCCCAGCCACGGCAAAGCGGGGAAGCCGAGCCTCGCTGGGCCCCCGGGTCCCCAGGCAGAGACGGGAACGCTGGGGCACCGCCGCTAGGGAGTGCGCCTCCGAGCCCCCGCGCTCCGCTTCGCCCCCGCCCGGGCCGCACACGAGGTTCAGGCCCCGCCGGCCTCGGAGCGTCACGTGGCGAGGCCCCGGTGCCCAGGCTTCGAGCCCGCCGCTCCCCCCGGCCGGCACGCGCCCACCTGGCCTGCAGGAAGGAGGCGCCCAGCTGCGCGCCTGGGCCCCCAGCCGCTCCCGGGTGCTGCCGCCTCCGCGCCGCCTCCATGGCTGCCCTGCGGGCACCTCAGCCCTGCGTTCCCGAGGAAGAGACCGGCTCAGCTTAGCTGGCCTGGCGGAGGCCGCTGTAAATTCCCAGCGCGGGGCGGGCCCGGGCGGGCGGGCGGGAG
>NW_016107811.1:1045731-1056384 GCF_001604975.1 Cebus imitator | reverse complement strand
GGGCGGGCGGGAGAGCGCGGCCCCAGGGAGGAGGGGGCGGGGCTGCGGGAGGCGGGGTGGACTCCGCCAGAGGAGGGCCGGGGCTGCGGGTGTGGCCTCCTCGGGGGGCGGGGCTGCTGACCGGCCTGGGCTGCGCGCGTGACCACCAGCGGGCTGGGATGTATTGGGGTTCTCTGCCTGCCTAGGGACGGGAATCTCTGCCTAGGCTGACTGAGGCCGGGGTGTTGGGCTGGGGTGGGGCAGGGACCTGGAGACAGACTAAGCTGACTGAAATGCGCCCCCCGGGCACAAGGCAATGTGGGATTTCCCTTGTTCTTGGGGGTGGAGGCGAGGCGGCTGGACTGGATACCTGCACGTGTAGCGCCCGCGTGGGTTGCGGATGTTCCAGTGAGGGGCCTGGGTTGCTGGCGGTGACAGTGGGAAAGAGCGAGTGTGTGACATCTAGCGTCGTGTGGGAGGTACGGTGACTGGGTCCCTGGATGTGGGGGTTGAGGGGAGAAGAGTTGATGCAGTGGCCGGGTTCTGCCCCTGGGTAGATAGTGGAGGCATCCCCCGGGGAAGTGGGTTGGAGCAGATTTTGCGTAAATAAAGATTCACCCTGGGACGCATTAAGCTTGAGTTTGATCGGGAAGGTTGTTAGACCCGTGGTCTGAAGCTCAGGTGAGACCTGGGAGCCCAGTGAACAGGCTTGTGAGTCACGGGAACATACATGAAGACAACCTAAGGGGACAGTGTCCCCAAGTGAAAAACAGAACCAAGGGTCAAACCTGAGAACAGCCTGCAGGGCAGATTGCCAGGGTTTCATTAGTGGTGCCACTTTGAACTAGCTGTGATGTAGGCAGATGGCTCAACCCCTTTCAGCCTCAGTTTACTCATCAATAACCAGAACATGCCTATTGCGTCTACCACACCGGGGCTGTGATGGCTAAATGAAGTAATGCTCACAAAACCCTTAGCAGAGAGCCCTGCACTGGTGGACTATTTAGAATAGTCCCTCTTGGGACCTGAGATTTCCCTCCACAGAAATGTTACCTCTCACACCACTCTCGATGTCACAAACTCTCTCCTTTCCACAATCACTGTCAGCAGCCCAGGCCGCTCACTAGAACAACTGCAATCACCCCCCAACTTCCCCCACAATCCCGTGCTACACCACGCCACACTACACGTGCAGGCCTCCAGACCTGCCTCCTCTCAGCCAGCCCTCAAGCCGCTGCAGAAGCAATGTGCCTCATGGAAGGGCTGAGCCTCAGATGCAAATGCAATGTGCCATTCGTTCCCCTGCCCTGTATCCTTGGTCTGCTTCCCAGACCATGCCGGGTCTCAGCTATGCCTATTTCCATTCCATTTTCTTTCCTGTCTTTCTTCTTGGGAGATTTTTATTGGGTTTATTTCTTTCCCCTTTGGTCAGAACGTGCATGTCCTTTCTTGGCTGTGGGAGGCTGGGGCTGCCTGCCTGGGAGTCATTTTCCATCAGCCCCATCCTGGGCTCTAGGAGCCCACAGGCTACACCTCAATCCACATCCTGGTCCCCTGAAGGACACATTTGCTTTAAAGCTTTCTTCTCTCATTTGACCCACACCAGGTCATAAGGAGAGCAGGTGATGTCTCTGTTTTGCAGCAGAGAATACCTAGGCCCTGAGCTGGAGTGGTGTGCCCAAGGCTAGCTAAGGACAGCACTCAGACTGGGTCCCAGATTTAATTCTGGTGAATCTGATCTACACATCAATCTTGGTATACATCAGAGAAGGATTGAGGTTTCCCACTCTGACCCCAATTTCTTATCCTCTGCAGGCTTTGCAAGCCTGCTGGGCTCCAGAGGGAGGGGCATGAAGTGCCCATGATATCATCATCGATTTAATAACACTCAGAGGTGGGCTTCCAGCCATCAGAGCATGAGGCTGTATGGAGGGAGCCTCTCTAGCTTATTTAATCCTCCAATCCCTTAAATACCAACACATCTGTCTTCTGTCTGGAGCCCACTGCTGCCGCCTGAGTGGAGGGGAGTCCAACCTGGCAGGCGGCCAGGCCTTTCTGAAAGAACAAGATGAGAATTCTCCCTGTCTGGTGGGATTATCAGCCCCCTCTCTTTCCCATCCCAGTAGGACACTTTAAAAACACCATCTTCGTGGCCAGGCATGGTGGCTCATGCCTGTAATCCCAGCACTTTGGGAGGCTGAGGCAGGTGGATCACCTGAGGTCAGGAGTTCGAGACCAGCCTGACCAACATGGAGAAACCCCATTTCTACTAAAAATACAAAATCAGCCAGGTGTGGTGGCGCATGCCTGCAATCCCAGCTACTTGGGAGGCTGAGGCAGGAGAATTGCTTGAACCTAGGAGGTGGAGGTTGCGGTGAGCCGAGATCATGCCATTGCACTCCAGCCTAGGCAACAAAAGCGACTCCCTCTCAAAAAAAAAAAAAAAAAAAAAAAAAAAAAAAAAAAAAAAAAAAAAAAAAAAAAAACCCAACACCATCTTCATTAACTCTGAAGTTGCATGGAAATTTGGGTGAGGAGGATAGACTAAAGCTGAGGGGTACACATTTTCAGGATCTTGTTTGTGATTGTCTGAGAACATGGGCCCTGCACATCAGAAGGGAATCTAGTCTCAGCTCTCCGAGCTGCAATTTCAGTGATGACCAGCATCAAGAAATCTCTCAGCTGAGAAGGTCCTTTGGTATTATGCAACTCAGTGGTTTTGACTTCTTTTAGTAGAGGTTCCCACTGCTTTTCAATTGTAGCTGTATCAGACACTTTTAAATGTGCCGCCTAAGATCTGTTAGACACACCAGCCTTCCAGGTCCTTGCCACTTGTTTTATCTGCCTGCTGTGACAACTGACTTCACCCAGGCACAAGTCAACTGCACCTCCTCACCCCTTGGCCCCGCACCCTTGGCCTCAGAAGTGCACGAGTGTTGGACACTCCATGGAGTGAACTTTGACCAGCAAGAGACAGGGATTGGCAAACAAATTTTTCTCTCTTCCTCTTTCTGGACAGACTGACCTAAGTTCTGAGCTCACACAACCACTTTAAAGAAGGTCCTGAGCCAGGCGCGGTGGCTCACACCTGTAATCCCAGCATGTTAGGAGCCCGAGGTGGGTGGACCATTTGAGGTCAGAAGTTTGAGACCAGCCTGACCAACATGGTGAAACCCTGTCTCTACTAAAAATACAAAAACTAGCTGGGTGTGGTGTGTGTGCCTGTAATCCCAGTTACTTGGAAGACTGAGGCAGGAGAAATTGCATGAACCTAGGAGGCAGAGGTTGCAGTGAGCCAAGATCACGCCACTGCACTCCAGCCTGGCAACTGAGCAAGACTCCATCTCAAAATAAATAAATAAATAAATAAAGGAGGTCCTGTACGGTCTAGCATCCATCCGGATGGAGCGGTGGACAGCTCAGCAGTGCATCTCCTGTGTGCCCTCCCTCCCCCTCTGTCTCACTCCCCTTTGTCCCCACTTCCCCTCCCCAGACACTGCACCCCCCCCACACAGTGTTAGCATACACTGTGGCCTGCTCTGCTTCTTTGGAGACCTGGGCTGAGACAAAGATCTTTCCAGGGTGCTCATTGTATTAAATACCTACAAGGGGCTGCCCTGAGTGAAGGGAAGCAGGGCCCCAGATGCCATCGCTTCTCCCCTTATGGTTCCAAGGCCATGGGCAAGGTGACTCCAAAGGGCTCCCCGGAAAGCCTTTGTTCTTGCCTAATTCCATCATTCTGCAGCTGAAGAAGATGAAGCCTAAAGCCACACAGCGAGTTAGAAGCCAAGCCAGGCCGGAACCCTGTCTCTGCTCCTAATCCAGTATCCTTTCTATCCAGTCTCTTAAGAGCATTTGAAAATTTGTCCTTCCCTAAAACATCTTCCCACACTGGCCTGCCACCAGAAGGCTTTGAAGGCCCCTGCTAGACTGCAGCTACCATCTGGGAGGCATGACACACAGACTCCTGGATCCAGAGGCTGGGACTCCAGAAGGCAGATAGATGAAGTGGGACAGGGAAGGCTCAGTTACTCTGGAGAGAGGCGGCCAGGAGGGGCCTGACTAGGGATCTCTATGTGTAGGCTACGGGACGGTGCATGGTGAGAAGGCTGCACAGGGAAAGACAGCAGGGGACTGGGGCACTGGGGAAGACGGGACCACAGAAGGAGATGGAGACTGTCTTTCTGTATCAGCTGGTATTGCCTGCAGGACACGCCCTGTCAGGCAGAAGAAGCTAGGAGGGTAACCAAAAGCCACACTATGGGGAGAGAGAAAAAGGTGTTTGCCCCAGTTTGCTTTTTTTTTTTTTGAGACAGAGTTTTGCTCTCGTTGCCCAGGCTGGAGTGCAATGGTGCAATCACGGTTCGCCACAATTTCCGCCTTCCAGGTTCAAGCAATTCTCCTGCCTCAGTCTCCCAAGTAGCTGAGATTACAGGCATGCGCCACCGCACCCGGCTAATTCTGTATTTTTAGTAGAGACAGAGTTTATCCATGTTGGTCAGGCTGGTCTCGAACTCCTGACCTTGGCCTCCCAAAGTGCTGGGATTACAGGTGTGAGCCATCACACCTGGCCTCAGATTGCTTTAATTCAGATTCTTGTGGTTGTGATGACTAGAAACAAGGGGGACAGGTTGATGACAAAAGGGGATTTCTACTACAAGGATTCAGGGGTGTCTTAGGAAATCTAAGCGTAAGGATGCCGTTGGGCCTCAAGAACTGAGAATGGTGCCTGGACTTTGGGAGCTCAGGAAGTCACCCCCTGCAGAGCTGTTTCCATATCATCCTTCTCTATTTGTCCCTGCAGACTGGCTTTCCCTGCTGCCCAGGAAACACAGCAGCCTTTGGCCTCAGTCAGCAGCTCCCAAGTTTGTCTTTCTTCCATCCAAGAGGTAAGCAGAACGTGCCTGGCCTCATCTGGGCCCAATTTGAAATTCCCATGCAGGGATTCTGATTGGATGGCTTGAGCCAGTGCTTCCCCTGAGGCTGGCGTGTACCAACATGGCTGCGCCTTCTCTAACCAGACAGCCACGGGAGGGAGAAGTGTGCAGTTCACAGCCCTGGGCTTGCACACTTGAACAAAATCCCTAATATAGGAGATTTTGTGCTCTACTTCCACCCCTTAATGGAAGAGATCACTGCCTTCTACATGTGGCTAAAAATTCAGACCCTGTCCAGAAGCCTTCCGTCCCCACGACAGCCCAGAGTTGAATGGTTCTCTGCTAGCCCCTTCCCCTCTCCCATCTGCTGCTGAGAGCTGGGAGAAGCTGAGAGGCTCCCAGGGCCCGCCACTGTCCTTATGTCCTCCCTTTGTCCTTGTCATTTCTTTCACTCTTAACAATTGACATAGGCCGGGTCCGGTGGCTCACACTTGTAATCCCAGCACTTTTGGAGGCCAAGGCGGGTGGATCATTTAAGGTCGGGAGTTTGGGACCAGCCTGGCCAACATGGTGACACCCTGTCTCTATTAAAAATACAAAAATTCGATGGGCGTGGTGGCGGGTGCCTGTAATCCCAGCTACCTGGGAGGCTGAGGCAGGAGAATTGCTTGAACCCGGGAGACAGAAGTTGCAGTGAGCCGAGATCGCAACACTGCTCTCCACCTGGACGACAGAGTGAGAATCTGTCAAAAAAAATGAAAACAAAAACCAATTGACATTTATTATACATTTGCTGCGTGCTAAGCCCTGGTCTCAGTGCTTAATGTGTATTATCTCATTTAATCCTCACAGTAGCCCTGAGGGATAGGGTTAACCTTGGTGGCTGCTTATAAATGAGTTAACTCAGGTACAGAGACGCTGAGTCATCCTCCCCAGACCACACAGCCTGTCTATGGTGTAGTCATAGTTGGACTTGGGCACTCTGCCTCTGGGACCTGCATTCTCCAGAAACCACCACGCAACTGCCTGAACAGACAGGCCATGGAGGCTGAAGGGAGGTCTTTCCACAGCCACGGTGAGCCCCGACTAATAGCTGCTTTGAAAGCAGTTTCAGAATTGTCAGCCTGAACTCTGTATAGTCAAACTTCGGAATTTAATCACTTATTAGAGCACTGCAGGAGACCCACAGCTGTTAGTCTTCAGAGAATTTTGGGAGGACACAGAGGTTCATGCCTATCCTCAGCACCTGTAGTACCAGCTACTCAGGAGGCTGAGATGGGAGGATCACTGGAGGCCAGGAGTATGAGATAACAGTGAACTATGATGCACTCCAGCCTGGGCAACAGAACAAGACCCAGTCTCTAAAATAAAAATATGAATAATAATATGGTCCCATCTAGGTTAATTCAGGACTGTGTAATCCTGGAAACGCCAACCAAATTCTCTGAGCCTTAGTTTCTTTACCTATAAAATGGGCACGATCACAGCAGCATGCTTTAAGGTTATTGGGAGGCTCAAATAAAGTGGTAGAAGCCTGATAACTATTGTTCGGATGGCAAGAAACATGGGATGCTCTGGAAAGGCAATTTTTAATCCAGAGGAAGTGCAAAGACTAGAAGGTCAGCACCAACATGGAGGGTGTCTGGAGGACTTCCTGGGTCCCCTCCAGCCCCACCAGGTGGTTCAGTGTGTCCCTCTCCAGGAGTGGCCCTGAATTTCTTTCTGGGCTTTGAGTCTGTGGACTCTTGAAAATACCATTTAAAGTTCTGGTTCTAGGCTGGTTACAGTGGCTCATGCTTGTAATCCCAGCACTTTGGAAGGCCAAGGTGGGTGAATCACCTGAGGCCAAGAGTTCCAGAGCAGCCTGGCTAACATGGTGAAACCCCATCTCTACTAAAAATACAAAACTTAGCTGGGCATGGTGGCGGGCACCTGTAGTCCCAGCTACTCGAGAGGCTGAGGCAGGAGAATCGTGCCTCCAGCGGCATGATTCCTGAACCATCATTTCTAACCTTGTGGTGGCTAACTTTAATCCTTCTCCTACCCTCAAGGTCCTGGCAGACATTGATCTTTCTGTCATCATAGTTTTGCCTTTTCTTACATTTCATATTCCTGGAATCTTGCAGCTTTCTCTGTCTGGATGCTTTCACTTAGCGTGATGCTTTGAGATTCATTCCTGCTGTGTGTGTCAAGAGCTCAGTTCTTGTTATTGAGTAGGATTCTATTGTTTGAGTGTACCGCAGTTAATCCATGCACTGCTTGCAGGGCATTTGAATTGTTTCAAGTTTGGGGCGAGTATGATAAAGCTGTTAGGAGCGCATCACCGACAAGTTTCTGTGTGAACACATTTTGCATTTATCTCGGGTGAATACCTAGAAATGGGATGGCTGGGTCACACAGTGAGGCAGGAGAATCATTGCACATGCTTTCCAAAGGTTTAATTTTATAGGACATTGCACACTGCTTTCCAAAGTGGCTATGCCATGTCTAATGATCTTGTGATGGTTAATACTGAGTGTCAACTTGATTGGATTGAAGTATGCCGAGTGTTGTTCCTGGGTGTGTCTGTGAGGGTGTTGCCAAAGGAGATTAACATTTGAGTCAGTGGGCTGGGAAAGGCAGACCCACCTTTAATCTGGTGGTGGGGGGTTACCTACCGTCTAATCAGCTGCCAGCACAGTTAGAATATAAAGCAGGCAGAAAAACATGAAGAGACCAGGCTGTCCTAGCCTCCCAGCCTACATCTTTCTCCCGTGCTGGATGCTTCCTGCCCTCGAACATCGGACTCCAAGTTCTTCAGTTTTGGGACTCTGACTGGCTCTCCTTGCTCCTCAGCTTGCAGATGGCCTATTGTGGGAGCTTATGATTATGTGAGTTAATATGTAAGCCGGGCGCGGTGGCTCAAGCCTGTAATCCCAGCACTTTGGGAGGCCAAGGCGGGTGGATCACGAGGTCAAGAGATCAAGACCATCCTGGTCAACACGGTGAAACCCCGTCTCTACTAAAAATACAAAACATCAGCTGGGCATGGTGGTGCGTGCCTGTAATCCCAGCTACTCAGGAGGCTGAGGCAGGAGAATTGCCTGAACCCAGGAGGCGGAGGTTGCGGTGAGCCGAGATCGCACCATTGCACTCCAGCCTGGGTAACAAGAGCGAAACTCCGTCTCCAAAAAAAAAAAAAAAAAAAAATTTTAATAAACTCCCATGTATGTATATATATCCTATTAGCTCTGTCCCTCAAGAGAACTCTGACTAATACAGATCTTTAATCTTAAAAACCTCAGATACTCTGCCTAGTAGTAGCAGTGAGGAAAGATTCCCTTCTCGGTTTATAGGAGTAGGTAACCATAGTAATATCCTCTTGATGGAGAGAATGAAGTTGAGCATGTAACTCTCATGGCCTGGAGATCTTTCATCACTGCAATGTGAGAGGAAAGCTCTAAACTGGGTCATCCACCCTCACCCCTGTCTCTCACATTCCCTTGCCCTTCCAGGATTTTCTCATGTTGGGCCCCAGCCTGAGTGCCAAGAACAGAATCAGGTCAAGGCAGTCTATACATAATGTATGGATTGTCTGGGAATTAGGTTTCTACCTAAAGCAAAAAGCCCCAGTTGTCTGACTTTAAATTAACTATTCATTTGTTAGGCTACAGGATCCCCCATCAAACAATGGGCAAGTTATAATTCTGAATGGACCCAGCAGGCAAAGCGGGATCCCTTTCCCTAGCTGTGCAATTAACCAGAGGCAGTTCTCAGTTACCCAATCAGTGAATAGGCATTTGTTAAGCTGTACCAGGATAAGGCACACACAGAACCCTGACTGTGCTCCCCCAACCGCTCGGTGGGCATCAGCATTGCTCCGTGACAGATGATTAAACAGAAACTTGGAGATGGGAGTTAACCTGGTCAAGGCGACCCAGCAGACGCCAGAGTGGATGCCTGGGTCTTTCTGCTATGCTGCTCCTGTGTCCTAGAGAACCAAGTCTACCATGCACGAAACAAGGCAATCCAGTGTTGCACCCAGGACAATTCTGAAAAGAGCTGAGTAAACTGACCACCGCATAAGATGATGCTTTCCTCATAAAAAACACTTGTTTGAGTTGGGAGTTTGTTACTGATTAAGGTCTTGACACAGATGATAAAAATCTCATATAAATAAAGTTATTACAAATAGATACCCTTATAATACTTTGTTAGTAAAACTATGCTCAGTGTTTATGGGAAAGACCCGAAGACATGGTAGATATTAAATACACAAGCAGGCCTATTCCACTGCAAATTTTTTATACAACATGACAAACTTTACTAAAGTCAATTTAAAACCAATATGCTAACAATGGTGAACAACGAACTTTTCTTTTTCTTTTTGAGATGGAGTTTTTGCTCTTGTTGCCCCTTCTGGAGTGCAGTGGTGTAGTCTCAGCTCACTGCAACCTCTGCCTCCTGGGCTCAAGCGACTCCCCTGCCTCAGCCTTCCATGTAGCTGGGATTACAGGCACCCGCCACCATGCCCAGCTGATTTTATTTGTATTTTTAGTACAGATGGGGTTTCACCATGTTGGCCAGGCTAGTCTTGAACTCTTGACCTCAGGTGATCCACTGATCTCAGCTTCCCAAAGTGCTGGGACTAGTAGGTGTGAGCCACCGTGCCTGGCCTACCGAACATTTAATTAGAAATGCTTTTGTGTGTGTTTAGAAAAGCATTGGGGAAAAAAAATCAAATGGCTTTGGATTCTTGATAAAAGCTGGTCTGCAAAAGCTTCTTAAGCTGATAAGCAACTTCAGCAAAATCTCAGGATACCAAATCAATGCAAAAATCTAGCACTTCTATACACTGACAACAGGCAAGATGGAGCCAAATCATGAATGAAATCCCTTTCACAATTGCCACAAAAGGAATAAAATGCCTAGGAATACAGCTAACAAGGGAAATGAAGGACCTCTTCCAGGAAGACTACAAACCACTACTCAAGGAAATTAGAGATGACATAAACAAATGGAAAAACATTCTATGCTCATGGTTAGGAAGAATCAATATCATGAAAATGGCCATATTGCCCAAAGCAATTTATGTATTCAATGATATTCCATTAAACTACCATTGACATTCTTCACAGAATTAGAAAAAAACTATTTTAAAATTCACATGGAACCCAAATAGCCAAGACAATCCTAAGAAGAAAGAACAAAGCTGGAGGCATCACACTATCTGACTTCAAACTATACTACAGGGCTACTGTAACCAAAACAGCATGGTAATGGTACAAAAACAGACACATAGACCAATGGAACCGAACAGAGAGCCCAGAAATAAGACTTCACACCTACAATCATCTGATCCTTGAAAACCCGACAAAAACAAGCAATGGGGAAGAGATTCCCTATTTAATAAATGGTGCTGGGAGAACTGGCTAGCCAAATATAGAAAATTAAAACTGGACTCCTTCCTTACACCATATACACAAATTAACTCAATAGATTAAAGACAACTGTCAAACCCAAAACTATAAAAACCCTGGAAGAGGCCACTCATGGCGGCTCACGCCTGTAATCCTAGCACTTTGGGAGGCGGGCGGATTGCCTGAGCTCAGGAGTTCGAGACCACCCTGGGCAACATGGGGAAACCCTGCTTCTACTAAAATACAAATAATTAGCCGGGCGTGGTGGCCTGAGCCTGTAGTCCCAGCTACTCCGGAGACTGAGGCAGGAGAATTGTTTGAATCCGGGAGGCAGAGGTTGCAATGAGCTGAGATTGCACCACTGCACTCCAGCCTTGGTAACAGAGACTCCGTCTCAA
>NW_016107811.1:1042119-1043841 GCF_001604975.1 Cebus imitator | reverse complement strand
CTCTGAACTGTGGTCAGGTTCTGAAGTCTCTGTGTCCAGGGAATGCTTATTTACCTGACAGCTCACCTGGGCCCCAGAGGTGGTTTCTTTCCTGTCCAATGACAGGACAAGCTCTGGTTCAGGCCACCTTGTGAACTTCTCTGCCATTCAGTGAGTTGCGACCACATATCCAGTAATGTCTGAACCCAGCTCTGGGGAGGGAGGCCCTCTCAAAGTTTGCCCTACTGCAGGTAGTTTCTCTTAGCCCTATAGTTCTCTTGACATCTTGTAGTTACTGTTTAATCATCGATTAATTGATTAATATATATGTGTGTATATATATATATATGTGTTTTGTTTTGTTTCGTTTTGTTTTTTTGACAGAGTCTTGCTCTGTCGCCCAGGCTGGAGTGCAGTGGCATGATCTTGGCTCAATGCAACCTCTGCCTCCTGGGTTCAAGTGATTCTCCTGCCTCAGCCTCCCAAGTAACTAGGATTACAGGCACGCACCACCATGCCTGGCTAATTTTTTCTTTTTTTGTAATTTTATAGAGATAGGATGTTGTCATGTTGGCCAGGCTGGTCTTGAGCTACTGAACTGAAGTTATCCACTCACCTCGGCCTCCCAAAATGCTGGTGTGAGCCACCGTAGCTGGCCTCTTTATGTTAAATTTCATCTGTTTAAATCACTGTAGTTTCTGTCTCCTGATTGGACACGGATAGATACATTTGGAATACATAAGACACAGCACTTATGTTTTCCTAACCACACACTGAGTGGCAGAGGCTAACATAGCTCTGTATCTGTCAACACCCTGGCACCCAGAAGAAGCAAATGTTCATGCTGTCTGGGGTTTGCTTTTCTGCTTAGGTCCTTGGGACTCATTTATTCATTCAACAACGATTTGTTAAGCACCTGTTACATTTCAGTCATTGTTCTAGATAATGGGAATATAGCAATTAATGAAACAAAAGTCCTGCCTTGCATTTGCCCAGAAGGAAACCAGCCACCATGAATGAGAACAGATGACAAAACAAACAAACAAAAAAAAAAACGTTTAGAGTCCTAAGGTTTTTGGTTATTGAAATGTTCAAATAGCAGTTTTTAAATAACTAGGAAATGTTTAAGTAAATAAAACATGGTATCACAGAATAAGCAAGGGACAAAAAAGGCAATCAATAACACAGATGTGGACAAATTAGAATTTTCATATATTCCTGGTGGGATTATAAAATGGTGCAGCCCCTTTGGAAAACAGTCTGGCAGGTCCTAGAACTGTTAAGTACAGAGTTATTACAAGACCCAGCAATTCCACTTCTAGATATAGAACCAAGAGATCTAAAAACAAAGTCCACAGAAAAACTTACACATGAATGTTCATAGCATTATTCATAACAGCCAACAAGTGAGAACAACCCAAAATTCATCAACTGATAAATAAATAAGTTATGGTATACAAATTCAGTGAACTATTCATTCAGCTATAAGAAGGCACTAAGTACTGATGTAACATAGTTCAACCTGGAAACATTATGCTAAGTGAAAAAAGCTAGTCATAAAAGGCCATATGCTGTATTAGGCCATTTATATGAAATGTCCAGAATAGACAAATCTACAGAGACAGGAAGTAGACATAATGGGGATAGAAGGAATTTGATAGTGACAGCTAATGGAGACAGGATTCCTCTTTGGGTTGGTAGAAATGTTCTGGAATTAAATAGTGGTAATGACTTCACAGCTCC
>NW_016107811.1:1033043-1040304 GCF_001604975.1 Cebus imitator | reverse complement strand
TCAGTATGTAATGATAACGGAGTCAATTTAGCAAGAGGATATAACAATTATAAATATCTATGCACTCAACACTGGCACATATACCTAAGTATATTAAGTAAATATTAATAAACCTCAGGCAGAGCTAGATATGATACAATACAGCAGGGGACTTCATCACCCCTCTTTTCAGTAATAAACAGATTATCTACACAGAAAATCAACAAAGAAGCATCAAACTACACACTAGACCAAATAGGCCTAACTGACATTTCAGAACATTTCACCCAACTGCTGCAGAATATACACTCTTTTGGCAAATACATGTAACATTCTCCAAAATAGACCATATCTTAGGCCACAAAACAAGCCTGAACAAATTCAATAAAGTAGAAATTGTATCAGATATCTTTTCTGACCACAATGGAATAAAACTGGAAATCAGTAACAACAGGGATCTCAGAAACATAAATACATAGAAATTAAACAGCATGTTCCTGAACAACCAATGGGTCAATGAAGAAATTAAGGAGAAAATTTTCAAAATTTTTCCAACAAATAAAAATGGAAATATAACAAAATCTATGGGATATGGTAAAAACAGTACTATGAGGGAAGTTTATAGCAATAAATGCCTACATCAAAAAAACAGAAAGACTTCAAATAAACCACCTAACAATGCACCTCAAAGAACTAGAAAAGCAAGAACAAACCAAACTTATTGGAAGGAAATTGTTAGAATGAAAGAAATAATACGTATCAGAGTAGAAATAAATGAAGACTAAAAAAATGCAGATCAATGAAATGAAAATTGGTTTTTTGAAAAGATAAAAAAAATTAACAGACCATTAACTAGACTAAAAAAAAAAATTGAGAAGTCCTAAATAAATAAAATTAGAAATGAGCTGGGCACAGTGGGTCATGCCTGTAATCCTAGCACTTTGGGAGGCTGATGAGGGCAGGTCACTTAAGGTCAGGGGTTTGAGACCAGCCTGGCCAACATGGTGAAATGCCATCTCTACTAAAAATACAAAAATTAGCCAGGCGTGGTGGTGCCTGTAATCCCAGATACTCGGGAGACTGAGGCAGGAGAATCACTTGAAACCGGAAGGCAGAGTTTGCAATGAGCCGAGATCGTGCCATTGCAATCCAGCCTAGGGGGCAAGAGCAAAACTCTGTTTAAAAAAAAATAGAAATGAAAAACAGATAGTTGGGGCAAAGATTTTTTTGTGTAAGACCACAAAGGCACAGTCAACAAAACAAAAAATAGACAAATGGAATTCTATCAAGCTAAAAAGCTTCTGCACAGCAAAGGAAACAACGAAGAGAAGACAGCTCAAAGAATGGGAGAAAATATTTGCAAACTATTCATCTGACAAGGGGGATTAATAACCAGAATATATAAGGAGCTCCAACAACTTAATAGCAAAAACAACAACCAAAAAACCAAACAACAAAACAACAACAAAACCCATTCAATTTAAAAATGGGCAAAAGATCTGAATTGACATTTGTAAAAAGAAGACATACAAATGGCTGACAGGTATTTAAAAAAATGTTCAACATCACTAATCATCAGGAAAATGCAAATCAAAGCCACAATGACATATCATCTTATCACAGTTTGAATGACTTTTATCAAAAAGACAAACAATAACAGATGCTGGTAAGGTTGTGGAGAAAGGGGAATTATCAAACACTGTTGGTGGGAATGTAAATTAGTACAGCTGCTATGCAAAGCAGTATAGAGGTTCCTCAAAAAGCTAAAAATAGAACTACCATATGATCCAGCAATTCCACGTCTGGGTATATATCCAAAAGAAAGGAAATCAGTATATTGAAGAGAGATTTGCATTCCCGTGTTTACTGCAGCACTATTCGCAATAACCAAAATATGGAATCAACCTAAGTGCCCATCAACTGGATGCACGGATAAAGAAAATGTGATATAGATATACAATGGAATGCTGTTCAGCCATAAAAAAGAATGAAGGTGTCATTTGCAGCAACATAGCTAGAACTGGACGTCATTATGTTGAGTGAAATAAGCCAAGCACAGAAAGACAAATGTATCTCATGTTCTAACTCACATGTGGGAGCTAAAAAGTGAATCTTATAGAGAGTAGATTGGCAGTAGGGATGAGTGAGGGGATGGAGAGGTTGATTAATGGGTACAAATATACAGTTAGGTAGAAGAAAGAAGACCTGGTGTTTAATAGGGTTACTGTAGTTAACATTAATCTACTGGACATTTCAAAATAGCTAGAAGAGAATAATTCGAATGTTCCTAGCATAAAGAAAAGATAAATATCTATGGTGACAGCTATCCCAATTGCTCTGATTTGATTATACAAATGTACTAAATTATCACATGTACCCTGATAATATGTACATCTATTATATATCAATGAAAAATTTTAAAAAAAATTCCTACTAAAGAAAGCCCAAGTAGTCCAATAGCTATGGGAGAAATGGAATCAGTGGCTTAAAAAATATCAAGCCTAGATAGTTTTCACACAATTCCTATCAGATTTTTGTGGAACAAATTATACCAAACATCAGAGCTTATCCTACCCATCTCTACAGAAAATACAAAAATTAGCTGGGCATGGTGGTGCACACCTGTAATCTCAGCTACTTGAGAGGCTGAGGCAGGAGAATTGCTTGAGCCTGGGGGTTGGAGGTTGCAGTGAACCAAGACTGCCCCACTGCACTCCAGTCTGGGTGACAGAGTGAGACACTGTCTAAAAAAAAAAAACAAAAAATGCAGAATAAGGCAAAGATGTCTGCTATCACCCCTTCTGGTCAATAAGGCTAAGGGTAAGACAGAAAACAGTAGTGTCATTATTTGCAATATAATCGCATATATAGAAAACCTCACAAAAATGTACAGACAAATTATTAGAATTTATAAGAGCGTCCAGCAAGGTTAACTGCAAAAACACAAAACTGGAAGAAGGCATTTGTGACATATAGAATTGACAAAAAGTAAGAGCTAGCATGTGCATGTGTGTAAATGTCTGTGTGAATCTTAAAATATGAAAAAGACAAACCAGTAGGAAAATGGGCGAAATACATGAATAGGCACTTTACCAAAAAGGAAACATAAATTATCAACAAACATGAAAGGATGCTCAACCTCATTGACAATCAGGTAAATATAAATCAATTCCACACTAAGATAGCATTTTACTACAACTCTGTTGGCAAAAATTAACAAATTTAGTAACATCAATTGCTGGTGAAGATATGGATCAGTAGAGCCTCTTTTTTTTTTTTTTTTTTTAACCACCAATATTGTGTAAATTGGTACAATCTTGAAAACACTTTGGCAATATTTTGTAAAATTGAACTGGGTATATTGCAGGGAAATTGTTGCACATGCATAACAATATTTATTGCAGTACTATTTACCAAAAATTGGAGTCTACCAAATGTCTACTGATAGGAAAACGGAAAAATAGTGATATATTTACAGAGTGTATGTACTATAGCTACACACATCAACCTGGTCAAATATAATGTATGAAAAAGGCAAACTGTGGAAAACTAAATAAAGTCAAACTTGTATAAAGCTCAAACAAGTAAACTAAACAATATCTTATTTAGTGATATCTATGCCTATAATAAAATGACATATTTTTAAAAATCAAGAATATAGCCAATTCAAGCTAATATTACCTCTGATGAGGAGGTAGAGCAAGACAGAAAGGGGGAATACAGGTGGATGCATGCATAGGCAGTGTTCTAGTTCTAAAGTTGAATGGTGAGTTTCTAAGTCCTCATTTCATGTTGCATTTGTTCTTTTGATATATAAAATACTATAGTTTTCTTTGTTTTGTTTTTTGAGATGGAGTTTCACTCTTGTTGCTCAGGCTGGGGTGCAATGGTGTGATCTCAGCTCACTGCAACCTCTGCCTCCCTGGTTCAAGATTCTCCTGCCTCAGCCACCCAAGTAGCTGGGATTACAGGCACACACCACCACACCTGGCTAATTTTTGTATTTTTAGTAGAGATGGCGTTTCACCATGTTGGCCGGGCTGGTCTCGAACTCCTGACCTCAGGTGATTCTGTCTGTCTCGCCCTCCCAAAGTGCTGGGATTACAGATGTGAGCCACTGTGCCGGCCTCAGATACTATAGTTTTTTTGTTTGTTTGGTTGGTTTTGTTTTGAGATGGAGTCTCGCTCTGTTGCCCAGGCTGGGGTGCAGTGGTGCCATCTCAACTCACTGCAACCTCCACCTCCCAGGTTCAAGTGATTCTCCCGCCTCTGCCTCCCGAGTAGCTGGGGCTACAGGCGCGTGCCACCACGCCAGGATCATTTTTTGTATTTTTAGTAGAGCTGGGTTAGCCAGGATGGTCTTGATCTCCTGACCTCGTGATCCGCCCGCCTCGGCCTCCCAAAGTGCTTGGATGACAAGGGTGAGCCACCATACCTGGCCTATAGTTTAGAGAGCTGTAGTTTCCCTCTTTCACCACTACAGGGCAGGCTAGCACCTCAGTGAAATAAGGGCTGAATGGGAAAGGCTGGTGAAAACGGACTTGTACCTAATTGCAGTGTTAGAGACACTATGTTGCTCAGTCTGTTGTCCAGTTCCTGGCCCGAAGTAATCCTCCTTTTTCGACCTCCCAAAGTGCAAGAATTACAGGTATGAGCCACCACCCCCAGCCTTTCCTTCGACCCCTCGCCTTTTTTTTTTTTTTTTTTTTGAGACTGAGTCTTGCTCTGTCTCCCAGGCTGGAGTGCAGTGGTGTGATCTCGGCTCGCTGCAACCTCTGCCTCCCAGGTTCAAGCGATTCTCCTGCCTCAGCCTCCTAAGTAGCTTAGATTACAGGCGCACACCACTACTCCCAACTAAATTTTTGTATTTTTACAAATACAAAAGGCAGGGTTTTTCGCCACTTTGGCCAGGCTGGTTTCGAACTCCTGACCTCAAGTGATCTGCCTGCTTCGGCCTCCCAAAGTGCTAGAATTACAGGCGTGAGCCACCATACGCGGCCCTTTTTTACCTTTTTAAAATGTGGTTACTAGAAAATTTAAAATTACATATGTGGCTTGCATTGTATATCTATTGGGCAGCACTGCTCTAGACGTTATTGTGTATTACAGCACTCGTGTATCACAGTACTAGTTATTACAGTACCGTCTTTGCGATCCCTACACACAGGCCTGGCTTCGGGAGTGTGGCCAGTGCAGTCGCACAGGGCCCCCAGTTCAGAAGGGCCTCGCTCTTGGTTTAATGCTCTGCTCTCATTGCCTTGAAACGCTTTGAATTTGAGTTTTCTAAGCGAAGTCTCACAGGACAATGGAGCCTGCGCCAGGGGCTTGCACGCTAGGCTCAAGCCCGCCCCGCCTCCCTTCCTCCTGGGGATGGCTCCCACTGTCTCTGGCCCGGGCCTGCCTCTCGCTTGCGGCTTCTGCCCAGCAACGGCTGCCATTTTCCGCCCAGGCAGCGTCCTGGGAGCGGCTCTGGGGGGGTCAGGGTGCGCGTCCCACCGCGTCGTGGGGCGGGGTGTGGTGATGGCCACGCATCCTTCCCCGGGATTCCCCGGCCCACCTGGATCTAGGGACTGAGCGCGACTGACGCAGAGGCCGCAATACCGCTGGGGGCTGCCCGGTGCGGTGAGGTTGGGCCAAGGGTCCCCGGGAAGGAGAGACACCTGGCCTGACTTCTGCAGGCCTCTCCCCGCCAGGGAGCGCACGGCCGCGGCGCCCAAGGCCTGGCAGCAACGGAACGCACGCGGGCCTGCGCGCGCCCCAGAGTATCCGCGTGCTCGAGGGAGCGCGCCCGCCTCTGGCTCCGAGCTTGGGGGAGGGGCTGCGTGGGGGAGGGAGGATCCTGTTTTCCTGCTTCCAACCTTCCCGAGTCTTTGTTGTGCTGTTTGTCTCTTCTGGATAGTCAGAGCACCCTCTGGGGACAAGCCATAACATAGGAATTGTGTAACCCGGTGATTCCACATTGCATAATATGAAGATGAATGGCAAAATTCGGGCTAAGAATTTAAAATTGTATTTTTTCTTTACTTAGAAATTAAGTAGCATATAAAAAGCACAAGTCAGGAGAAGGCTAGAAGCGAGGTGAAAGCTTTTTCTTGCCTTTTGAATAAGGCATCCTCATTTTGCACTGGGCCCGCAAAGTTTGTAGCCAGTCCTGCTTCCGTAATCTTAAATTCCAGGCTCTGACCTCTGCTTTAGGGTTGTCCAGCACAAGTCCAGGAACTGTTTGATTCCAGTAAGACCTACAGTTAATTCATATTACCACCTTTTCTCTGACCTTCACCTCCTACATACATACACATATATACATATACATATGTTTATGTATATATATCCTGTCTTCCCTCCTTTCCCGGTTTAAATTACTGTTTTTTTTTGTTTTGTTTTGTTTTTTTGAGACGGAGTTTTGCTCTGTCGCCAGGTTGGAGTGCAGTGGCGACATCTCGGCTCACTGTAACTTCCGCCTCCCGGGTTCTAGGAATTCTCCTGCCTTTGCCTCCTAAGTAATTGGGACTACAGGCACGCACCACCACGCCTGGCTAATTTTTTGCATTTTGGTAGAGACAGGGTTTCACCATGTTGGCCAGGATGGTCTCTGTCTCCTGACCTCGTAATCCGCCTGCCTCAGCCTCCTAAAGTGCTGGGATTACAGGTGTGAGACACCGCGCCCAGCCCCAAATTTCATTGTCCACTATTATGGTCATTCTTTTTTTTTTTCTTTTTGTGGAGAATAGGATCTCACTATATGCCCAGGCAGGTCTCGAACTCCTGGGCTCAAGCTATCCTCCCGCCTCTGCCTCTCTAAGAGCTGGGATTACAGGCGTGAGCCACAGCGCCTGGCTATTATGGTCATTCTTGTGGATATATCCTGATCTCCCTTGCCCGGTCTCTGTTCGCAATACCCCTTTAGCCAACTCTAGGAAAACCCAACTCTCTGCTTTGTGCGGTCTCAGGCTCCACTAGGCAACCCTGGGTGCTTCACTCTGCAGTCTCCAAAGAGCAGCAAGAGGGGAAGCCCCAGTGTGCAAGAGCTCTTCATACCTCTGCTTTAAAGTCATACTCCCCGAGGTCCACTGGCCAGCACAAGTCACAGGGCCAAGCTCAGCCTCAAAGGGTGGAGAAATAGATTATTCTATCTCCCAATGAAAGAAGCTACAAAGTTACATTGTAAAGGGGCTCACGTACATAGATGGAGAAAATTTGTGACAATTTTTTGCCAGAGAAGTAGATTCCATCTCTCAATGAAAGAAGCTACAAAGTTACATTGTAAAGGGGCTCATGTACA
>NW_016107811.1:1030776-1031749 GCF_001604975.1 Cebus imitator | reverse complement strand
TGTGATAATTACATGATACTGTAAATGTACTGAATGTCACTGAATGGTATACTTCTAATGATTACAATGGCAGATTTTTTTTTTTTTTTTTTTTTTTTAATAAATATTTTTTTTTTTTTTTTTTTTTTTTGAGACAGAGTCTTTCTCTGTCGCCCAGGCTGGAGTGCAATGGCTCGATCTCGGCTCACTGCAACCTCCGCCTCCTGTGTTCAAGCAGTTCTCCTGCCTCAGCCTCCCAAGTAGCTGGGACTACAGGCGTGCGCGACCATGCCCAGCTAATTTTTGTATTTTTAGTAGACACAGGGTTTCACCATGTTGACCAGGATGGTCTTGATCTCTTGACCTCGTGATCCACCCGTCTTGGCCTCCCAAAGTGCTGTGGTTCTTTCTAAAATAAGGCTTGCTTCATGGGCATAAGCCTGGTGGATAAATACAGATGGTTCCCGACTTATGATGGTTTGACTTATGATTTTCCAACTTTGTAATGGTACAAAAGCAATACACATTCAGTAGAAACTGTACTTCAGGTTTTGAATTCTGTTCTTTTCCCAGCTATGGTACTGGCAATGTGGTAGGATACTCCCCCATGCTGGGCAGCATCAGCAAGCTGCAGCTCTCAGGCAGCCTCTCCATCATGAGGGTAGACACGTGATCTCTACGGTGAACTGTGCTGCCAGATGATTGTACGCACCTGTAGGCTAATGTCCGTATTCCGAGCATGGTTAAAGTAGGCTAGGCTAAGCTGTGATGTTCAGTAGGTTAGGTGTATTAAACGTATTTTCAACTTTCATATTTTCAGCTTACAATGGGTTTATTGGAACATAGTCCCATTCTAAGTTGAAGAGCATTTGTACTGTTTTTCAAGAAATTTTCATTCTGTAACTTTATTACAAGTCAACTACATTTTCAGTTAACTTCCTTTTTTTTTTTTTTTTTTGGGGGGACGGAGTTTCGCTCTTGTTACCCAGGCTGG
>NW_016107811.1:1025233-1026387 GCF_001604975.1 Cebus imitator | reverse complement strand
GGTTCAGGCAATTCTCCTGCCTCAGCCTCCTGAGTAGTTGGGATTACAGGCACGTGCCACCATGCCCAGCTGATTTTTTGTATTTTTAGTAGAGATGCTGTTTCACCGTGTTGACCAGGATGGTCTTGATCTCTTGACTTCGTGATCCACCCGCCTCGGCCTCCCAAAGTGCTGGGATTATAGGCATGAGCCACCACGCCCAGCCTCAGTTAACTTCTTTAGTGAAATATGATAAAATTAATTGTATATATTATGTCCCATGGAATCAGATATAGAGACATATAATAGCATAGTAATGTTAGACCCCATACTAGATTGTAAACTAGACTGTAAAGGTCATAAACTTGTATATCACCATTTAATTTACTTTTTCATCTTTTCTTTTCTTTGAGACAGGATCTCATCTGTCACCCAGGCTGGAGTGCAGTGGTGTGATCATGACCCACTGCAACCTCGACCTCCTGGGTTCAAGTGATCCTCCCACCTCAGCCTCCCAAGTAGCTGGGACTACAGGCACATGCCACCATGCCCAGTTAATTTTTTGTAAAGATAGAGTTTTGCCATGTTGATCTCCAACTCCTGGGCTCAAGCAACCCTCTGGCCTCGGCCTCCCAAAGTGTTGGGATTACAGGCATGAACTACCACACCTCGCCTTAATCTTCAAGGAAAGAAAGAAAGATTGTTTTAAAATGCAAAGAAAGAGATACTCTAAAATTTATTCTTGAATAGGTAGGACATGCACACAATACATTAGTTTCCCATTATCTGTGATTTCACTTTCAGTGGTTTTGGTTACCTGCAGTCAATTGCCATCTGAAACTATTAAATGGAAATTTCCGGAAATAAGATTCATAAGTTTAAATTTTGTGCCATTCCGAATAGGATGAGGAAATCTCTTACCGTCCTGCTCTGTCTGCCTGGGATGTGAATCTTTGTCCAGAGTATCCATGCCGTGTATGTTACCAGCCTGCTTGCCATTTGGTAGCCATTTTGTTTTGAGATGAGCAAACATACTATACATAGGATTCAGTACTATCCAAGGCTTCAAGCATCCACTGGGGGTTTTGAAATATATCCCCCAAGGATAAGGGGGGGGCTTCTCTATACAATGTAAAAGGCACACGTCTATGACAAACAGTTTGGTGGCTTTCTAC
>NW_016107811.1:1022814-1024143 GCF_001604975.1 Cebus imitator | reverse complement strand
GTCTCAAAAAAAAAAAAAGAAAGAAAGAAAGAAAGAAAATATTATGCTAAATGAAGGAAGCCAGACACAAAAGAGCACACAATGTATGATTCCATTTATATGCAATATACTATCCAGAACAGGCAAATCATAGAGACATAAAGCAGATTAGTGGTTTCCAGTGGCTGGGAGGCAGAGGAGTGACTGCTTTATAGGTACAGTGTTTCTGTTTGAGGTGATGAAAGTGTTCTGGAGCTAGATAATTGTGATAATTACATGATACTGTAAATGTACTGAATGTCACTGAATGGTATACTTCTAATGATTACAATGGCAGATTTTTTTTTTTTTTTTTTTTTGAGACAGAGTCTTTCTCTGTCGCCCAGGCTGGAATGCAGTGATGTGATCTCGGCTCACTGCAATCTCCACCTCCCGGGTTCAAGCAATTCTCCTGCCTGCCTCAGCTCCCTGAGTAGCTGGGACTACAGACACATGCCACCATGCCCAGCTAATTTTTTGTATTTTTAGTAGAGACTGCATTTCACCATGTTGGCCAGAATAGTCTTGATCTTCTGACCTCGTGAATTGCCCACCTCGGCCTCCCAAAGTGCTGGGATTACAGGCATGAGCCGCTGCACCTGGCCCACTGGTAAATTTTATGTTATATGTATTGTACCACAAAAAGAAGCCTGAAAAGGGGTACACAAGAATAGACTAAAAACTGAGAGGCTGACTTGGGGTTCACTGCGTATGAGTTAGCCCTGCTCTGCAAAGAGCAGTACCATTCAATAAAATATTGCTTTCTATACATATATATGTAAAACACACACACACACACACACACACACACAAAATGAAAAAGCAAAAACTTTGAGTCTTCCCCACATCCCTGTCTTCCAGGACCTAATTTCTCTCCCCGGAAGTCACTCCTACTGTCAGTTTATTCTGTATTTGTACTGACAAATTCTGTGCATCTATGAACACATATATTTAGTTTAATCATATTTTCATATAATTGTAAAATATGATAGCATGATGTGCATACTGTTTTTTTTTTCTCTTTTGTTCCCCCATTCCTCAGTATGGAGATTCCTCCCTCTCGCTACCAACACAGAGCTGACCCATTCTTTTACATAATTATTCAATGTTCCTTTGTTTGAAAGTTTTAAAATTTATCTTCTTTTGATAGAAATTTCGGTGGTAGGCCGGGCGCGGTGGCTCAAGCCTGTAATCCCACCACTTTGGGAGGCTGAGGCGGGTGGATCACGAGGTCAAGAGATCGAGACCATCCTGGTCAACATGGTGAAACCCCGTCTCTACTAAAAATACAAAAATTAGCTGGGCGTGGTG
>NW_016107811.1:1020938-1022167 GCF_001604975.1 Cebus imitator | reverse complement strand
ACAACCCAGAGGCCAAATCTGGTCCCCCATTTGTTTCTGTCTGACCTGAAAGTTAAGAATAATTTTTTATTTTTAAATGATTGAAAAAAGTTTCAATTTTTTTTTCTTTTCTTTTTTTTTGGTGAGACAGGGTCTGGCTTTGTCGCTCAGGTGGGAGTGCAATGGGACGATCTTGGCTCATTGCAACCTCCACCTCCTAGGCTCAAACAATCCTCCTACCTCAGCCTCCCAAGTAGCTGGGAGTACAGGCACTCCCCATCATGCCTCGATAATTTTTGTATCTTTTGTAGAGATGGGGTTTCATCACGTTGCTCTGGCTGGTCTCAAATTCCTCAACTCTAGTGATCTCAAAGTGCTGGGATTACAGGCATGCACCACTTCACCCCATACCCCACTTTTCACATATATGAATGTATCTATAGGAGAAATTTTTAAAAGCAAAGCTGTTAGGTCAAAGGAAATGTGCATTTCATAATTTGATAAATATTACCAAATTGCTCTGCATAGAAGCTGAGTCACTTTACACAGTTTGACCAACACTGTGTTTTCAAACTTTTTGATCTTTGACAATGTGATAGATTTTTTTATAAATGGTATTACCATCAGTAAGAATAAACTAAAACATATAAAGTATGTTTAAATCCAGGAGTTTGTAATGGTAACCTCCAAACTAAAAACAAGCCCAAAAAACTTCACTGCTGACTTCTGGAAGATGCTAGGGAAATAATTCACTATTTTGAACACAAACAAACTGGAAAGCAAAAGGGAAGAATCAAGTATAACCTGTCTTTTCTATGTAAATTGTATCTCAGGATAGCCAATAACACAGAGAGAAAGCTGCTCTGTGTAAAAGTTATTTATTTATATTTATTTTATTTTTGAGACAGAGTCCCACACTGTTGCCCAGGCTGGAGTGCAGTGGCACCATCTCAGCTCAGTGCAAACTCCTCTTCCTGGGTTCAAGCGATTCTCATGTCTTTGCCTCCCGAATAGCTGGGATTACAGGCATGCACCACCACACCTGTCTAATCTTTGTGTTTTTAGTAGGGATGGAGTTTCGCCATGTTAGCTAGGCTGGCCTCGAACTCATGACCTCAGGAGATCTGCCCACCTCAGTTTCCCAAAGTGCTGGGATTACAGGCAGGAGCCACTGTGCCTGGCCCCAGTTATTAAAAAAAGACAGAATAATCCAATCCTTAAGGAAAGCAATAATCACCAAGGGTTGCAAA
>NW_016107811.1:1016132-1017793 GCF_001604975.1 Cebus imitator | reverse complement strand
GAGAAAGTGAGAAAAAGACAACTAGATGTCCTACACCTCCTAATAGAAGAACACAGCACTGCCTTTGAACTGTCTTGCCTGAAAACCTGAACCAGATCAAGTCACTAAATCTAACTGCCAAATACCAATTTACGGAAAATATAGAGATAAGAAGAACATGTTAAACAACATACCAGTGTTGCAGTCAGCAGAATCCAGACTGTAGAAAACAGTCTTTCCTGGACAAAGGACCTGGTTTTTTAAATAAATAAATTAAAAAGAAAAAAAGTGAATAGAGAGGGAATTTCTAAATTACAGCAAATTTGGGAACCCAGCAACCAAATGCAATCTATGGACCTTATTTAGATCCCAGTTCAAGCAAAAATAGCACAAGCTATCATTTATGAAACAGAAATTTGAACCTGATTGAATATTTACAAATATTAAAGAGTTATGGTTAATTTTTTAGACAAAATGATGGTATTTTGGAATACCGGCTAGGTATTTCAGACGATATTTTGCTTAGATATGATATTTTGGTTATATATTGTTGAATGATATATACCAAAATAATTATTGATGAAATACTGCAATGTCTGGAATTTGCTTCAAAATAATAGAATGGGAGTGTGTGTAGGATGGGGTATGGCTGAACCATGACTGACTATGAGTTTATGATTGCCGAATCTGGGTGATGTGTACTCTACGATTTTCTCTTCTGTTGTATATGTTTGAATGTTTCCAAATAAAAAAAATTCACTTCCAAAAAAAGGGAGTGATGGAGAGGAGAGTAATTGGAAACAATGAGTCCAGACAGCCCTCTTTAGGAATTTTGATAATAAAACAAGGAGGGAAAAAAGGCCGCTAGCTAGCAGGATCAACAGAAAGGTGTATTTTAAGAAATTTAATTATTCAAGTATTGCAATGGGTGGAAAATGCACAGCACAATGAATGATCAATAAGTGAACATCCCTAAATATGAAAGAAAAGTCACCTTATTGGATTTTTTTGGTTAACATTTTTGTTGAAGTATAACTTACATACAGTGAAGTGCATAAACATTAAGTATACTAAACTTGATGGATTTCAACAATTACTTATCTGCATGGAACCAACACCCTAAGTCAAGAATAGAGCTGTAAATCACTGTGGTGTCTGCAGGGGTTAAAAAAAAAGAATGCCACTACACTATGGGTACTCTCAGCTACTTGGGAGGCTGAGGCTGGAGGATCACTCGAAACCAGGAGTTTGAGGCTGCAGTGAGCTATGAATGTGGCACTGCGTTCCAGCCTAGGTGATAGAGTGAGATCCGGTCTTTAAAAAAACAAAACTAAACAACAACAAAGAAAACCAGAAAACATTTCCAGAATGCTAAAAGCTTCTTCCTTATCTCCTTCCAGTCAACCAGTCAATACTCCCTGCAAAAGGTAAACTCTCTGGCCTTCTTTTTGAGCTTTACATCAATGGAATCAGTACAGTAGTGACTCTTGTGCGTCTGGCTTATTCTGCTCAACACAGTGTCTGGACATTCATCATGTTGTTGCATGTAAAGAGCATTCATTCTCTCTTTTGCATATAAAAATATGTCATAGTAGAACATTCTGATGTATGAACATAACCACAATTTATCCGTTCTTACTGCTCATGGATATTTGAGTTTTTCCGGTTTTTTTTTTTTTTTT
>NW_016107811.1:1002255-1014734 GCF_001604975.1 Cebus imitator | reverse complement strand
GCTCACTGCCACCTCTGCCTCCCGGGTAACAGAAAAACCTGTTGATCAAGCAAAGTAAGTCTGAGTACTTATTTTAATGCTTACTTTTAAAGCAAGTAGGTAGGGCATCAGTCATATTAGCCTTACTGAAGAAAGGAAGAACACTACCTCTGTAGAGAATCAGTAGTATGTGAGAAAGATATTTCAAGGAAGGATATTTATAGAATTTGGGGGTCTGAACTCAAACAGTTTAAGATGGTCTTACAAAGAAAGAAACTGATGGGAATTCGGCACAATTTTTTTTTTCTTTTTAAGACAGAGTCTCATTCTGTCACCCAGGTGCACTGCAACCTCCACCTCCCAGGCTCGAGCAATTCTCCTGCCTCAGCCTCCCAAGTAGCTGGGACTGCAGGCACCCACCACCACACCCAGCTAATTTTTTTTTTGTATTTTTAGTAGAGATGGGGTTTCACTATGTTGGCCAGGCTGGTATCAAACTCCTGGCCTTGTGATCCACCCACCTCAGGCTCCCAAAGTGCTGGGATTACAGGTGTGAGCCACCGTGCCTGGATGAGCACAGCTGACAACATTTAGGAGAGTTAGGATTAGTAGATACAGAGAAGTAAAGGTCTTCATGCAAGCCTTGATAAATCAACTGTAATGTAAGTGAGCTTTTTGCCTATTTGAGCAGTCTCTTATCCTAACAGGAGAGTTCTTTGGCCAGATGAGCAAACTATTTTCCCCAGTATGTTAATTTCTTGAAGCAAACAATAAATGTATTTGTTGGTTTACCACCTTATCTTCCTGGGCAAAAATTTCCTAGAAGACTTGTATCATGTTGACCCAAGTGGTCTTAGTCCTCGTTAAACAAGACCAGCTTCTTAGCCTGAAATCCCGTCTCATAAAAGTGGAGGACTATTTTTGCTGTCTGTTCCTTTTGTACTGTGAATTTACTGCGGGTAGGGCATAAGTCTTACACTCCTGGATGTGGGGTTTATTTTTACATATTTATAGCCAAATGTATAATAATTATTATTTATAATATTTGCTTTCATTTTCTGTTTTTTAAAAACTTAATAGTACAACACAATCATTTTCCCATTATATATTATACAATGTTTGTAAAAACTATTTTGATGGTTCTGTTGAGATTGTTGAAATTATATCATTAGCTAGATTCCAAGAAATTGAATCACTAAGACAAAAGGTATAAATCTTTCTAGAACCTTCATAAATATTATCAATTGCTTTCCTAAGTAATTTTCCAATTTCCATACCTTTCAGCCAAATATGAGAGGTCCTATTTTACTAAACTCTCCATAACACTGGATGTTAATATTTTAAAAAATACTTGCTAATTTGCTAGTGCTGCTGCTATCTTGTTATATGGATTTATATTTGTTTGATTCCTAAAAATGCTCAGACTATTTTCATACACGTGTTTGCTGGTTCTATAAATTCTTAAATTATTTGCTGTATTTTTCAAAATGGTACTTAGGTCATCAGGCATATAAAATTAATTAATCACACTTTTCAGTTTATAGTTTATTGTCCTCACAGGTTAGTACAATTACTCTCTTGAAAATGTTCTTTTTCACCCTTCTTCTCTGATTCCTACCATACACATCCATCATTATTATTATTATTATTATTGTTGTTGTCGTTATTATTTTGAGATGGAGTCTTGCTCTGTCTCCCAGGCTGGAGTTCAGTGGCATGATCATGGCTCACTGCAACCTCCACCTCCCAGGTTCAAGCAAATTCTCCTGCCCCAGCTTCCCAAGTAGCTGGGATTACAGGTGCTCACCACGATGACTGGCTAATTCTTTTGTATTTTTAGTAGAGTCAGGGTTTCACCATGTGGGCCAGGGTGGTCTCGAACTTCCAACCTCAAGTAATTCATCTGCCTGAGCCTCCCAAAGTGCTGGGATTATAGGTGTGCACCACTGCGCCCGGTCCATACGTACCCATTCTAAAGCATTTGTTATACATACTTAAATATGCACATATCCTTAGAAAACATGTTACATTGTGTGTGTATATGCCAATTAATAAATAGAATCTAGTTATAAATCTCATTGTTTCCCCACTTTTGCACTTAACCCTATGTTTTGAGGCCTATCAATGGTGTTTTATGCATATCTATTCCATCACTTCTTTCCCAGCATTGTATTTCACAGCATACTACATATTAGTTGCAGTAACACTAGTTGCTGTGATAAACAAACTCCAAAGCACATAACGCTAAACACAACTGAAGGTTATTTCTTGCTCTTAAAATCCAAAAAAATGGCTATTCCTCATTGGTATGCAGGTTTCCTCCACAGCGGTGATTTAGAGAACCCCTCTGTCTCTATCCTGTGGCTCTGCCTTCTTCAACACAGCTTCCAAGATGGTTGCACCCACCTGCATTGCACTGGCAGCAGGTGAAAGGCATAAATATCTTGTGTGAGAGGTTTTCGTGGGCGTGGAATAGCAACATCATTTCCATTCATATTCTTTGATTAGACCTCAGTCAAATGGCTGTGCCTAACTGCCATGAAGACTGGACAGTGTAGTCTATCTGTGTGTCTTGGAAGAAAATGAGATAGATTTGGTGAGCCACTAACCAATCTTGCCAGAGTGAGCATCCATCATATGTTTCTCAATTTGTGATAATGGACACCTAGGTTGCCCTCACTTTCCCATCACTTTGATAAAGCCATGTGGAAGGTCCTTGTACATTTCCTCCTAAAAACCTTTGTGAGTTCTCTGTGATAAATACTAACACTCTTATTTGGTTTCACCTATCTATTTTTTGCCATTCTGACGTCCAAGTTTAAAAAGTGGTATCTTGTGATTGCATTCCTCTGATTACTAATAAATTTGAGCATCTCTTCTATTTTGGGCTTCTGCTTCTGTGAATAGCTTGTTGTTTTTCTATGCCGTTCTTTTGCAGGGTTTCCTGTGGCATTTTCTTTCTTACTGATTTGCATGAGTTTTTATATAACCTAGAAGATAATCACTCTTTTGTTTTAGATACTATAAATAGTCTCTCTAAATCAGACAGCTGCTTTTAACTTGATCTGCATTAAACAGAAATCCTTAATAGTGACATAATCAAATCCTTCAAATTTTGGGCTTATTATATTTTCTTGGGTTTTTTTTTTTTTTGAAGTATTTTCCTATTTTAGGTCACAGAGATAATTTCCTGTATTTTCTTCTTTTATGTTACCATTTCTTTTGTTTACATTTCAAATACAGTATAAAACAAAGATTTATTTCTCTGCATATAATAAACTAGTTTTCCTAAAATCATCTCTAAATAGTCTATCATTTTTCTCTGATTTCCGATTTATCATCCATAAATTTTTCTTGCACACATGGTTTTATTTCAGAGCTCTCTTGTTTGTCCATTAGTGTGTCTATTCGTGTGTCATTATAATACAGTTTTGTTTCTATGGCTTTGCAGTATGTTTTATTACACACATGACAGGCTGGATTATGTCAAACTAACCCTACTGCTGAGAGCAACAATAAACATTCGGCGGGGGGGTGGGGGAAATTAACTAAAAAGCTCACAGAAGCTCACAGAGCAACCAAAAGCGGCTAAGACTTCAGAAGCCAAGATCTGGAGCTCACTAAGGAATCCTCATATTGACTTTCACTTTTCTCGAGCGGTATTCTCTAATTTCTGAAACGGGGAAGAGAGGTTGAGCAAAAAGTGATGAATGGCTGGGAAGAAAGATGCTGGCATTCGGGGCTACCACAGCAATGGACACATTAAGGGTCAAGATCCCAAAGAGGAAGAAGCCACAGAAAAGAAAGCCTAAATTTGTGAGCAATTTTCCTGCAAGGCATTTGCCAGTTCCTAAATCACAGCTGTGTGGGACATAGCTGAGAAACCAAGCAGAAATTAAGGCCAACCTAGAATTCTGTACCCATAGGAATATCCTTCAGAAATGAAGATGCAATAAAAATGTTTCAAATGAACAGAAACTTAAAGAAACTTCAGAAAAAGAAAAAAAAGAGTATCTGTGAATAATACACTTGCAGTAAAATAAATACCAAAGGGAATCCTTCAGGCAGAAGAAAAATCATTGCAAATAGAATTCATGACAAACTAATGAGAAGTGGAAAGTTAATTAATACAAAAGAAAAAAAAAAGGGCCAGGTGTGGTGGCTCATGCCTATAATCCCAGCACTTTGGGAGGCCGAGGCAGGTGGATCACGAGGTCAAGAGATCGAGACCATCCTGGTCAACCAGGTGAAACCCCGTCTCTACTAAAAATACAAAAATTAGCTAGGCATGGTGGCGCGCGCCTGTAGTCCCAGCTACTCAGGAGGCTGAGGCAGGAGAGTTGCTTGAACCCAGGAGGCGGAAGTTGCAGTGAGCCGAGATCGCGCCATTGCACTCCAGCCTCGGTAACAAGAACAAAATTCCCTCTCAAAAAAAAAGAAAAAAGAAAAAAAGAACAAATGAGATAAATAGTAAGATGATAGCCTTAAGCCAAATTTTATCAGTAATCACATTACATATAAATGGCTAAATAGTTCAATTAAAAGGCTAAGATTGTCTGGGCCCTGTGGCTCAGGCCTATAATCCCAACACTTTGGGAGGGCAAAACAGGTGGATTGCTTGAGCCCAGGAGATCCAGACTAGCCTAGGCAACATGGTGAAACTCAATCTCTATAAAAAATACAAAAACTAGCCTGGCGTAGCAGCACATGCCTGCAGTCTCAGCTACTCCAGAGACTGAGATGGGAGAATCACCTGAGCCCAGCAAGTTAAGGCTGCAGTGAGCCGTGAATGCACCACTGCACATCAGTTTGGGTGACAGAATGAGACCCTGTTGCAAAAAAAAATAAAATAATATGAAAAAGAGTACATGCAGAAAATACACACTCAATATGGATATATTATGATTTGTGTGTACATGAAATGTGTATTTAAAGCAAATATATTCTGCCTACAAAAGACATATTTTGAATTTGAAGACATGGAAAGTTTGAAAGCAAAAGAATGTAAGACAAATGCTTGAAGAAAACTAATATAGCTTTACTAATATAAAACCAAGTAAACTTTAAAGGAATAAATATTAATAGAGATAAAGAGAAACACTTCTCATAGTAAATGGTTAATTTCAACAGGAAGAAGTAACCATAATTTCATATGAGATACTAACATAGCCTTAAAATATATCATGTAAAAGTGGACAGATGTAATTAAGAAATGGACAAATCCACAATCACAGTTGAAAATTTTAACTTTATCAGTAACTGGTAGTATAAGCACAAAAATATAAGGATATGAAATATTTGAGTAATGGAGTTACATTGACCTGACAAAATTAAAACACTACACTCAACAAGAACAGAAAGCACATTCTTCTCAAGTACACATTGGACATTTCCTCCAGATAAATCACATGCTGAGACATAATCAAACTTCAATAAATATTAAAGGAATGAAATTCCACAGATTATGTTATTTGACTGTGGAACTAAGCCAAACATCTATCATATGTAGATAATAATACAACCCCCAACCACTTTGAAATTAGGTAGGACATCTAAATAACTTATGAATAAAAAAAAAATGACACGAGAATTAGAAAATATTTTTAACTGAATAATAATAAAAACACAACATACCAAAACTTGCAGGATAATTACAACTAAAAGTTCTCAAATCCAAATCTATTGCTTCAAAATTATTCAGATCATAACTTCATTTGTTCTTGTCTAAATACTTTTTTGATTTCCTATATCACCAACCCTAGCAAAATTAAAAGGCAGGATAAGAGAAAAACCACTTATGAAAACAAAGATAAGGTGGGAGAACAAAACTAAGGAAAAAACAAAGAAACTGTGGCTTGACATATTTGAAAGGTTTGCATCATCTTGGTGTATTTGCTGTGTAAATAAGTATGTTAGAGAAGTTGATGCAATTTCTTAATTTGATTCTTGTAATAAGCATATATAATTTTATTTTTAAACTGTAGGATGTCAACCAGACAGTGATTAGAGGAAAATGTATGGCCTTAAATGTGTATTTGGAAATGAAAAAAAAAAAAAGATTAAAAATTGGCTGGGCATGGTGGCTCATGCCTGTAATCCCAGCACTTTGGAAAGCAGAGGCAGACGGATCACTTGAGGTTAGGAGTTCGAAACCAGCCTGGCCAACATGGTGAAATCCTGTCTCTACTAAAAATACAAAAATTAGCCAGACGTGGTGGTGCATGCTTGTAATTCCAGCTACTTGGGAGGCTGAACCAGGGAGGAGGAGATTGAAGTGAGCCAAGGTTGCACCACTGCACTCGAGCCTGGGTGACAGAGCCAGACTCTGTCTCAAAAAATAAAAAAAAGATTAAGAATTGAAAAAGAGGAATCTAAAAGGAACAACAAATTAGGATCAAATAAAGAAAAATCAAAGAAGTAGTAAAAAGCAAAAATCTGGGCCAGGCGCGGTGGCTCACACCTGTAATCCCAGCACTTTGGGAGGCCAAGGCGGGTGGATCACGAGGTCAAGAGATCGAGACCATCCTGGTCAACATGGTGAAACCCCGTCTCTACTAAAAATACAAAAATTAGCTGGGCATGGTGGCGCATGCCTGTAGTCCCAGCTACTCGGGAGGCTGAGGCAGGAGAATTGCCTGAACCCAGGAGGCAGAGGTTGCGGTGAGCCGAGATTGCGCCATTGCACTCCAGCCTGGGTAATGAGCAAAACTCCGACTCAAAAAAAAAAAATAAATAAAAAGGCAAAAATCTGTGAAATAGAAAAAAAACTTGCAATATGGAAAATAAATCCAAACATTCATTCTTTGAAAAAGTTAAAAAACATTGATAGGGCAGGTACAGTGGCTCATGCCTGTAATCCTAGCACTTTGGGAGGCTGGAGTGGGAGGAGGCTGCAGTGAGCTGTGATCGCTTCACTGTAGTTAAGCTTGGGTGACAGAGTGAGACCTTATTAAAAAAAAAAAATTGATAAATGGTAGTAAGACTAATTAAGAAAAACAAAGACAGAATATGCATTACCAGTATCAGGAATGAAAAAAAGCAAGCTATGAAAACAGATGCTACAAATATTAAAATGATAAAAAGATATTATAAAAAATATATGCTAATAAATTTGAAAATTTGAAGTGAATAAATTCTTTGAGAAACCCCATTTACCAAAACAAACATAAGAAAAAGTACAAAATGTACATATACCTACACCTATTTTTAAAACTTTAATCCATAATTAGAAACCTCCCCTCAAAGAAAACACTAGCAGAGAAAAAAGGGAAAAATTCCTCAACTTTCAGGCCAGCATAACATTGATATCAAGATGTAATAAGGTTATTACAAAAAGAACTTACAGACTAATGTTTCTAATAAACAATAGAAGAAGGGTGGGTGTAATGGCTCACGCCTGTTATCCCAGCACTTTGGAAGGCTGAGGCAGGCAGATCACCTGAGGTCAGGAGTTCGAGACCAGTCTGGCCAACATAGTAAAAATCTGTCTACTTAACTAAAATTATAAAAATTAGCTGGGCATAGGGGCACGTGCCTGTAATCCCAGCTACTCAGGAGGCTGAGGCAGGACAATCGCTTGATCCTGGGAGGTGGAGGTTGCAGTGAGCCAAGATGGCACCACTGCATTCCAGCCTGGGTGACAGAGTGAGACTCCATCTCAGAAAAAAAAAAATTTTTTTTTTATCCAACTCCATTACTCAGGAAACCTCTTCAGAGCTCCCCTTGTCTGGAGGGCCCCTGACCCCAACTCTAGGAGGCCAGAGCTTGGATCTCAGTTGTATGAACTGGAGCTGGTTACTTAATCTCTTTGTGCCCACTTTTCTTCATCTGTAACATGAGACCTTGTAACCTAACTCACTGGCTCACAAGCTCAAAACAGAGTGAGAAGAACATTCAAACACATTGCCAGGGGAGTGTAAACTGGATGTATTTTCTGGAAAGTAATTTGGCTAGATATATTCAGAAATATTCAAATCCTGTGAGCTGGTAATTCCATTACTAGAAATTTATTATTGGCACATAACCAGATATACAGACAAAAATGCAAGGAAAAAGATGTTTGTGGCACTATTATTTTAATAGCAATATTTTGGTAAACATCTTGAAAGTCCAACAATCAGAGCATGGCCACCAAAACTGTGACACATCTATTCTGATAAATGCAGCCATTATGAATTGCTATAGCAGAATGTTTGGTAACATTGAAAAATGCCCATGACTTTGTTAAATTAAAACAAAACAAAAAAACAATTCAGAACTCTTTGTGTGGTATGGCTCCAATTTTGTTTCATGAACTATATATGTCTATGGGCTTAGAAAAAAAACTAGTTGAAAATTTACTGAAAATCTTATTGCTATTGGTATAATTCTATATATATTTAAAATTGACATTTGAAAAATTTTCCCAGCATTCCTCATAAGCATGTGTTGCTTTGTAATAAGAGAAGCAAATATTTTAAAAGTAACCCAAATTAAAACTATTTGTGGAAAACTGCTTTGAAAATCATTGTGGTACACAAATGTGAGATATTATAAGTGCATATCTGGGGCTTTAGAAGCACAGACAGATTCCTGCTGAAATCAATACATTTAACTGCAAGGAAGATAAATGGGTGAGTGGGTGGCCATGCTGAGCACAGCTCCTAAGGCATGCGCTCCCCCTGCCTGCCCCGCCCCTGCAGCCTAGCAGCGACCAGTCCTGCCAGCTCTAAGCCCTGCTTGTTTTTCTGTTCCCCCTGGATCCACCACCCAGCCCTCCTTCTGGTAGGTAAGAACGAGACTGTCTGGTCTTGTCTGCTGGGTGAATCATGCCTCAGAAATAGGAAGTGGCCTCAGGGCCAGCAGGGCCTGTCTCCATAGAAGAGCTGGGACTAGCCTCATATGTGACGTCAGCTGAGTGCTGAGGGTTTCACTGCAGTTTCCGGGCTAGATGGCAGGCGTGGGTGTGGCCATGTTTCTGGGCTTCTGGGCCAGGTCCTGATGGAATGCTAAAGTGATACGACCAGGCACAGGTGAGGAGAAGGCTGCTTCTCCTGTGGTATGATTAGAGGGCATCCTTAGGTCTCTCTGGCGCTGACTCACTCTCCTCCCATCCTGAAATCACAATTATAAGAACTCCTTTGCCAGGGAAGACAACTGAAAGGAGCGGACATGGAGGCTCCTGCTGAAATGCATGTGGATCACACAGGGCAGCCCCATCTTAGTATTAGCACCAGGCTCTGGAAACAGTTGAGCTTAGGTTTGGACCCCAACTCCACTACTGCTTGGGGATGTCCCTTGGTGTCTCTGATGACAAAAGGCACTTACATATGCCAAGCATATGTCAGGTACAATTCTAAGTGACCTTCTTCTATTAACTCACAACAACCTTATTAGGAAGATACTCATAATCGCACCCATATTGCAGAGGAGGAAATTGAGGCACAGGGTGGTGAATTAACTTGCTCACGGTCTCACTGGATCAGCACTAGGATGAGTCCACACCCAGTGTGGCTCTTATGCTTTTAATAACCAGGTTTGGGAATCTTATTGGTATCAGATGGGATAATAATAGAAACTATGACTTATTAGGGGCTTACTCACTGTACTAATTGCTATATAGGAATTTTCCCAATGCGAGGATGAGGCAAGGACTATTGTTAGGTGCTCACATCACCCTGGCAGGGCAGCTAACTGTATACAAGGCCCTCTGTGAAGGGCTGGGCCTTCAGGAGATTGCTATGGCATAAGGAGTTAAAACGTGTCCATAACAACTGTGATTCATGGTAGAATCATAGCTTGATGGAGCTGGAAGAAAGCTTAAAGGTCATCTGGTTGATACTCATTTTTACTGATGACAAGAACCAGAGTGTGTGTGGGAGGGTGGTGGGGAGGTTTATTCCCACAGAGTTTTGGGAGATTTAGCGAGATGATAACAACAGCCAGCACTTGCTGAGTTAGGGTGCTGTGTGTGCATGCCTGTTTATCTCAGTCAACCTTCCAACCAGATGAGGGAGGCACTGTTGTTATCCCAGGTTCACAGATAGGGAAACGCAGATGTTGAGAAGTTGAGCAAGTACCTTGCCCAGCAGCACACAGCTAGCAAGTGGTGGAGCGGGGATGCTTGCAGCTGGATTCCAGAGCTCGGTGCTGACCCACTGCGCTCATCCCAGTTATGGAAGGAGGTTAAAAGACCTGGGAAGAAGCTGGACTAGGTGGATAGGAAAGGGCTTTGGAGACTACAAAGTCTTGTGCAGACACAAGTAATTATTAGGAGGTAAAGGTCCCAAGAGAGGTATAAAGGGGTCAGAACTCAGGGCAAAATCAAGGAAGATCTCCAGGATGAGGTGGCATTTGCTTTGGATGTGGACCTGTGCTCCTGGGGTAGGAGTGAGGACTATCCAGAGTATGTGTAGGATGGTGGTGGGGTTTCCTCCAGCCTTTCCCCATTGGCATGGAATGGCTCAATAAGTTAGTTAATTGGCACCTTAGCCCATGTGAAGTGACTAGGACCACAGAAAGTGTTGGGCACGTAAAGCTGGGGTCCTGACTGCAAAGAACAGGATGGGTGGGGAGAACTGAGACGGGAATAAGGAGGGCACAGAAGGTTGGTAGCAGGTGGGTTGTGGGTGGCCAGACAGCCTGAGTTCAAATCTTGGTGTTCTCCCACATTCTAGTTATGAGGCCACGGGCAAGCTACTCCACAGCTCTCTGCCTCAGTTTCTTTATCTAAATAATGGGAACGATAATAATGGTATGCACTTCAGAGGCTTGTGTAAATATAACATGTTCATCTGTGTGAAATGTTTGCTGTGATGCCTGGGACAGATATTTCTGTCATTCTAATCCCAGGATGCCGATTGATACCACCATCCAGTGAAGAATGGGGTTAGAAGGAAGCAGACACATGTCTACTTCAGCCTACTTTCCTTGTAAAGCTAAATCTGGGAGAGATGAATGGCTTTGCAAAATAACACAGACTAGCCACCCCCTCTCCTCCATCCTTGGTTTTGTTTTTGCCAGTCATTAGATTTGCTTTTCAGGGAAAGGCAAGGAGAGTGGGAGGCAGAGGAGGCAGAGGCGAGTGGGCTGCCAGTCCTATCAGCCCTGCACGGGGTTGATAGACTCTTAGTGGTTTCTGAGTTACCACTCTTATTTCTGACATAACCCTTGTGCAGCTCTGTCGGAATTTCTGAAGTCTTGTTAATTAGCCTCCCCAGCCCCTTGTATACTGTGGGTTTACTCTCCATTCTTGGGGCAGACACATTATTGCAGAGAAAATGCAGATGGGGAGAAAGTCCTTTCTTCAGCAGGTTAATGGCAAAACAGAAGGATGACTGCCAGGGTGGGAGGAGGGGAGTAAGAGGGAAGAGAAACTAGCACTCTTCCGTAAGACCAGGCTTGGTGAAGATGCTGGCATGTTCCCGTTACACCAGCCCTTCAAGGAAAAGATGTAATTCCATTGTACAGAAATGGAATTACATTGTAGAAACTGGCCCAGAGCCACAGCTTGTCTGTTGATATGGAAATCCCACCCAGATCTATTCAACACGGACAGTCACCATCTTCCGCTATAGTACATGAGAGGGGTATAGCACTAAAACCAGTGTCTTTACTGGTGGTTGAAAAATAACATTTTTGCATGCACTTTATCTGAGAAACTCCATTGACTCAGAGCTGCAGACTGGGTTGACCTGACTTGGAAAAAGAACGCTCCATGGAGAGTATGGCAAATTCTGCTCATAGGCCACTATAATGCCTAAAAAGCAAATGCAGGGAAAGGTCAGTCCTGCCGCGTTTCCAGGTGGAAGGCTGCAGTTTGTTGTCATCGGCAAATCAATCTCCGTCGGGATATAACTACTTGTCATTCTGTTTCACTATTGCACATTTGCTCAGTGGCGCTCTGTCCAGGGAGGGGGAAACAGGTCAGAAGCACAAGGGACTATTTCTGGGCCCTGGCCTTTGGGTAAGCATCCTTGTCCTGTTTATACATCCTCCCTCCAGATTTGCACAACCTGACCACAGAAGCGTCACCCTACAAGCCCAGGTAAACAGAGGCAACTACATAGTCTCCAGTCAGCCAATAGCTATTGAGAAACCAAGGGAGCCCAGAAGCCTATACTAAGCAACTTTGATAAACACAGAAGAAAACAGGAGCCCAAGCCTCCTGACTTTGGGCTGCTGGAGCAAAGATGTATTCCCATCCTGGGGTGGAGGCCACCCAATGCAAGTTCTGAGTCCCTCTCCAGCATGACCCTTGGAGCAGTCACCCCTTCTGGCACCCATCCAGTTATACCACCAAGTTGAGGTGGAGAGGGCAAGAGGAAGAAGGAAGTCTCTTATTCAGCAATGAGTCTGGATGAATTAGTTCTCCCTTAGAAAACAAAACTGGAAGAAGGGGCCTGTGTCTGGACTTTTACAACACCTTCTTCAAAAATTTGGTTGGGAATAGAATGTAGAATGATGCAGGAATATAATCGTACCCTAAGGCTTCGAGGAGAGGGTTTTCTTTTTTTTTTTTT
>NW_016107811.1:994667-1001005 GCF_001604975.1 Cebus imitator | reverse complement strand
CTCCGCCTCCTGGGTTCAGGCAATTCTCCTGCCTCAGCCTCCTGAGTAGCTGGGATTACAGGCACGCGCCACCATGCCCAGCTAATGTTTTGTATTTTTAGTAGAGACGGCGTTTCACCATGTTGACCAGGATGGTCTCGATCTCTTGACCTCGTGATCCACCCGCCTCGGCCTCCCAAAGTGCTGGGATTATAGGCGTAAGCCACCGCGCCCGGCCTGAGGAGAGGGTTTTTCTAAAGAGCCAGGCCCTCCTCCAGGTCAGCTTGTGCCCAGGTAATCAAAGTGTGTTGGCAGGGGAGGGGGGGGTAGTAGAGAGATGGAAATAGAGATATAGAGGGATGGAGAGATAGAAAGGCAGAGAAGAGACAGATGGTAGATGAGGTGCGTGCTTGCTGTACAGAGCCAGAAAAGGAAGTCATCACGCATCTCAATGTGTCACTGCTAAGTCCTGAGAGACCAAAAAGCCTGGGTCTGCCTGCCAAACGTTGGATTTTCTTATGCCTCTGAAGCCCTCAAATAAACCAGCCAGCTTCCCCCACTTCTCTATTAGCTATTTCAGAGACACTACCAGGAGAATCTTATCTTCAACCCTTATTGCCAATGCTGTTTTTGTTTATGGTAAGGAGAAAAGTAACTCCAGTGTTTCTGTAGGGATCTGCAATAAATGGGTAAAGCTGAGCTGTAAAATGAAGGAGAGAATTTGAGAAGTGACCCAAACCTCCACCAATAGCTGCAAGTGAGGTGAAGCCTGTACCTCCTAGAATTGGAATGGTGGGATTCAAATAAAATAATGTATGTGAACTTGTTGAGCTGGGCCCTGTCCCTTGGAACCAAATAAATGCATTTGTTCCTTCTCTATGGTAAATTTTGTCCTTTGGGGAAGGGAGGAAGAGGGAGGAAGTCACTTTCATACTGAGCTTTTTGAGACTGTCCCAGCAGGTTCATCACCTGCCATCCACTCCTACCATCCTAATCCAAGGCCTTTCCTCCTGTCTACTCTCTTGCCTTCCAGAGTTTATTCTCTACACAGCAGCCAGAGTGATCCTTTAAAAAAACACAAATAGCATCTTGTCACTTCCTTCTTTAAAACCCTTCAAATGCCCCCAGCACAGAGTAGAATTAAACCCTCTGCTATGGGTTATTAGGCCCTGACTGTTGCATCCTCTGACTTCCTCTCCTGTCATTCTTCCCGTGGCCCACTCTGCTGCAGCCACCACTGATCTTTCTGTTCCCGAGCTCACCAGACCGTTCCCTCCTCAGGGCTTCTATATTAGCTGTCCCCCTTGCCTAGGATACCGTCTGTTCTTGTCACTTGTCATAGAGGTCTTGTCCGATCACCCAAATGAAATTAGTGCCCCATCCCTCTATTTCATTTGCTGCAGAGCAAACGGTAGTGATACTTAGTTCCACTGATCTCGTCCATCATTTGTTGACGTCTGTTCCATTACTCACTCCCTCGTGCTAAGCAGAACCTGGCACACAGTCGACCTCTAGTATTCGTGGGATAGATCATCGTTTCAAATCCTAACAACACTCTTTTGAGGTCTGTGAGAAAACGGAGGTTTTGCCGACTCAGGATGAGATTCCTGCTCTGTCTGAACTCGCTCTCCTTCCCAGGATAGCTCGCCCCTTCCCCCTAACGCAGCTCCCCTTCGCTCCCATCGTTCTCTCACCCGTGACCCCTTTCTCCGGGAGGGGCAGGGTGGACTTCCAGTCCCTGCTCAGAGCCTGCTGCTGTGGCTCTCACGCCTCCCACACTTCCGGGACCCAGAGGTGCCGCCCTTTCCCTGAAATGGACCCTCCGAGTACGCGCAGCCCCTTCCCTGACCCCCGCTCAGGGGCAGAAAGAGGTCCCGCACCGTCTTTGGTGAAATAGAGTGGTTCCCCCTAGCCCGCCGGCTTAGCGTCCTCACTCCGCCCCCGTCCCTGGCCGGAGACCCTCGGGGCCGTGCAGGGGCCAGGAGGAGGTTCCAGGCGTCAAGGGCATTGAGGACATCCAGGCCGAAGCCGGGGATGGGCCAAGTGCGCGCAGCAGAACCTTTCTTCACCGGGGCCGCGTTTGCCCGCCGGTCGGCTTAGGCGGAGACACCACACGCAGCGTCCCGCCCGCTCCCGCCCTCTTCTCCCGGCCCTGTTTGCGAAAGCTTTCCTCCCCGCCCAAGTTCCGGCTCCGCTCCTGCGGGAGCGTTCCGCACCGCCCCGGGGGGCCCCCACGCGAGGATGTCCGAAGCTGCTGGCGGCGTCCGGCACTTCTGAGCGCGGGGGACGAGAGCCTGGAGGTTTCCTCCAGCGGGGGACGGCGGAGAGCGGAAAGCGCAGGCGGAGGCCGTGTCAGGCCTCAGGCTGGGTAGGCCGGGTCGCGCGAGACGCGCCCATCTTTTCGCCAGCCGGGGTGCGCGTGGCCCTCTCGGGACCCCGCCGGCGACCCGTAGGCTCGGGCACGCGCCTGTCGCATCCCGCAGAAAGGAGGGGTCCGGCCTGAGGCCCGGGGCGGCGGCCGCTATGGAGATCCCCTCGGCCCAGGGCCGGCGCCTGGGACCTGGCGGGCGGCCCTGACCGCTCTCCTCCCTGCCCGGGCTGGGTCGCCGACGTGCCCGCCGCGGCACTCGGCCTCCTCCGCGCCTCCGCCTTCCCCGGGCCGCAGTGCTGCCTGGGCGCGGCGGCGGCGACGGCGCCCTGTTGAATGGGCTGTGAGGGCCCAGGTTTGAAGCGCTGGCGAACGCGGCCTCCGGGGGCGCACAGCAGCAGCAGCGGTGGCGACCAAACGGGTGTTGGAGTTGGCGGCGGCCATGGAGGGCCTGGCTGGCTATGTCTACAAAGCGGCCAGCGAGGGCAAGGTGCTGACTTTGGCCGCCTTGCTTCTCAACCGGTCTGAAAGCGACATCCGCTATCTGCTGGGCTATGTCAGCCAGCAGGGAGGGCAGCGCTCCACGCCCCTCATCATCGCAGCCCGCAATGGACACGCAAAGGTGGTACGCTTGCTGTTAGAACATTACCGGGTGCAGACTCAGCAGACTGGCACCGTCCGCTTCGACGGGTAGGTACATCCCAAGCCGGCGTCCCCTCCGACGCGCTGGGACTCATTAATTCACGGGCCCTCCCCTCCCTCACCCTCTCTGACCCTCTCTTCCTGCAGGTACTCACTTCTCCCCTTTTTGTACCTCCTGCCCCGCTAATGCCCCCTTGATCTTCCCCGGCTAGTACTCCATCCCACGTTTTGCTGCCGGTCCTCAACAGCCCCTACCCCTCATTTCCTCAGTGGGGAGATAACCACACCCTAGGCCTTGAGATCTACTAGTCTTCTCTGCTAGTCTTTGAACAAACCATTTGAAGGAGGTGGCTGCTTTTCTAGGTTTTACTTTTAATGGAATCGGTGTCATAACTGATCAGAAATTAAGGAGGTCAGCAGTTAACATTGAAGAACTCCGAAAGAGTTATTTGGGCATCCATTTTTACCCCCTTCAAGTGAGTGGTTCCATAAAACCGGCAGTGGGCTCCTGGGGCCTTAATGTCAAATGAAGCACCTAGAACGAGCAGCAGCTCCAGCCTCACGAGGGATTGTCACGCAGCCAGCCATCTCAAGGCATGATTCTGATTCCTCCACATTGCTGGGTGTAGATACATTGGCTACAAAAATGGCATTGGACCTGGTGTGGGAGATGATGACATTCTTAAATTACATCTTACCCTGTGATGTTGTGGGAAACTTGATCATTTACTGTTAGTCGAGGTGGGAAGTTTAAAAATGCACATTGTTATGCCTAAGATTTGCCCTTTGAGTTTAATTGTACGTATTTTTGGATGTTTGACCAGAATTGTCAGGTTTGACATTATCCTCTTTTCCGTGCTGGAGGATTATAACATGTTTCACAGATTACAACTGCATAATGATTTTGCTACATTTGTTTTGGTCGACTTGGGCTAGTACATAAGCGATTTTAGCTTTTTTTTTTTTTTTTTTTTTGATTAAAAACTGCTTGGCTAAAACTCGATTGAAAAAGCATTTCTTCTTTAAGATGACTAGGGATATGTTCAGTTTTGGCTGATTCTTTTTTAGGTTTAAACAATAAAAGCTTTTTATTTTAGATGAGTGGAAAATATTCATAGCGTTGCATCTTAATGAAATGGTAGTCTCTGGGTAGTGTCTTATATCTTGGGTATCACCATTATACACGTTAAGGAGATGTTTTTTTTCATGTTGACCAAAGATGGCAACCTGATTCATGTTTGTTTTTCCTTACTGGCTTCCGTGTCCTCTCTGTAACTCCTTGCATTCCCATACCTACAGGAGTGAAACACAATGACCTCTGAACCTCCAGTACCGTTCCGGCTGTATAGGCACACGCAGTCGTTGAGATGAATTTCTGTAATAACAGCTGCTTGGGAATACTGCTGCTGAGGCAATGTGCATAGGGAGAATAGTGGGGTGAGAAAAGAGTTTTCTAGAGAATTTAGAAAGGGTTTGCTTATTACCATCTTTCTCAGTCGTCAAAGAGGTGTTTTGAGATGGCAATTAAAAGAACTTGAAATGACTAGAAATGTAGCATTGAGCCTGTGTGGTGGCTTATCTTGCCCAGTGTTCTGTATGGCCAGAGAAATTAAGTAAGTTCGGTAAGTAAACATTTATTGAACACCTACTGTGTGTTAGGTTCTGTGGTAGGGATTGGATATGCAGAGATGAGTAACACACTTTTCTGTCGTGGAGGATGACAGCCTGGGTGGGTGAGAGAAAGAGTATAACTGAATATTCACAGATGCCATGCCATTTAGGGTTGTAGAAATCTTTTGGATTACTGAGGGAAAACAGGGAAAGGAAGTGCTCAGTTTTATGGTGGGGGGGGCGCGAGAATCTGGAAAGGCTTCACAGAGGAGGTGATGTTGGAGCTGTGTTTTAAAGAATAGTAGGATGTGAAGGGGAGGGGCAGCAGCATGGTGCTCTTGCAGTGACTGGTGTTTCAGTGCTGTTGCAAGAAGGGATTCAAGTTGGAGCAATGAAGAAAGAGATTGTGGGAGACTGGAGAGAGCTGGAGACCGGATTTTGATGATCCCTGAATAAAGTACTGAGAGTGAGACTGGTGAAACTGCAATCTCAAATGTTTCTCTCATTTATGATTTCATCTCCTTGATTCTATATATCAATTTAGCTTATGGATTATTACAATTATGAATTTATTAGCTGCTATGTAAAAATAGTTTCATCTTTATTAAATGCTTATGATGGGCCTAGCCTGTGTCATGTTCTGGAGGAAATGTAAGGTACAGGAAATTTAAGGTTTCTACTTTTGAGAAGCTTACAAATTAATTAATAAAAGAGGTATTGATGTTTCTAGTCACCTCTCTGCCCATTCACACCCTCTGTGAGATTATTTTACAGTTTAGCCAAGTCATTTTAGCATTTTAGAATGAAAAAAGTGTGTGATGATTTCACTTTGCATTTATTTCAGACATTGTGAAAATGTTAGCCTGAGCACTTTAACAGTGGAAAGCTCACTTGACTCTTGGGGGTCGACCTTTGAAAAATACATATCCAGCCCCCCTGCCCCCATTGGCACTTGAGACCCATGGCCAGGTGGGGATTAAAAGGTTCTCTGTGTGTTTTGAAGTAGATTAGTGTTTCTAATTTTTAGTCAGTCACATGCTTATCTTCACCATTTTTGGCCAAATTGTTCACTAACTATCCTGCTGTTTACTTAATATCTTTCTTTAAATTTTCTGTTATTTGCTTTATCTTTGTCTTTAGAATGTTTTACTTCTTAGCTTCATCCTGTGTAATAGTTTCTGTGTAATTATGGGTTTGATGTGTTTTCTGTGTGTGTGTGTGTGAGAGAGACAGACATTAAAATAAATATTACAAAAAGTTTTGAAAAGTCTGTATTCTACCTAAAAACTTCGGTAATGCCTTAGGAAACTAAAGTGGATTCATGATAGAGCCTCAAGGGGAAAGGGACCACCCACCTAGATTAAGCCGTTGATATTTGAGTTCTTATTCACGTTTTCAGGAGTAACATTTGAGATGATTTTATTGTGGCTTAACATGTGAACACCATGCTGATATACATGAGTGGACAAGAAGAAAAGTCACATGAGTAGGAATGAAAGAAGTTCCCTTTTGGGCGCGGTGGCGCACGCCTGTAATCCCAGCACTTTGGGAGGCCGAGGCGGGTGGATCACAAGGTCAAGAGATCGAGACCATCCTGGTCAACGCGGTGACGGTGAAACCCCGTCTCTACTAAAAATACAAAAAATTAGCTGGGCATGGTGGCGCGTGCCTGTAATCCCAGCTACTCAGGAGGCTGAGGCAGGAGAATTACCCTGAACCTAGGAGGCGGAGGTTGCGG